>NC_135649.1:4848484-5151515 GCF_053574225.1 Canis aureus
TAACAAGGGCCTGGCGTGTCTTGTTTTACAGCCCTTAATAAAATGCACCTTAGCTTTAGATACCAGTCACGGTGGGTCAAGTTGTAATAGGAGATCAAGTTTGTGTTTCCTCCCAAAGGGACAAATCTGCTTTGGGACAGACGCAGGCTGCTAGGGTGTCTGTGGGTAGAACCAGCACTTTGTTTATCAACTGGATCTTCTTAAGGGCATGTACAAGTCCATGGCTGGCATTTCCAAAATTTCTGCCTCATGTGAAAGGACATTTTCAGACAGGTGGCACGAGCTCACTACGTGCCCTTTTCCATTAAAAGAAATTCTTTGTGGTCCTCTGCAGAGGAATGAGGCAACTTTTCTGCTGAATACTTGAACACTGCCACCCCCACCCCCAAGGCACAGTGATTTGGGGCTTGTTAATTTAACCTGCAATGAATCAGCCACTTTCTAATGTGTGCCTGGGGCCAGAGAGTGAGTCACTGTCATTAACATGGAAGATTCCTATCTGCCTGCACCCAAATTGAGTTGTTATAGATTGCATACAAAAGGTATAGAACACGACCCAATTTTAGACCACTTGAAGTATGGGGTCTCTCACGAGAATATTTGTCCCCATCTTGGTTTTGGCAGCCGTGCTTCATTGTAGGCTCTGAAGAAGTCTTAATTAGCTCTGGATGCAGATTGTTGCTGAATGGTTTTGTCCACAGATGGTTTGGGTCCATTGAATCCAAGGTCAATGAGGGTTTAATAAATACTGCAAAACTGTGTTCTATGGCCCTTAACTCTTGGTGACCTATAGCAGGTTGTATCGGCAGACAGTAGGGGATTGGCTGAGGCCCAAAACATTATTGTGCAAGATGTTATGGAAGAATGAACATATGCTTGCAATTCTTGGGTGACAAAGTAGGGGGTAGAGTTTTGAAGGAAGACCCAGTGAAAGGAGTGGCTTTTGATTTTGGAGGGGTTGATACAGAACTTTTAAAGTGTCATGAGAAATAACCTGTACCTGATTCAAAACAAGTTAGAGAAGACTTTAAATGAATAATACAGTGCTCCTTCGCCCCGACCCTTATTCTCATTCTTTTTAATAGACTTCATTTTTTTATAGCAGTTTGAGGTTCACGGCAATATTGAGCAGAAGGTAGAGTTTTCTCATATACTGCCTTCCCCTACACATGCGTAGGTCCCTTCTTATCAACACCCTCACCAATCAAGAGGTACATTGATTACAATTGACTTATATTGAAACACTATTATCACCCAAAGTCCACACTTCAGGGTTCGCTCTTGGTATTGTATATTCTCTGGGTTTATACAAATTTATACTGATGTCTATCTACCATCAGAGTATCCTACAGAACATGGTTTTATCTTTCCAGAATGTTATATAGTTGGAATCCTACAGTTTGTCACTTTTATGGTTGGCCTCTTTCACTTAGTAATATGCGTTAAAAGTTCCTTTGTCTTCTCATGGCTTGATAGCTTTTCTTTTCTTTTTTTTTTTTTTTAAAGCATGAAAGAATATTCCATTGTCTGGATGTCCCACAGTTTATCTGTTCATCCACTAGAGGAATCTTGGTTGCTTCCAAGTTTTGCCAGTTATGAATAAAGAAATTGTAAACACCTGTGTGGTGTTGTGTGGCCATCAGTTTTTAAGTCCTTTGGGTAAATACCAAGGAGTATAATCGCTGGCTTGTATGGAATATATGTTTAGTTTTGTTAGAAACCACAAAAATCCTTGAAAACTACATCTGAAACTATTTATGTATGATATGTTGGCAAATTACCATTTAAATTTTTAAAAATTAAAAAAAAAAAAAAGAATCCAGGGCACCTGGGTGGCTCAGTGGTTGAGTGTATGCCTTCGGCTCAGGTCGTGGTCCCAGGGTCCTAGGATTGAGTCCTTCATCAGGCTTTTTGCAGGGAGTCTGCTTCTCGCTCTGTCTATGTCTCTCATGAATAAATAAATAATTGAAAAAATCATTTAAAATAATTTTTAAAAATCCATTCAAATGTTACAAAGTGATTGTACCATTTGACATTCCCACCAGTAATTAATGAGATCTCCTTTTGTTCTACATCCTTGCCAGCACTTGGTGGTGTCTGCAATTTTGACCAATCTCATAGGTGTGTAGAGGTAGCTTATTGTTGTTTTTTTCCCCAAGTATAATTAACATACAGTGTTATGTTAGTTACAGGTTATAATGATTCCACAGCTCTATATGTTACTCAGCGTTCATCCCCATAAGTGCACTCTTCATCCCCTCCACCTATTTCCACCATCTGCCCCCTTCCCCACCCCCCTGTCCTGTCTGGCAGCTACCATTTCTCTATATTTAAGAGTCTGGTTTTTTTTTTGTTTTGTTTTTTCCCCTCCTCCTTGGTTCATTTGTTCATTAAATTCCACATATAAGTGAAATCATACAGTATTTACCTTTCTCTGACTTATTTCACTTAACATTATACCCTCTGGGTCCATCCATGTTGTTGCAAATGGCAAGAGTTCATTCTTTTTGATGGCTGAATAATATTCCATTCCATTCTGTCAATTTGACTAGTCTGACTACCCTTTATAAGTGGCATCATATAGTATTTGCCTTTTTACGTCTTATTTCTCTTAGTGTGATGCCCTCGAGGTCCATACATTCGTTTTAAAAGGCAGGATTTCCCTTTTCATGGCTGAATGATATTCCTATATGTGTGTGTGTCTTTGTCCACTTATCCATCAACGGACACTTAGGTAGTTTCCATGTTTGGCTACTATGAATAATGCTGCAATGAACATGGGGTGCAGAGATCTCTTTGAGATAGTGATTTCCTTTCATTTGGATGTGTACCCAGAAGTGAGATCACTGGATCACAGTAATTCTGGTTTTCATTTGTTAAGGATCCTCCATACTCTTTTCTGTATTGGCTGTACCAATTTACTTTCCCACTGACAGTGCACAAGGGTGCCCTTTCCTCCATCTTCTTCTTTTTTTTTTTAAAGATTATTTATTTGAGAGAGAGAGAGAGAGAGAGAGAGAGAGAGCACAAGAGGGCGGAGCAGCAGAGAAGGAGAAGCAGACTCCCTGCTAAGCAGAGAGATCCCAGAAGCCCAGGATCATGATCTGAGCTGAAAGCAGATGCTTAACTGACTGAACCACCCAGGCGCCCCCCTTTTCTCCATATTCTTATCAACAATTAGTCTTTTTGATACCAGGTGTGAGGTGATCTCATTGCAGTTTTGATTTGCATTTCTCTGATGATCACTGATATTGAGCATCTTTTCATGTGCATGTTGGCCATCTGGAAAAGTCTTTGGAAAAGTCTTCAGAACCACATACATGGGCCTGGATCCTCGGTCTGCAGGGGATGATGAGGCCCCAGAAGTACCTGGGATGTGGCCCATTTTTAAATCAGGTTGTTTGTCATTAAGTTTTAAGCATTCTTTGTATATTTTGGATAATGGTTCTTTATCAGATGTGTCTTTTGCAAATATTTTCTCCCAGCCTGGCTTGTCTGTTCGTTCTCTTGACAGTGTTTTTCACAGAGCAGAAGTTCTTAACTTTAATGAAGTCTAGCCTATCAAGTTTTTCCATGGTTCATGTTTTTGGTGTTACATCTGAAAAGCTATTGCCAAACTCAAGTCATGTAGGATTTCTCCTCTGTTGCTTTTAGGAGTTTTTATCGTTTTGTATTTTATATTTAAGACTGTGATCCACTTTGAGTTAATGTTTGTGAAGGATGTAAAATCTATGTCTAGATTCTTCTTTTTCTTCTTCTTCGTTGTTGTTGTTATTTTTGCAAGTGGTTGTCCAGTTGTTCTGGCTCCATTCGTTGAAGAGACTATTTTCTCTGTTGTGTTGCTTTTTCTCCCTTGTAAAAGGACAGTTGACTATATTTATATGGATCTACTTTTGGGCTCTCTGTTCTGTTCCATTGATTTGTTTGTCTCTTTTGCTGATACCACACTGTCTTGGTTACTGTAACTTTTTTTAATATTTTTTTAAATTTTTATTTATTTATGATAGTCACAGAGAGAGAGAGAGAGAGAGGCAGATACACAGGCAGAGGGAGAAGCAGGCTTCACGCATTGGGAGCCCGATGCGGGATTCGATCCCGGGTCTCCAAGATCGCGCCCCGGGCCAAAGACAGGCGCCAAACCCCTGCGCCACCCAGGGATCCCAGTTACTGTAACTTTATAATAAGTCTTGAGGTTGGGTAGTGTCAGTCCTCCCACCTTGTTCTTTTCCTTCAATATTACATTGGCTATTTGGGGTCTTTGTCCTCTCTGTATAAACTTTTCAGTTAGTTTCTCAGTATCTACAAAATAACTTGCTGACATTTTGATTGTGATTGCATTGAATCTATAAGTCAAGTTGGGAAACCGACATGTTGGCAGTATTGCGTCTTTCTGTCCATGAACATGGATTATCTTTCCATTTAATCCTCCTTTGATTTCTTTCATGACCATTTTGTAACTTGATTCATATAGATCTTATGCATATTTTGTTAGATTTATACCAGGTATTTCTTTTGGGGGGCTGCTGATATAAATGGTGGTGTGTTTTAATTTAAAATTTCCACTTGTTCGTTGTTGACATATAGGAAAGTGACTAACCTTGTATCCACCAACCTCAGTGTAGTCACTTCTTAGTTTCAGGAGTATAAGGAGTTTTTTTTTTTTTTTTGGTGAATCCTTTTGGATTATTTACATAGATGATCATGTTCTCTTCAACAAAGACGGTTTTTATTTCTTCCTTCTCAATCAGTATATCTTTTTTTCTTCCTTGTCTTGTTGCAGTAGCTACAACTTCCACTATGATGTTGAAAAGCAGCGGTGAACAGGGACATTATTGCCTTGTTTCTGATCTTGGAAGGAAAGCTTTAGTTTCTTGTCATCAAGTGTGGTGTTAGCTGTAGATTTTTTGCAGGTATTCTTTTTCAAATTGAGGAAGTTCTCTTCTATTCCTAGTTCACAGAGAGTATCCTGTTCTTTTTTTAAATATTTTATTTATTTATTTATTCATGAGAGACAATGAGAGAGAGACAGAGAACACAGGCAGAGGGAGAAGCAGGCTTCATGCAAGGAGCCCGATGTGGGACTCGATCCCGGATCCCGGGATCATGCCCTGAGCCGAAGGCAGACGCTCAACCGCTGAGCCACCCAGGTGTCCCAGTATCCTGTTCTTTTAAACAGCTATATAACCTTTCATTGTATTGAAGAACTATGTTTTATTTAATTCTTCGTTGAGGAACGCTTGGTCCATTTCCATTATTTTTGCTATTTTAAGCAGTACCGTTGTGAACAACCTTTTACATATCTCTATGGGCACGTGTACAAGTATTTTTCTGTAACAGGTACCTAAAAGTGCAGTTGCTGAATTGAGAGAGATGCATATTTAAATAATTTAAAATTTTTAAATGTTGAAATAATTACAAACCTACATGAGACTTGCAAGTATAGTATAAGGAACTCCCTCCACCAGCACCACCAAATCGCCTGAGAGTAAGTTGCTTACCTGATGTTCTATCACACACCCCCCACATTGACAAATAACTTTAGGGCAGGTTTCCTTCAAATGAAGACATCCTTTTATATATCCTCAGCATAACCATCTGAATCAGGAAATTAATGTTGATAAATTACTACCGTTTTATCGTTAGACCCAATTCAAGTTTCACCAGTTGTCACAATAATGTCCAATACAAGGAATTCCCATTTACTGTTCACCCAGATTTCCCAGTTGTATCGCATTTGTACTGGTGTCTATAGGTGTGTCTGAATATTTTATCAGAATTATTTCAGACTCAGTCGCAAGCATGATGCTCATTATTACTTGAGTGTGCATTTCCTAAAAACAAGGACACTTTCTTCCCTGAGCACAGTAAATTCATCAAGATTGGGAGTTTGACAGTGACCCAGTATTACCATCTGGTCAATAGACCTCTCAAATTTCACTGAGTTTCCCAGTAATGCCGTTTTATAGGTTCAGGATCCAATCCAGGATCACCTGTTGGATTTAGCTGTCGCAATTTCCTTGATCTCTGGGATTGTTGTTCAGTGCTGAAAGCTGCTGGCTCATGTTTTGTCTATTTGATAGTGTTTATGATGGGAGGGCTGATCTGATACCGATTACTCCATCATAGCAAAAAGCAAAAGTCTACTTCAGAATTTTAGAAGCTAGGTTATTAAGTGGTATGACTTATTTTCTTGGTGGATTATATGCTTTATAAAATATTGCACTTTTCCTATTTGGGGGTTGGGAGCTTGAGTTCTACTTTGTCATACTAATACTGCCACATCTGTTTCTTTCCTGTTAACCTTTACCTGGTTACATATTTCTCTATTACATTCTATCTTTTGTGGGTGGTGGTTATTTTGTTTTAGGTGTATATCTTGCCAACAGCATATAGTTATCTTTTTATTCCATTTATCTTTTGGTAGGAGATTGACCATCTTTATAATCATTTTTTTACTGATATAATTGTACATATTCTTGTATTAAAGTTCATGTTTTCTGTTTAACATGTTTCTTTTTTTTTTCTGTTTGGTGACTTTCATTGGATTGATTTTTTTTCATTGCTGGTGTTGATCCTTTATTTTTTCTTGGATGAGCTAGAGGTTTTATATTTTTTCTATCTCTTCTATAGCCTGTATCTCTCTCTCTTTTTCTTTTTTTACTATGGGAAATGGATTTTTAAAATAAAATTTGTTTTAGGTTTACAATGCCAAGCTAGTACAGAGAGTTCCCTTATGCTCCACATTTTATTTCCCCTATTTTTAACATTTTACATCAGTGTAGCACATTTGTCACAATTGATGAACTGGTATTGATATACTATTATTAACTGAAGTTCATACTCTATTTGGATTTCCTTTGTTTTTATCCAAAGCCCCCTGCTTTTTTTTTTTTTTTTTTTGGTTCCAGGATCCAATCCAAGGTACCAGTGACCTTTTGTCATTATTTTTCCTTAGGCTCTTCAGGCTGTGTCAGTTTCTCAGACTTCCTGTTTTTGATGACCTTGGTTTTTTAGGAGTACTAGTCATATATTTTGTAGGACTGGAATTTGTCTGATGTTTTTCTCATGATTATACTGGGGTTACATTTTTTTGAGAGGAAGACCACACATGTATAGTGCCTGTCTCATCCCATCATCTCAAGGATCTTGACTATCAATGTGACCCATCACTGTTGTTAACCTTGAGCTGATGTAGTGTATCTTAGACTTCTCGACTGTAAAGTTACTTTCTCCCCCCCACCTACCTGCTCATACTGTAACTTTTGGAAGGAATTCAACACTTAAGGAGTAAAGAGTTATGTTTCATCTCCTTGAGCTAGTTAACTTGAATTCTTCTGTTTTGTTCCCTTTATGTATTTGTTTAAATATGTTTTTATATCAGCGTGGACACATGGATATTTTATACTTTGGATTATAATCCAGTACTACTTTTTGATTAAATTTAGCCGTTGGGAGCTCTTTCAGTTGGCCCTGTGCCTCTTTGAAATATACCTATCAATATTAATATTTCAAAACATACTTCTTGGCACTAGAAGATGCTTCAAACTCCTATATTTATTGTTCAGTCCTAGAATCAGCCATTTCTCCAAGAAGTTCTGTTTTTCTTTAATTGGAGAGTGCTATTTAGAAACCAAGATCTGGGTGCAAGGTGTCTTCATCGCTGCTGGGGTGTTATTACTTCTAGGCCCTCTCAGGTGAGAGAGCAAAGGCATATGTCCACATACTAGCCCATATATATATAATTGTATGTGTGTGTATATATACACACATCTATAAGTATTTCTATAGGTGACCATCTGTGTGTATATTAAACTACACATGATTTATACTGAGGTCTCCCAACTTTAATCCATTATTACATAGATCATTCTAGCTTCCTCTTATCTATAATATCCCTCTCCAACAGTGAGAAGCCTGGCTTCTCCAGTTCATCACTCATTTACCTATTTGTTCAGTTTCAGTATACATGCGTTGTGGTTTAAGAATTGATAATGTATAAATACACCTGTGGGAAAGTATATGCCGATCTGGGGTTAATGATAGCTGTCTAGTTCAAAAGCAAGCAGAGTTGGGTATATGGGTACACTTCTGAGAATAAATTCTCTTGTGAAAAGCTTTTCCCTGGAGCCTTTTAAATTATGTGTAATTAGAATTACTAGTCTAGATATGGATACTGGGGTCAGGGGGCAGGTACTCTGGATTGACAAAGTGCAGTGCAGCATTGAGATGTGTAGTGGGATGAATGAACCTGGTGCATTATCAGTGGAGCCTTGGACTCCAAGAGTCCTTGTTGTGGAAGTCCTACATACTATGGAGAGGGCTTTTGTAAGATTATATTTTGTGTTCTGTACACTTGAGCCTTCAGCCTTCTAGTGGACTGAAGGCTGTTCGGTTGTTTTGTTTTGTTTTTGGTGGAGGTAAGTTGTTTGTAGAAGTATGTCAACTCAACATATCTTTGGATGGCTTCTACCAATGTCCTTTTGTGGTGTTAACCTTCATGACACTATCTAAAGAGAAAAAAATCATTACAAGAAATTATTTCAATACTATTCTGTTTTCTGCAAAAGGAGTTAATTTAAAATCTTCTTTTAAATTTTTAGGATCTGGGGACTCTGATTTCCGTCTGGAGGATGCATTGAAAGGAACTTCCTCAGTAAAGCGTGAGTAGTCAATCAGATAAACTAGTAAAAGCAAACAGTAGTGATTCATATGCACCACCCGCTCAGAATACACACTCAAGGAAAACATTGTTTTATCTGTATTGATCAGATAAAATATGGGTGTCATAAATTGCATTACTTAAAATCTGAATATTTAACATTTGTTTCCTTTGCGAAGAATACCAAGCAATGTGTAATAGCTGATACAGCACTTTCACCAGCAGCGGCCTCAGAAGACTGCCTTTCCCTAGCTCAGAAAAAGGTACTTTGAAGTGAATAAGAGATTTATTTCTCCTCCTAGATTTTTAAAATAATGGCTCTTCTTAAAATGGTATCTATACGTATTGTCTCAAATGCTAAACTTTGTCGTCAATTTCTCTTTATATTTTTTGAAAAAAAAAAAAACACCTTTTTTTTTTAAGTGCAAATGTTAGAAAGTATAGCCGAAAGATTTTATGTGACCCCTCCCCATCCAACTAACCTCACTCCCATCCCAGGAGGGAACTGCCAAAGTCTGGGACATACTGGTCCCAGGTGATCGTCTATGCTGTTACGTACATCTATACACATAGATCTTTTGGTGTTTTTGTTGTTGTTTTACATAACGTGAGGCTTTTTTTTTTTTTAACGTGAGGCTTTTTAATGTAGTTATGTATGTATTACTGCACAACCTTTTTTAAAATTTAATATGTATTGAAGGTCTGAATGAATGTATCTATCTGTATTCTTTTCCTAGGGCTGCTGTAACAAAGTATATACACTGGCAGGCTTAAACCCACAGAAGCATATTCTCTCACAGTCCTGGAGGCCAGAGGTCCAAACTTTGGGGTGTCTGCTAGACCACACTCCCTTGGAAGGTTGGAGTGCAGAAAGCTTCTTTCCTGGGCCCAGCTCTGGTGGCTCACAGCTGCCGCCCTTTGATCTCTGCCTCCATTGTTATAGAGCCTCCTCCTTTGTGTGCTGCCGTCTTCTCTTCTGTCTCTCAAAGGAGTTCTTTTTTGCTGGATTTAGAACCCACCTGGAAAATCCTGCATGATCTCATCTCAGGATCCTTAACTGAATTACTACATCTGCAAAGACTGTTTTCCCAAGTAGGGTCACATATCTGGCACCTGGGGACTAGGACTCAGCTATATATTTGAGGGGGCACCATTCAACCCACTACATCATCTGTGTATCCACATCAATATATCTATACTTCAGACGTGAACTTGTGTTTCGTGGAGCTGGCATTCCAGTGGTATGGCTTTGGCCGTGGCCAGTGCTGCCATTTCCTTACTGGCAGACGTGTGATTTGCTTTCATTTTGCGTGATTACGAACAGGGCGTCAGTGAACATTCTTGTCCATATCCTTTGTGCACAAGTTTGGTGAAACTACCAGGCCAAAGGGTGTATGTATTTTATATTTTAATAGACTGTGCCAAGTTGTTTCAAAATGAATGTGCCTTTATATATTCACTGAATACTGTTGAGGACCTTTTCTCTTAGATCTGCACATCACCAGATTTTATCAGTCAAAGGCCTTTTTCCAATCCGATGGACAAAATATCCTAATTGCTTATTATGCGTTTTCCTCATCACAGTAAGATGGAGCATCATTTCATATGTTTATTGGCCGTTTGTATTTTCCTCTTTGGTGAAGTATCTGTTCATATCCTTTCCCCATTTTTCTGCTGGTTTGCTTGTCTTTTTCTTGCAGATTTGTGAGCTCTCTGTATATTCTGGGTTGAGAAAAGCAGGGGCTCTGGAGCCAGACTTCCCGCATCTGAATCTCGCCTCTGCGACTTACTGTCCCCTTGGATGAGTCACCTGATTTCTCTGTGCCTCCATTCCCTTGCGTGTTACATGAGGCTAATAATACGCTTTACCTCCTGGAATTACTGTAAGGATTAGATGAGATGGCCCATGTGAAGCGCTCAGCACAGGATTGGTATGAGTTCAGTGCTCAGTGAGCATCAGCCATTATTGTTTCTTGGTTTGACTGGGGCCGAGTCTCTGGTGTAAGTCAAGCATACGTGAGGAATGCATGCCTACCTACTTCATTTGACCAACAGACTGAAAGCAATGTCTGTCAAAATCCCAGCTAGAAGTTTTACAGAAACAGACGAGCTGATCCTAAAATTCGTATAGAATTCAAGGGACCCCAAATTGCCAAAACAGCCTTGGGGCACCTGAGTGGCTCAGTCAGTTTCTTCGAGTCAGTGAAATTCTGACTCGATTTCAGTTCAGGTCATGATCTCACGGTCATGGGATCCGGCTCTGCTCAGCACGGAGCCTGCTGAAGATTCTCTGTCTCCTCTCTATACCCCCCGCCCCTATTCCGTGCTTGAGCTCTCTCTCTCAACAACAACAAAATTTGCCAAAACAATCATGAAAAAAGAAAAAGTTGGAGGATTCCTACTTTCTAATTCAGAACTTACTACAGACCTGCAGTAATCGAGATAGCGTGGCACTAGGCATGGACATAGAGTTCAATGAAATAGAATTGAAATTCTAGAAATAAACCATTATATATCTGTGGCCAGGTGACTTTTGACAAAGGTGCCAAGACTGCCCAATGGGGAAAGAATGATCTCTTTAATAAATAGGACTGGGACAACTGGATATCCAGGTGCAAAAGAGTGAAGTTCGATTCCTGCCTCACACATTATACAAAAATTAACTCAAAATAGATGATACACCTAAAACTACTGATCTCTTTAGAAGTTTCTTTTTAATGTATGCCTTGAGGCGAGAGCTTAGGGGCCTATACATGCAGGTGGCCTTTTGCATTCCCCAGAAAATAAATACGCTTAGTTTATTAGCAATAACAGTTTTAATGAAATCATTTAACATCTCCCCCCAAATAAACATGACCCCCCCCCAAAAAAAACAAAAGAATACAAAGTATAAAGACCCCCAATTAGGAAATTTATTACTTTCCTGATTAGGGGGGCGTTGTAATATTTACATTCCTTTTTCAGTTGTACACCTGCTCATCTGACCTTCATCAGCATCCATCAGTCAGTGGGTCTGGGACCCATTGAAGCACCAGCATGTGATATCTTTGCTTGAATGACATCCTCTAAAACCTCATCACTCTGCTGTCCTTTTCTTTCTTTCTTTCTTTCTTTCTTTCTTTCTTTCTTTCTTTCTTTCTTTCTTTCTTTCTTTCTTTCTTTCTTCTTTTCTTTTCTTTTCTTTTCTTTTCTTTTCTTTTCTTTTCTTTTTTTTTCTCTTACCTTACATTTCATGCTACTGAAGTTCAAACAGATAGACCTGTTCATCTCTTCTTGGCTCAATTCTGTTTTCGGGTAGAGAATGTCCTCCTTTGTGTATTGTACATTTCTTGTTTAAACTGTCCCCGAACCTCCTACGTCAGGGTATTGTAAATGACCTTCATTGGTCAATTCAACAGTGTTTATGGAGTGCGTGCTTGCCGCCAGGCACCCCTGCAAGTGCTGGGCATACTGTGTGGACTAGGTCTGTCCTCATGATGTTATTGTCTTTGATGGGACACAGCACATGAGATAATTTCAGATCTCACGGAGTACTCTGGAACAGTTATAACCGGATGGTGGGATAGGGAGGGTCCAAGGAGGTGGTATATGGTGGCTAGTTTAGATGAGGTGGTAAAGGCCTCCCTGATAAGAGGTGACCTGCAAGAAGGGGAAAAGAGCTGTCAAGGCCAAGGGACCAGGTGTAAGAGCCCTAGGGAGAAAAGAATGGGGCTGGCTCTGGGGGCTTGGAGGGTGGCCTATGTGACTAGAGTGTGGACGGCACTGGAGAAAAGACAGAGCAGTTGGAAGGGACTGCATTATATGGAGTCTTCAAGGGCATGGTGACCACTTTATTCTAAGAGCAAAGAGAAGCTTTTGGAGTATTTTTTTGAAAGTTGCTTTATCAAGTTATATAATTCACATACTATATAATTTACCCATTTAAGGTGTGCAATTTGGGACACCTGGGTGGCTCAGTCAATTAAGCATCTGCCTTCAGCTCAGGTCATAATCCCGTGCAGGGACCTGGATCAAGCCCCATATTGGGCTCCCTGATTAGGGGGTGGTCTGCTTCTCCCTCTGCTCATGCACTCTCTCTCAAGTCCTAAAAAAAAAATGAAAGTGTTCAATTCAGTGGGTTTTTAGTATATTTACAGGATTTTGCAATCATAACTAAAATCCATTTTAGTATATTTCCATCACCTCAAACAGACCCTTTAGCTGTCAATCTCCTGATTATTTCCCTCCCTCTCTTCCTCCTTCTCTTCCTTTTGCCAAGTGTGTAATCATCTCACAGGGAAGTATACTTTGGCTTTTGCTCTATAAAGTTCTTCTTTTTAAAAATTTATTTATTTATTTGAGGCGGGAGGGGCAACAGGAGAGAATCCCAAGCCTACTTTGCACTGAGCATGGAGCCCAATATGGGGCTCGATCCCAGGACCCTGAGATCCCAACCTGAGCTGAAATCAAGGGTTGGCTGCTTAACCAACTGTGTCCCCTGCCCCAAGTGCCCCTGCCCTGTAAAGCTTATGAGTGTTCTGATTTCCTCAGAATGCCATCATTCAGTCACCCTCGGGGGAACCTGGCCACTTTTGTTTACTGTGTTGTCGTAGCACATGTTAAAAAGAATCCCTTCTGGCAGGAGTGCCATATTGCTACCAGCATTTGCTGAGCAGCAAAGAATCGTTCCTAAGTTTGTCATTTTGAGAAAAGCTTCACAGAAATAGGTTTCTTTATTTTAGGAGCTCGCTGCTTTCATGATGTTGACCTACTATTCTAATTCCTTGATAAGCAGCTAGACTTTCCTCCTCTCGGTTATGGGTGATAAATGCCATCGAAAAGTTCACAACAAGAAAATCTCTGGTTAATAGTATCTTACACATCACACAGATCCAAGCTAGCATTCTGGATCTCCACAGACTCCAGCTGTGACCCAGCCACTGGTTCCACACACATGTTAAGATATTCGGAGAAACCAGACTTTGCCAGAAACTGTGTGTAGTGGCGCAGACCTCCACAGGGCTCTAACGATCAAGACTTCGTGGTACTGGCATCCGACAGACACCATCAGGTCAATCAAACAGAATGAGAGTCTGAAAATAAACCCTTACATCTATGGCCAGTTGACTCTTTTTTCTTTAATCTGGAAAAATAATAAGCTGTTTGAGTCCTAGAGATTTTAAACTAATATTACATCAGTGGCCATTGCTTTTCCAAAAATTGCTCAAATAATGGTTTCAGTGACATATCACCATAATCTAGAAATACATAATATAGAGCCTCCTTCAGACAGGTAGCCAGGCTGTGCTTTTTCATTTTACAGCTTAAAGTCTAATGGAAATTACAGACCTAAAATCATCTCTAAACTAATGAATGATGAGCTAGATTACAAAGTACATACATAATGACAGCAGGTTGTCACATGTGGTCCTCTTACCGTAAAAACCCATCCACTGGGGATGCCTGGGTGGCTCAGCGGTTGAGCGTCTGCCTTCAGCCCAGGGCCTGATCTCGGGGTCCTGGGATCGGGTCCTGCGTCGGGCTCCCTGCATGGAGCCTGCTTCTCCCTCTGCCTGTGTCTCTGCCTTTCTGTGTGTGTGTCTCATGAATAAATGAATAAAATCTTAAAAAAAAAAAACCCATCCACTGGTGTGGTCCTCACGTTGATGTGCACGTTGGCGTACCAGCGGCTTTCTCAAGGGGTAAGCAGGAATGGTCATTTGAAGGGAAGGACTCGGCCATATTCTCAGGTTCTATCTCTGCTTTTACTAAAACTGACTCGTGGAATAAACCTGCAGCTAAGGTGATGAGCTCCTTTCCCGCCTGTCCCTCTTTGTTTAAAAAGCTAATGAAATGCACATCACATAAAATTAGCTGTTTGAAACCATTCACCGTGTCATGCAACCACCATGTCTACCCAGCCCCCAAATCTTACCTTCCCTCCAAACTCAGATCCCCCTTACCCATTAAGCAATCTTTCCTCCTTTCCCCCTCCCCCTTGCTCCCAATCACCAAAGTACTTTCTGTTCTGGATATGTCCTAGAAATACTGTCATGCGACATGCGATCTGTTGTCTGTCATTCATGTAGCAGGATGTTTTGGAGGCACACCCACCTTGTAGCCTGCATTATCAGTGCTCCATCCATTCTTTTTTGTAACTAATATTCATCATATGACTAGACCGCAATGCGTTCACTGATCGCTTGCCGGCCACTTGGCCATCTCCGCCCTTTGGCTGTTGTGAATAGTGCTGCTGTGAGCATGCTCGTACATGGTCTTGTTTTTAATTCTTTGGGGGCATATACCTGGGAGTGGAAGTGCAAGATCATAAAGTCCTTCCATGTGTGATGTTTTCAGGAACTGCCAAACTGTTTTCCACGGTGGCTGCACCATCTTACATTCCTGCTGGCCCTGTGTAAGGATTCTGATTCCTCCACATACTAAGCAAACTTAGTTTCCTTCTTTTTCCCCCCTGAGGCTTTGTACCCTGTGGCTACCACCTCCCCATTCCCTCTCCCCACAGCCCTTGTAACCACCATTCTACCCTCTGAGTCTATGACTTTGATTTCTTTAGATTCCTCCTGAAAGTGGGATCATACAGTATTTGTCTTTCTGTGTCTGGCTTATTTCACTTAGCATATCGTCCTCCAGGTCCATCTGTGTTGTCCCAAATAGCAGGATTTCCTTCTGTTTAAGGCTGAATAACATTCCATTTTATGTACATAGCACATTTTTCATTATCCATTCATCCATCCATGGGCACTTGGATTGTTTCTTTCTCGCAGCTATTGAGAACAGTGTTGTAGTGAACACAGAAGTGCAGATATCTGAGATCCTGATTTCATTTCTTTTGGATATAAGCTTAGAAGTAGGATTGTTAGATCCAGCGGTAGTCCTATTTTTTTTTTTCATTTGTTGAAGAACCATCGTACTGTTTCCACAATGGCTGTACCATTTCACTTTCCCGCCAACAGTGTACAAGGGTTCCCTTCTCTCCACAACCTTACCAGCATGCTATCTTTTGTGTTTTTTTTTAAATAATATTCATCTTAATAGATGTGAGATGACATCTCATTTTGATTTGCATTTTCCTGATGATCAGTGATGTTGAACATCTTTTTCTATACCTGTTGGCCATTTCTTTGGAGAAATATCTAAGTCCTTTGCCTATTTTTTAACCAGATTATTTGTTATTTTGCAGTGGGGTTGTAGGATTTCCTTACATAATTTGGATATTAACCCCTTATCAGATATATGATCTGCAAAATTCTGTCATCCCTTATATTGCCTTTTCATTTTCTTGACTGTTTCCTTTGCTGTGTAGAGCCTTTTAGTTTGATGTACTCTCACTTGTCTATTTTTGCTTTTGTTCCCTGTACTCTTGGTATCACATCCAAGAAACCATTGCCAGGTCTTATGTCAAATTTTGTTTTCCTGTTTTTTTCCTAAGAATTGTACAGTTCTGGCTTTATGTCTTTATTTTTTTCTTTTTTAAAAAATTATGTCCCTCCTAGTAGGGATGAAGTGGAACCTCATTGTGGTTTTTGTTTGCGTTCTTCTGATAACTGAGGAGGGCTTTATACATATTGGATGCTAAACCTTAACCATTACTATTATTTACAGATATTTCCTCCCTTTTCATAGTTATCTTTTCAATTTCTTAAAACTATACTTAGATGCATGGAGATTCTAAATTTTGATGGAGTTTAATTTATCCTTTTTGTTGCTCATGCTTTTGGAGTCATCTCTGAAAATTTGCAGCCAGCTTGATCTATGTTGCGGTAATTTTGTATATGCTGTGAGGTAGGAGTCCAACCTCATTCTTCCGCATGTGGATATCCAGTTGTCCCAGCAACATTTATTAAACAGACCAGTCTTTCCCCCCACTGAATGGTCTCGGCACCCTCTTCAAAATCAATTGACCATAAATACGTGGGTTCTTTCTGGACTCTCAATACTGTAACATTAGTCTATATGTATAATCTTATGGCAGTTTCACATAGGTTTGATTATTGTAGGTTTGTAGTGTGACTCTTCTAATTTCATTCTTCCTATTATTTTGACTATTTGGGCTCCCATGTAATTCCATCTGAATTTTAGGATCAGTTCATCCATTTCTGTAAAAAAAAGAAAAAAGCAGTTGAAATTTTGGTAGAGATTGCATAGAATCTATAGATTACTTTGGGTAATATTGCCATCTTAACAACACTGAGTCTTCTAATCTATGACAATGTTGCACCTACTTAGGCTCCTTTTATTTCTTTCAACAGTGTTTTGTGGCTTTTAGCATACAGATCTTTACACATCCTTTGTGTGTGTGTTTGTTTTTTACATTTTTAAAATTTAAATTCAACTTGCCAACATATAGTATAACACCTAGTGCTCATCCCATCAAGTGCCCTCTTCAGTGCCCGTCACCCAGTTACCCTATCCTCCAACCCACCTCCCCTTCCACAACCTTTTGTTTGTTTCCCAGAGTTAGGAGTCTCTCATAGTTTGTCTCACTCTCTAATTTTTCCCACTCAGTTTCCCCCCTTTCCTTTATGATCCCTTTCACTACTTCTTATATTCCACGTATGAGTGAAACCATATGATGATTGTCCTCTGATTGACTTATTTCACTCAGCGCAATACCCTCCAGTTCCATCCACATCCAAGCAAATAGTGGGTATTTTTCTCTTCTGATGGCTGAATAATATACAGTGGAATATTACACCTTTCGTTAAATTGATTCCTAAGAATTTTATTCTTTTGGTGCTGGTATAATGGAATCACTTTCTTATTTTCCTTTTCGGATCATTGCTAATATATAGAAATACAATTGATTCTTGTATATTGATCTTGTAGCCTGCCATTTTGCTGGACATAGTATCTCTAAGAGGTTTTTTTTTTTTTTTCAATGGGAGTATGTCTGGATTGTTAGGGTTTTCTGTATGTCAGGTCATGTCATCTTTGACTAGAGATAGTTTGACTTATTTCTCCACAGTCTAGATGATTTCTTTTTATTGCCTAATTGCCCTGTACAATATTTAATAGAAGTGGTGAGAGTAGACATCCTTGTCTTGTTGATGATCTTAGGAGAAAAGCTTTCAGTCTTTCATCCTTAAATATAATATTTCTGTGGATTTTGCATAGATGCCCTTTATCAGGTTGAGAAAATTCCCATCTATTCCTAGATAAAAAAGTATTGTTTATCACGAAATGGTTTTGGCCTTTGTCAGATGCTTTTTCTGCATCTGTTGAGATGATTGTATGTTTCATTTCCCTTTGTTCTAATAGCTTTGATATTACAGTGATATTTCTTATATGGAGCTATACCCTTACATTCCTGGAATAAATGTTACTTGGCCATGTTTTTTAATCCTAGTGTGCTGTGGGATTTGGTTTGCTAGTATTTTGTTAAGGATTTTGCATCTATATTCATAAGGGTTAGAGGTCTGTGGCAGATTTGTTATCTAGTTATCATGCCGTGGATTTTGTCTGGCTTTGGTAGAAGATATGACAGGCTTTGTAGAATGAGGAAGTATTCCCTCCTGTATTTTTTGGAAGGGTTGAAGTAGAATTGATTCTGATTTTTCTTTAAATATTTGGTAGAGATCACCAATGAAGACTTCTGGTCCTGGCATTTTCTTTGTGGAGAGCTGTTAAATACTTGATTCACTCTCTTTACCTGTACATCTAGTCAGCTTTTCTGTTTCTTCTTGAGTCAGTTTTGGTGGTTTGTGCATAAGAATTTGGCCTTTTCATCTAGATTGTCTAATTTATTGTAATATAATTGTTCATAGTGTTCCTTAATTCTTTTTATTTCTGTACAGTTGATAGTAATCTCCTCTCCTTCATTCTTGAATTTAGTAATCTGGGTCTTCTTCCTTTTTGTCTTGGGTCAGTCTGCTAACAGTTCATCAGTTTTGTTAAAAGAATCAAATTTTTTTATCTGATTCATTCATTCATTCATTCATTCATTCATTCATTCATTCAAGACACAGAGAGAGGCAGAGACATAGGCAGAGGGAGGAGAAGCAGGTTTCCATGCAGGAACCCAATGTGGGACCCGATCCTGGAATTCCAGAGGCAAAGGCAGATGCTCAACTGCTGAGTCACCTAAGCGTCCCTGTGGTTCTGGTTTTTATGTTCTCTATTGCAATTATTTCTGTTACAATTTTTATTTTCTTCTGTTTGATGTAGGTTTATTCTTCATCTAATTTCTTTTTAAAAAAGATTTTATTCATTTGCTTGAGAGTGAATAAATAAGAGAGCAGGGGCAGGGGAAGGGCATAGGGAGAAGGACAAAGTGCATCTCAAGCAGACTCCATGCTGAACATGGTGCCCAACATGGGGCTCAACCTCCTGACCCTCAGATCATGACCTGAGCTGAAATAAAAAGTCAGATGCTTAACTGACTGAGCTACCCAGCTGCCCCTATCTAATGTTTTATTTATTTATTTATTTTTAAAGATTTATTTATTTATTTATTTATTTGTTCATGATACACATAGAGAGAGAGAGAGAGGCAGAGACACAGGCAGAGGGAGATGCAGGCTCCATGCCGGGAGCCCGATGCGGGACTCGATCCCGGGACTCCAGGATCCCGCCCTGGGCCAAAGGGAGGCGCCAAACCGCTGAGCCACCCAGGGATCCCCCTCTAATGTTTTAATCTGAAAGGTTAGGCTATTGATTTGAGGCCTTTTTTTTTTTTTAATGTCGATGTTTACAGCTAGAAATTCCCCCCACACACACACGCACACAAACACACTGAGCACTGCTTTCACGATAACATATAAGTTTTGGTATGTTGTGTTTTATCATTCATCTCAAGGTATTTAATCATTTTCCCTGTGATTTCTTCTTTGACCCATTGGTTAAAGTCTTCCCTTCTGATTTTCTATGAAGTTTTTCTATCTGTGATTGAAAGGATGGCATTGAAATATGTAGCTATTATCACCAAATTGCCCATTCTTCAATTTTTGCCATTGTGTTGCTGCTATTTTGGGGCTTGGTAGTTCAGTGCATAGATGTTTAAAATTTTACCTTTCTGCTGGACTTAATCCTTTCATGATTATAAAATGTCATTGTTTGACTCTTGTAACAGTGTTCATCTTAATGTATATTCTATCTGATAGCGATACAGCAACTCCAACTCCCTTATAGTTGCTATTTGTATCATATACTTTTATCCATCTTTTTACTTTCAACCAATTTCTAGTTTTGGTCCTAAATTTCCTTTACTACTTCTAATGTTGGGAACAGTTACACAAAAGTCTTCATGTCTAAGGAAAGAAACTTAGAAAACTCCTACATAGTGTGCCATGTGATAGAAATGAAAGAAGTCTGTACTTTTAGAGGAGTCTGGTTGAGCTGGAAAACCTAATACTCACAGTAGTAACAACCACACTTACATAAAATATTTTGTTGGTATTGTACTACTTTCTGTTTATAGGATGCTGCTGTCCTCTACTGGGAACATGACCTCAGTCCATCCTTGGGCAGCATGATTTGTGGTTATGGTGCCGGGTTGATAGTGGTGGAAACCAAGGCCCGAAGCTCCTGAGGGTCATGCTCAAGCTCTGGATCCCCCTGGATCCACGGTCCAGCAGGTCTAGGCTGAACACCTAGCTCCATGAATCTCCAGGTCGACTGTGGGACCATGTCTGCCGTACCACCAATCCTCTGAAGAAAAGTGTGCAGAACTCCTCTCCTTCCAACCTTCCGCATTTCTCTGTCATCCTCCAAGGGGTTGTCAGAGGCCTTAGAGGGGTCTCGAGGACTAAGACAAGGGTCCCATGTTCATGCTGTGATGCACCTGAGCCATGAAGTGGCTGCTGTGTTTTGTTACTAAATGTGTTCCTATGTTGTCCCTCTTCCCTATTTATCAAGATGGGACTATGGCACCACCACAGCCAAGAGGCCAGCAACAACCAGAACGCCAGCAAAGCCCGCAGGTCATATGGCTGCTCTGGGAAGGGCATTTATTTTCCAGTGTCATCTTTCAGTCCTTCCTGTTTCATCACCCAGAAGGCTGAAAAGTTGTAGATTCAAGGTTGAGCTTTCATAACGTATTTTTTTCTGCCTCCCTCCTATTAATTTTGGATTGCCTCATCGTCAGTCATCGTAAATGACTGAATTAGAACAATTTCAGTGCATTCTCTTATTCCTCCAGGTCAGGAGTTTGGTTTCTGTCTAGCCAGGTCCTCCACTCAGTGTTTTCTATGAAGCTGCAGTCCAGAGATCAGCTGGGGCTAGGGTCTCAGGGGAGGTTTGAAGTTGTGGTAGTTTTTTGTTGCTGCTGTAATGAATTGTCCCAAAGTTGGTTGTGTAAACAACACACGTGTATTACCTTATAGTCAGAGGTCAGAAATCTGGAATGGATCTCACTGAGCTAAAACTTACAGGGTGTCCGCACAGCTGCGTTCCTTCTGGAGGCTCTAGAGAAGGTCGGTTTCCTTGCTTTTTCCCCCCTCTTCAGGAGGCCTATGTTCTTTGGCTCATGGTCCTTCCCCTCCATCCTCAGAGCCAGCAGTGTACTGTAGCATTTTCATATCTTTCTCTTTGATTCTTTTTCTCTCAAGGACCCTCGTGATCACATTGAGCTCACCCAGATAGTCCAGGATAGTTTCCCCATCTCAATATTCTTAACTTAAAAACCACACATAAAAACCCTGTGTAGGGTAATGTATTCACAGGTTCTGAGAATTAGGACATTGCCATCTTTGCTGAGGGCAGCACTGCCTCTCCCACCTGTGCCCTCTGGCTCACAAATGTTCGTATCCCTCCCACATGCAAAAGACATTCAGTCTGTCCCAGCTTCTTCAAAAGTCTCAACCTGTTACATCATCACCTCAGATTCCAAAGTCTTAATTTTAATTGGCACAACTGTCCCAGATCTTGTCACCTGCATTATCTAAATCAGGTGTAGGTAAGGCTCTGGGTATATACACCATTCTGAGGCGCAGTCCTTCTCCATGTATACACCTGTGACACTCAGGAAACAAGTTATCTGTGGGGCACCTGGGTGGCTCAGGGGTTGAGTGTCTGCCTTTGGCTCAGGGCATGATCCTGGGGTCCTGGGATCGAGTCCCACATCAGGCTTCCTGCATGGAGCCTACTTCTCCCTCTGCCTATGTCTCTGCCTCTCTCTCTCTGTGTCGCTCATGAATAAATAAATAAAATCTTAAACCCAAGTTATTTGATCTCCAAAATACAGGCATGAGACAACAGTTATAGATATTCCATTTACAGAAGTGACAAAATGGGGACACCTTGGTGGCTCGGCCAGTTGAGCCTCTTGTTCTTGGTTTCGGTTCAGGTCGTGATCTCTGGGTCGTGAGGTCGAGCCCCACGTCAGGCTCCACACTCAGTATAGAGTCTGCTTGGGACTCTCTCTCTTTCTCTCCCTCCCTTCTGCCCCTCCCTTCACTCTCTCTCTCCCATGTCTTGCTCTCTCATAAATGAATGAATGAACCAGTCAATCCATCAGTCTTTTTCAAAAGTGAGAAAACGTGAGGCAAAAGAATTTTGCTAGTTTGCAGCAATTTCAGGATGCAACCCGGCAAACTCCATTCGGTTCCAGGCTGGGGGATCATTTGCTGTAGGTCACAGGAGTACATTCCCGGCTTGCAGCTCTGTCCTCGGAGTCATCCTTCCCTGTCCACGAAAACCAGCACATGTTTGCTGCTGGCCTGCTTTCTGCCTGTAGAATCGGGGGAGGCTTCGTTCATTTTGTTCTCCTTCTGTCCCTTATACTTCTAAGCTGCCAGTGTTCCTGTCACTACAGAATTCTCAAGAGCCTTCTGAGTTTCCCCTTGGATGTCATGGCAATGGCTCCTTCAGAGTAAGAGGCTCCTCCTCCGATCTTTCCACTGGGATGGCTCAGGGGCTCCATGAGTCACAGGTACAGTCTTTTCAAAGAGCCTGTTGTGTGAGTGAAACTCCGACTTTCTGACCCTTCCAAGGCACTATCAAAGGGCTTTCCAGCCACACCATTGGCTTTCTCTCCAGAGCATGCTCTCTTGGCAGTGCATTTTATAGCGCTTTTTGCAGTGAGGTCAGGATAAGACTTTCCCAGATCATCAAGTGCTGCTTCCTGTGTGCTTCTGAGCTTTGCCTTCATTCTCGTCTTTCCTCTTGCGTCTTACTCTGGGCAGCAGGAAGAAATGAGGCCAAACCCTTAACACTTTTTTTTTTTAATCTCCTCAGCTAACCTATCCTAGTTCATTATTATTTACAAGTTCTGCCTTCCACATAACTGCAGGAGGCATCACTCGGCCAAGTTCTCTGCCACATAACAAGGACCTTCTTTCCTGGAACG
Source organism: Canis aureus (assembly GCF_053574225.1). Taxonomy (NCBI): domain Eukaryota; kingdom Metazoa; phylum Chordata; class Mammalia; order Carnivora; family Canidae; genus Canis; species Canis aureus. Next base: position 4,871,428 of record NC_135649.1, read on the forward strand.
TCTAGTAGCATGCCTCTCACTTCCGTCCACGACCTCGCTGGCAAAGCTGTTACCATCCATATTTCTCTGAACCCACGTTGTGATGATTTCAGGAGTCTCGAGCATGCCATAGGTTTTCTCTGCCGCACCCTTGACTTCTCCCTGAACCCTTGTTAGCTGGCCCAAGTTGTTAACATCCGTATTCCTGCTAACAGTCTGTTCAAGGCAGTCCAGATTTTTACTCCCATGCTCCTCAAAATCCTTCCAGCCTTCCAAAGCCCCTTCCCCATGTCTGAGTATTGAGGACAGCAGTCTCTTAATCTGAGTACCAAAATCCACAGTTTCTTAGTGCTGCTGTCATGACAGCAGCGTGCTGGCTTCAGACAGCCCAGCACAGATTTATCACCTTGTGGGGCTGGAGGCCAGAAATGGGATTTGGGTTTCGCTGGGTGAAAATGAAAGTACTGGCTGGACTGTGTTCCTTTGGGAGGAAAGGAACCTTCTAGGGAGACGTCGGCTTCTGGAGGCCAGCCACCTGCATTCCTTGGCTAGTGGCCTCTTTCTCCGTCCTCAAAGCCAGCAAAGTAGCCTCTTGAGATTTCTCCCTCACTCTTGCCCCTGCTTCCCTCATCGCATCTCCTCCCCTGACTCTCCTGCCTGTCTGTTCCCCTTGGAGTGACCTCGGGCCTGCTTAGATAATCCGGGATAATCTTTTCATCTCAAGGCCCTTAGCGTCATCACATCGGCACAGCCCCCTTTCTCCCATATGAGGTAACCTAGTCACAGGCTCGGTGTTGTTGGCAGACTTAATTTCTATGCAGCTATGGAACTTGTTGCCACCCCCTCAGGGTCTGCAAGTAAATGCAAGTCGACCCTCTTTTCAAGGGCCTAGCACCTGATATCACCCAGAATATTCTCCCTTTTGAGTAGTCCATTCCTCCTGATGGGCATCCCAATCATATCTGCAGAAACCCCTTCCCTCTGCCATATGTCATAACCTGATCTCAGAAAGGGCATGGTTCCAGCCCCACTCCAGGGGCTGGGGTCATGCAGGCTGTGTACCCCGGGGTCCACCCAGCTGTCTTAGGGTTCTGTCCACCATCTCAGACATTAAGTAAAACGGGTATTCTCTTGCCACTGCTCCTGTAAGGGCAGGAGTCTCAGGCCTTCTCATACTGTTGGTGCTCCTGCCCTGGTTCATTTACACGCCATTGCTTCTGCACCTACTGTGCAGGTCAAAACTAGAGAAAGGGCAAAGGACATCTGAGGAGGACTGTGAAAATAAGACCACCCCCAGGGACTCGTGGAACACTTTTGGAGAAGTCCTGTCCAAGAGCTGTTTATGTGGCATCAGCTTGTTCCCCCTGAACTCACTGAGTGCTTCACTCTGAGCGGCTGGTGAGCGCGTATTTGCGGAGCTGGGGCAAGCACGACAGTCCCTGTAGGTGTCTTCTGTTGTAGGAAGCTCCGCCTTCAGAATTTGACTCCTGCAGGCAGTCCCATAAATTAGGCCCACCTTTCAGGAGGGCGATTTGATAAACTCTTTGAGCAGTTCTATTTCAGAGCATTCTCCCTCCAGGTATGCTTCTGCACCTGTGCAGCTATCTTGTGTTTTAGAGCAGCCCCGAATGAAACGCTGGAGCCCTGCAGTGGAATACGGTTCTAAGCATCTGTACTCTACAGCCGATATGAAAATGAGATAGATCTCTGGAACCGACATGAAAAAAAAAAAGTCAAGTCATGCAACCGAATTTATGTAGTATGAATCCGCTTCCATTGGATACGTGCATCCACGCGCGCACGCAGGTGCACAGGCGTGTGCTCATATCTGAAAAGATTCAGAATAGTCACTTCGGAGGATAGATTTGAGGCTGACTCTAGTATTTAAATTTCTTTCAATTCTACACCATTAGATTATTTTCATGTTGAGCATATATTACCTTTATAATAAACTTTAAAAAAATTAAAGCCATCTTTACATGAGGAAGAACTCTAGGTGGCAGAGCCAGGAAAAACCTTTGTGATCATGTGCTCCCCTCGTTGTTCAGATGAGAAGGACTTGTCCAAGGTTCTGCTGCCGGCTAGCAGGGCGACGGGACTGGAGCCCCGGGTCCACGCTTTTTCTCCAGGGCTTTTTCTCCCCAGTGTGCTGCCATTACAAGTGTTTGCACAGGGAAGGTAATGATGACCTCAAAGGGGAGTTTAGCATCAGGTGGGGCACCCTGCCCCCCCCCCCCCAAAAAAAAGCCCTGGCAAAGGCCTCTACTGATTGGCAGGCCAACCTGCCCCAAAGAGCTATCACAGGACCTCAAAACCAAAACTTCAGGGTTTGGCTTATAGTGATGACTGGCCTGCTTGGCAGTTGGCCTAGCCCATGGAGGCTTAGATCTGATAATCTAGAAGGACGAAAATGGGACTCTGGTCTTTCAGAGGTAAAGCACAGTGTAAGAACAGCAAAATAGTGATCCCAGGCCTTCTAGAAAAGTTGCATTTTATATCCTCATCTCAAAGAGACTGAGAACCGTGTTATTTGTCCTGTAAAGATGTCTTCTCTGTAAGATTGTCAGTGTGTCACAAGCCACTGGGACCAGGAAAGGCTCAGCTTTAGTTGTCTGGAAACTTTGTGTACACCACCTCATTCCTAGGTGTTCTGACTTACTGCCCTTCTTTTTTTTTTTTTTTTAAAGGTTTACATTTTAATTTTTTTTTAGTTTTTATTTATTTATGATAGTCACAGAGAGAGAGAGAGAGAGAGGTAGAGACATAGGCAGAGGGAGAAGCAGGCTCCATGCACCGGGAGCCCGATGTGGGATTCGATCCCGGGTCTCCAGGATCGTGCCCTGGGCCAAAGGCAGGCGCCAAACCGCTGCACCACCCAGGGATCCCACTTACTGCCCTTCTTCTGCATGCTTTGCTCCTTCGTAGTTAAGGTCAATAATAGACATTCCTGGGACCCTGAAGACCAGCCATTTATATGTCAGATCCTTTTTTTTTTTTTTTTGGTATCAAAATTGACCTTGATGCTCAAATAAATCTTTGTTATTTTAACTGACTAATTTTTTGAGGTAATTGCGAACTTGTGAAGGCATAAGAAATACTACAGAGAAATTGCATGTACCCTGTATCCACTTCCCCCAATGGGTAACACCCTGCAAAATACAGTCTAATGTCATCAGCCGGACATGGATATTGATATAAATCTCTAGTGATTGTATTCAGATTTTCCTGGTTAAACTTCTACTCACGCGTAGGTGTGTGTTTTCACTTCTGTGTGGTTTTGTCATCTGGGTAGGTTCGTGTATCCACCATGACAGTCCATATGTAGAATTTAGAAAATGTTGTGTGAATGGGATCCTATAATATGTAATGCTTGGAAACGGGTTTTCTTTTCCACTCAGTATGATTCTAGCCAAGTCATTGCAAGTATCAATAATTTGTTGCTTTGCCTTGCCAAATAATATTCCCTGATGTAGATACACCGCAGTTTATTTATGAAGATCATCTGGGTTGTTTCCGGTTTTGGGCTTTAAACATTTATATACAGGTTTTTGTATGAACATGAGTTTTCCATTCTCCGGGGTAAATGCCCAGGAGTGTAATTGCTTGGTCATGTGATCATTGTAGGTTTAGTTTTTAGAGAATGTTGCCAACACATTTCCCAGAGTGGTTGCACCATTTCACGTTCCCACCAGCAGTATATGAGTGATCCAGTTTCTCCACATCCTTGTCGGTACTTGGTATAGTCATTCTGATAGGTATGTGGCGATATCTCATTGTGATTTCAATTTGCATTTTCCTAATTGTATGTGCTTATTGGCCATCTGTCTAAACTTTTCAGTGAGATGTCTCTTCATGTCTTTTGCCCATTTTCTAATTGGATTGTTTATTTTTTACTCTGAATTTTAAGAGCTCTCCATGTGTTCTGGACGCAGTCCTTAGTCGTATATGTGTTTCGTAAGGATTTTCTCCTGCTTTGTAAGCTTGTCTTTCATCTTCTTAACACGGTCTTTCACAAAAGGAAATGTAATTTTGATGAGGTCTGGTTTGTCTTTTTTTTTTTTCTTTTATGGATCACAGCTTTGCTAGCTAGTCTATGCACTTTTCATCAAGCCCTCAGTCCCGAGGATTTTCTTCTGTTTTCTGTAAGTTTTGTAGATTTACACTGGACATTTAAAACAAAGTCGTCTGTTTCAATCTCATTTTTTGGATAAGACATGAAGCTGAGGTTGAGGTTCATTATTTTTGCCTGTGGCTGGCCTATGGCTCCTCAGATGGACATCATTTGTTAAGATAGGCGAATGTTCATCATTTGAGGAAAAGACCATCCTTCCTCCATCTTGCCTTTGCACCTTTATGAAAATCTCTTGAGCTTATGTGGGCAGTTCTTTTTGGGTTCTTCATTTGGCTACATTGATCTGTGTGTCTGCCCCTTTGCTGATTTACTTTATAGTCACAGTGGCCTTATTACTGGGTAGAGTGATTCTTCCCACTTTATTCCTTGCCAAGATTGTTTTAGCTACTCTGGGGCTGTGCCTTTCCATACAAATATTCTAAGTTTGTCAGGGAACTGGCTGGGGTTTTGGTAGGACTTGTGTCGAACATACATATCAATTTGGGGAGAGTTGACATCTTTAACTCTGTCTTCCGATCCACGAACACAGTATGTGTCTCTATTTATATAGGTCTTCCTTGATTTTTCTCATTATCTTGTAACTTTCAGCTTGCAGGTCCTGTACCTAGTTTTTAAGTGTACACTTAAATATATAATTGTCTTTGGCACAATTGTAAATGGTAATGTGTTTTTTCAGAATCCATATGTTTATTGCTAGTATATATGATTGGTTTTGATACTGTTAATCCTATATCCTGGGACCCTGCTGAAATTACTGGTTCTAGGAAACTCACTCACTGGTTCTAGGAATTTTTTTTATAGATTCCTTGGAATTTCTATGTAGATGATCATGGCCTCCGCAAATAGGGTTAAGTTTATTTCTTTCTTTGCACTCTGTATGTCTTTAATTTTTTGTCACAATGTTGGAACTTCTAGTACTACAATTAGATCAGTGACCGTGCCCTGTTCCTGATCTTAGGGAGAAAGGATTCAGTTTTTCACCATTAAGTCTGATGATAGCTATGGGTATTTTCTTGATGCTCTTTATGAAGTTGAAGTAGTGCTCCTCTATTCCTAATTTACTGATTTTTTTCCATAAGTGAATATTGGATTTTTCCATGTCCATATGATTATGGTTTTTCTTCCTTAGCTTGCTGATATGGTGGGTTATATAGTTATTCAGATGTTGATCCAGCCTCCCATAACTAGAATAAGTCCCATTCGTCCCTGGTATATAATTCTTTTTATGCATTCCATTCAGTTTGCTAATATTTTGTTGAGGATTTTATGTAATAGTTAGTAAGAGAAATTGATCTATAGTTATTTTTCATATGGTCTTTTTCTGTTACCAGGTTAATATTGGCCTCATAAAACAAGTTGGGAAATAGCCCCCCTATTTTCTGGAAGAGATTATGTAAAATTGGTATGAATTCTTTTTTAAATGTTTGGTAGAATTCACCAGTGAAACCATCAAAGCCTGGAGGTTTCTTTTTTTTTTTTGGGGGGGGGGAGCTTTTACATTAAAAATTGTTCATGGTTATAGGAATATTCAGATTGCATATTTCATCTAGATTGAATACCTTTTATTGTGGTAAACATTCGTAGTAGAACATAACCATTTTAAAATCCTTGACATTAAGTATATTCCCAGTGTTGCACAACCATCATTGCTATTCATTTCCAGAATTTTCTCATCATCCCAAACCTCATATAAGTGGAATCCTACAATATTTGTCTCTTTGAATCTGGCTTCTTTCACTTAGCATAATATCTGCAAAGTTCATCCATGTCGTAGCATAAATCAGAATTTAATTCCTTTATATGGCTGCACGGTATTCCATTGTACATGTACCACATTTTGCTTATCTAGTGATGGACGTTTGGGTTGTTTCTACCTTTTGGCGATTGTGGAGAGTGCTGCTATGAACACTGGGATGCAAGTACCTGTTTGAGTCCCTGCTTTCAGTTCTTGGGAGTGTGTTGCCCTTGCCTCTGGAGAAGTGTCTAGCAAGAAGTGGCTTTGGCTGAGCTTGAAGAGGTCTGTGTTTTCCTCTAGATTTTTGATGGAGTCCTGTCTCACATTTCAATAATTTCAAATTTGTTGAGGTTGGCTTTCTGGTCCAGGACATAATCTCTGTTGGGGAATGTTCCCTGCCTGCTTAAACAAATACTTATTCTCCTGCGACTGAGCAGAGCATCCCATTATGCTGGTTATGTCTTCTTTGGTTAATTGTGTCATTCATTTCTTTTCTGTTGTTGCCGATTTTCATTCTAGTAGTTCTCTCAGTTGCTGACGGCAGAGCGTTGAAGTCCCATCTATCGCTGTGGATTTGTTGCTCTCTCCTTTTAGCTCTACCAGTTTTCTCTCTGTGGGTTTTGACACTGTTGTCTGGTTAGGATGGTTCTGTGTTCTTTCTGGGTTGATCCTTTATCATGATGTAACGTTTCCCTTTAGACATAACTAGAAATGTCAGGTCATGTCTTACTGTGTTCTTTATATTCTTTCCAGAAGATTCAGACTTACATTTCTTTGATCCACAAACAACCCCAAGGCCTTATCCAGAAAAGACAGGTGATGTGTTGTAAATTACCTGGGCCATTTGAGGATTACATTATTGATCTGTAAAACTCACTGAGGTTTTGTTCCTGCAAATACTGCTGTTTCTTTTCTGAATGCTTGCTGTTTACATCGCTGTATAGCAATGCTTGCTGTACAGCATTGTCTTTGCCTTTCTTCTCCCTTATATTCCCTTTCCCTCTGCTACCTCCAGCTATAATTTATGGCACATTCTTGAAGCTCAAGAAAAGAAACTATTGGAAAACTGATGCATGCCATGTAATTGTTTTGAAAGAAGTCCCATATTTTTAGAGGAGTCTGGTTGAGCTAGAAAACCTAATACAGTAGTAACAACCACACTTACATAAAATATTTTCTTGATATTATACTACTTTCTGTTTATAAGATGCTGCTGTCCTCTACTGGGAACGTGAACTCAGTCCATCCCTGGGCAGCATGGTTTGTGGTTATGGTGCCGGGTTGATAGTGGTGGAAACCAAGGCCCAAAGCTCCTGAGGGTCATGCTCAAGCTCTGGATCCCCCTGGATCCACGGTCCAGCAGGTCTAGGCTGAACACCCAGTTCCATGAATCTCCAGGTCGACTGTGGGACCATGTCTGCCATACCACCAATCCTCTGAAGAAAAGTGTGCGGAACTCATCTCCTTCCAACCTTCTGCATTTCTCTGTCATCCTCCAAGGGGTTGTCAGAGGCCTTAGAGGGGTCTCGAGGACTAAGACAAGGGTCCCATGTTCATGCTGTGATGCACCTGAGCCATGAAGTGGCTGCTGTGTTTTGTTACTAAATGTGTTCCTATGTTGTCCCCCTTCCCTACTTTAGCAAGATGGGACCATGGCACCACCACAACCAAGAGGCCAGCAACAACCAGAGCACCCGCAAAGCCTGCAGGTAATGCTGCCACCTAAGGAGGGCTATAGAGAAAGATAGGGGGAGCTCTCTTTGGGGCAGATGTCCACAGAGCTACCTGGACCTTAGCAAATTCATTTTGTCTTGTATGTTTTGGGGCCCACTGCAGATGATGATTTCGACTTGGCTGATGCCTTGGATGACCGAAATGATCGAGACGATGGTCGCAGGAAACCGAGCCCAGGAGGAGGAGGTCAGTGAGAGCTGATTGAGGGCACCGGCCAGCGCTGTGGCTCCCTGGCCACACTGTGGCTCGTTGACTACAACAGCCCAAAGAGCCCCCCAGGCCCGGCAGAGCCAGGAGCATGTCAAGGCATAGGAGAACCCTCTGTAGTAGTTCACAAACATTTTGGGTCTCCGGCCTCCCCAAATCACTGGGGATTTCAAAGGCTTTTGTTTCCGTGGATCATATCTACCAGTATCATCTTTGAACTGAAAACTTAAAAAAAAAAGTGCTTATTCATTTAAAATGAACAAAAACCCATACATGTTAACAGAAGTAGTGTGTTTTTGGGAGAAAAATAACTGTCTGGCAATATGAGAACAAAATGTAGTGAGAAAAGTGGCATCGTTGTATCTCTTCTGCACATTTCTATAACATCTAAGCAGAAGAGCTCGACTCACTCCATTTCTGGATTCGGTTGTAATGTGGTGTTATGGCTGAAGAGTATGAAGGAAATCAGGCGATATATATGCAGTTGAAAAAGGGAGGAATATTTTAATGGACTTTTTAGATCATTGTAGATATTCTTCTTTATTAAGACCCCCAAACAGGACCAGTGGCGGCGGTGTCCTGCTGTCTCAGTGCAGTGTGGACTGTGAAGCCGTATCAGTGAACTTTTCATACTTGATTCCATTTAATCCTCAGGATGCTCTTGGACTTGCAATGCAGCTTTTACCCTTTCACAAATTTATATATTCTGTGCATTGGTCATTTGGAAATATTGGTGTCCTGAGGTCTTTTGAACTTCCAAATCATGCCACGTTTTATTACACAGCACCCCAAATTCACGTCTGTTAATGTCACGCCCCCATCTCCTAAGATAAAGTCCTCAAGCATTGGAAGGCTGCCAAGCTCACAGTGGTGGATGTAGATTCTTTCAAAATTCCAAGTTTTGTTTGAAATCTTACCATTGTCAACAGATCTGGCCAATGGTTTCCTTTGAAGTGACGGCCTCATTTCATTCATTTTCAAGAAAATGCCTGCCAAATATTCAAGCCGCCCTAATGCTAGCTTGACCATCCATCATTCTTTCTAGGAAAAGTGGTCTTCCGTGGCACAAAGCAGCTGATGCAGCCCAGAACTGAAGCAGGCACTCAAGGGCGCTCTAGCATAGGGCAGTTGACTCAGAAACGCTTTCCGCCTACTTGGCATGTGCCCACACGGAACGGGAAAGTCGAGTCCTCTGTGCTTAAGCCAGAATCCGATGTTTTCCTTTCCCTGTATCACTTTCCTGTTGCCGCCTAACAAATGATCCCAAGCTCGGCGAGTTACGACAGTGCCCATTCATTAACTCACAGGTTCCTTTGCTGAGCGAGGAGGTCAGGAACAGCTAAGCCAAGTTGTCTGTTCTTGGGGATGTCAGCCAGCCTTGGTCTCTGAGCTTGCGTTCTCTTCCAAGTCCGTGGGCTGGCTGGCGGGGTCCCTTTCCTTCCAGTCACAGAGCTGATGGCCACTTGCTTTTTCAAGGCCAGTAGGAGAGAGACAGGGCCGGGGGAGAGCCGGAGGAGGAAGACTAACCTGCTTCTCGAATCTGAGCTCAGGGAGACCTCAGCCTGCTTGCCTGCTTGAGTCAGGCCTACCCAGGATAATCTCCTTTTTGATTCAGGCAAAGGCAGACTGACTTGGGATCCAAATTACATCCGCAGAATCTCTTCACCTTGGCACTTAATATAACTGAACCGCAGCGGGGGTGGCCACCTTGTTCGAGGTCCCAGTCACGCGCTGCATGATGGAATCTTCTACAAGGTGCTCTAGTGGGAGGGAGTTCTAGGGCCCTGTTAGAATTTTGCCTTCTGTAGTCATCAGGAGGCGCCTCGCTGGCAGGCAGTTTCTGGGGACGTTGGGCCACATTAACACAAGATTATGGCCTGCAAAGTGCATTTTGGTATTGACATGTATATTTGTTTTCTCCAGGTTTCTCAGACAAGGATCTTGAAGACATATTAGGTGGTGGTGAATACAAACCTGACAAAGGTAAAATTAGGAGCATTGATTTGTGTAAACACCTTAATCTCATTACAAACGTGATTACATGGCAACCAGATTGATTGAGCCATTCTTACTCAGCCTCTGGGGTGCAAGAGGTTGTTTCCAGACATCCTGCTTACAGCTTGGAAGGCTCACTTGGAATCCTGTGGGCTGTGCAGCTCAAAGTGGGGATTTAGAAGCCAATTTGGAAAAGCCACACGTTCCTCCCAGTGCTCCGAAGGCCAGGTGCTGCTTGGTTGATGTCTCCATCCCGAGCCAGAGCCAAGTGCCTGGGCAGCACGCGTGACTGCGAACAACTCCTGCCCCCTCGACTTGGGCAGAGCAAAGATCGTCATGACAAGCATTTTCTTAGGAGACCCGTAGTGAGCCCGACATCTTTCAAAATATCTTTTTAGTTTAAAATCGTTTAAAACTCAGGGCACCTGGCTGGCTCAGTCTGTAGAGCGTGTGACTCTTGACCTCAGAGTTGTGAGTTTGAGCCCCACCTTGGGAGTAGAGATTACTTAAAAATCTTTTTAAAAAAATTAGTCTAAAACTCATAAGAAGTTATAAAAATCGTTCAGGAGAAGTTGTGTGTACTCTTCACCCAGTGTCCCCTGAAGGTTCTCGCTGACTTACGGAAGTGTCGTTTGGTGTCAAAGCCAGGAAGCTGCCATTGGTCCAAACTGTTATGAAGTCACATACAGCCCTGATTCAGATTGCGTCAGCTTTTGCATGTTGTCGTGTGTGTGCATGCATGCATGCACACGTGGGTCTGTGAAATTGTGTCACGTGTAGATCTCAGCAACCGTGATCACTCAGGATGCAGAACACTGAACTCTTCCATCACCACAAGGAAACCCCCTCCTGCTAGCCTTTCTTAGTCATGGCCTCCCCCACCCAAACCACCAAGGACTTAAAGCTTTTATTCTTATACTCATCAAGATCCAACCTACCCTCGAGAGAAGCAGCCAGCTTTGATGTGGCAAAAGAAGTTTTGATTGGACTTTGTGATCGTTACATGTGGTGGTTGCCTGTTTTGATGGTATGTTGTGGTTGTAACTTGTAGTTATGACTCTAGGTTGTTATGGTTGCGACTGTCGTGATGGCAGCCTGTTGTGGTGGCAGGTTGTGGTGGTGACTTGCTGTGGTCACGCGTGAACGAGTTAGGTAGGAGTGTGTCTGCTTGTAACCCTGCCACCCTCCCCGTCGTCCTGGCTGTGGCGTTAGCATCTGCTGCCTTCTTGCACAGCCCATGTGACTTTCCTGAGGAACAGTGTTCCCATCCGATTAAAGGAGCCCGCAGTCACATCTGTCCTTCAAGACACCTTTCCAGACGACGTCTTCTTGAGTACAGAGTTCTAAAAGCCACTAAATGAAACTCACAGGTGTCAGGAGAACATGGAAGATTTAAAGGGCAAACCCAGCAAATTGGCCAATTACTCCTGGGTGACAAATGGTATTTCCAGATGGTGAGATGCGGGCGGCGGTAGCGTGCGGGAGCGTGCATGGATGGAAGTCTGAATGGCACGTCGGGGGCTTCCTTATTAACAGTACATGTTTTAGCAAGGAAAAAAGTGCTGGGAAATTCTTTAATTAGGCTCACACTTGAACTTCTCTTATAAAGAATAATCAATTGTTAGCTTTAAGTTATACCCTCTGTCATTATAAGCGAAAATAAAGGGGGTCCCGGCACAAAATATGAGTGTGAGCCTGAAATGTGGTCTGGATGAGCACACGATGAAATTCTCAGACATTCCCCTCTCTGCAGACATGCTCATGCCATGAGTGAAGATGATAAAACATCACATTTCAATACACGATGGTCTTCAGCATAAAACCCGATCCTTGTCGATGTAGTTTCCAACTTTGGGCCTTAGGCACATGGATGAGGCTCAACTATAATTTTGGACTTTGTGTTTGAAATGCTATGTTATCTGTTATATATGTTTTTTTTGTTTTTTGCTCAAGAAAATATTTCTACTGTCCTTTCAGGAGGCCAGTAGGGTGGGTGACAGTGACAGTCTCTTGTTAATGGGCCCCGCCAGCCACCACCATGCCCTAGCACTCTCACTGAGGAACTTGAGGTCCATCTGTTTCATCTCCTCCTCGTCTCCTTTGGGTGTCCAGCCACCTGCCACTTCACAGCCTTTCCTCCCAGCTCCCCCGGCACCCTCCCACTGTCCCCCATTCACTCCTTCCTAAACGCCGTTGCCTGCTGGGAATGTTTGTGAATGTTTCCTTGGGTGTCGCGTTCAGTACACCATTCTCTTCCTCGCCAGAAGGGGTTGATGTTAGAAACAAAGATCTGAGGGTCGAGTGTGTTCATCACTTAGTGGGATGTCACTACTTCTATACCCTTTAAGTGGGTGGAGGCCATTAGTATATGGATGTATACGAAACCAGGTATCCACGTGCCTCCATAACTCTGTATCTGTTCATCAGCATTTATACTAACCTAAACCTGAGTCCATACTCAACCCTCCGACTGTAGTGTGGGATTTTCCAAATGCATATAGTCATGTGTCCAGCCCCCAAGTGCCGTACACAACTGTCCTACCACCATAAACGTTCTTCTCTACATCCCTCTGGTGCTCAGCCACTTTGCCTTCCTTGCCCCTAATTGGTGTTCTGTCCATGCAACCACTAAATCTTTTTACCTCCTGCAGACTTTTGCCTTTTCTAGAATGTTCTGTAATTGGAATCATGAAGCGTGTAGCCTTTGCAGATGGATTTCTTTCACTTAGCAATATGCATTGAAGGTTCTTCCATGTATTTTCATGGCTTGAGAGTATTTCTTTTTAGCATTGAATACAATTCCGTTGTCTGGCTGGAGCACTTTTGGTTTGCTCTTTGCCTGTTGAAGGCCCTCTTGGTTGTATCCAGTTTTCGACGATTATGCATAAGGCTGCTATAAACGTTTTTGGACACTTACTATTATTTTTTGTATGATTTTATTTATTTATTCATGAGAGACAGAGAGGGGCAGAGACACAGGAAGAGGGAGAAGCAGGCTCCCTGCCGGGAGCCCGATGTGGGACTTGATCCCAGATCCCGGGATCACACCCTAGGCCAAAGGCAGACGCTCAACCACTGAGCCACCCAGGGGTCCCTGGACACTTACTTACAGGTTTTTCTGTGGATGTAAGTTTTCAGTTCACTTGGAACTGTGTGTGTGATTGCTGGGTCATATGCTAAGTCTATGTTTAACTTGGCGATAAAGTGCGCAACTGGCTTCTAAAGTGGTGGCACCATTTTGCCTTCCTGTGAACAATGAACGAAAGTTCCTGTCGCTCCACATCCTCATCAGCAGTTGAAATTGTCCACTCTTTTGGATTTGGATCATTTTAATAGGTAGGTAGGGGTATCTCATTGTTTTTTCACTTGTATTTCTCTAATGAGAAGTGGTGTCAAACGTCTTTTTATATTCTTATTTTATATTCTTTGGTGAAGTCTGTTCAGAGTTTCTGCTCATTTAAAAAATTTTTTTTTGCTTTGACGAGTTCCTTTTATAATCTGGGTACAGGTCCTTTATCAGGTATATGATTCTAAAAATATTTTCTCCCAGCCTGTGACTGTCTTTTACTTTTATTAATAGTGTTGTTTGAACATTAATTTCTTTTTTTTTATTGAAGTTCAATTTGCCAACATATAGCATAACACCCAGTGCTCATCCCATCAAGTGCCCCCCTCAGTGCCCGTCACCCAGTCACCCCCACCCCCGCCCACCTCCCTTTCCACCACCCCTTGTTCGTTTCCCAGAGTTAGGAGTCTCTCATTGAACATTAATTTCTATATAAAGATCAGTTTATCAATTTTTTTGCTTATGAATGAATCATGGTTTGATGTTTAAGAATAATCATGTTCGTGGAGATTTTTTTCCTACATCTCCCAGAAGTTATAGTTTCAGCTTGTACGTTTAGGTCTTTGGTCTTCCATTTTGAGATAATCTGTATATGGCGTGAGGTTGGGGTCCAACTGTAGTTTTTGGCATGTGGATGTCCAGTTGCGGCACCATTTGCTGGTAAGAGTATCCTTGCCTCACTGGAGTGTCTTGGCTCCCTTGGTGGAAACCACTTGACCATAAGTGTAAGGTTTTGTTTCTAGACTCAGTCTGCTCCATTGATCTCTGTGGCTGGCCTTCAGCCAATACCGGACTGTCTCTGCTGGGCATGTGCTCGGCTTCAGGGCAAGCAAGGCTACGCAGGGGGTTTATTAAGCTGCCTGTGGTTAGCTTACCTTCCCAACCTCCCCACCTCCTTATTAAATCCCTGGCTAGCTGACTGCTGGTTTGCTCGGGCTGAAGGAGCTACTGACTCTCCCTGTTTACTTGCCACTGAGATTGCCACATTTAGCTGACAGCGTTCCAAGTCACATGGGTCCCTCTGGCAACTGCAGGGCAGTTGTTGGCTTTGTGGCCTATCTGCCCCTCCGCGGTCAAACTGGCTGCTGGAAGACCGTGGGGGCAGGGGGAATGAGAGCCTCTCCGGGTGGAGAGGCCACAGACTCCAGCTCCTCTCACTGGAACTAAATGTGTTCATCGCCTTCAATTGCCTAGCTGCTTTTTGAGGAGAGGATTTGTTGACCTCCTCACTCCATCAGGCCAGAAGTCCTCTCCTCTAGTATCGTTTGAACTTGAAATATTCTTTGTTTTCCCTCAAGCCCAGGCTCACATCCCCTCCCCGTGGGTTGTTACCTTGACCTCGGAACTGGTCTCCTGGTGCCCATTCATCCTCCGCACAGCTGTCAGAACCACCAGGAATGTGGAACCGATTTCCTCGGTCCTCTGTTTTAAAACTACTGTGTAAGAACGAAGAGACAAAACAGCCCAGTTCACAAACGAGCATAAGATCTGAACAGACACTTTATATAGGAGGAAGCTACATGAAGATGCTCAAAACCATTATTCATTGGAGAAATGCAAATTAAATCCACAACGAGCTACCACAACACACCCACCAGGATGGCTAAGATTAGAAAGACTGACAATACCAAATGTCGGTGCAGATGTAGGCGAGGTGAAACTCTCCTACATTGTTGGTGGGAATGGAAAGCTGCTTAAAATACCAACTGTAGACCTACCCAGTGACTCAGCAGTCTCGCTCCTATTCCAGAGAAATGAGAGCTTCTGTCCAAAAAAGACTCACAAAGAATATTCAGAGCAGCTTTATTTATAAGAGCAAAACAAAAACAAGAAAACTGGGAACAGCCCAAGTACCAGCAGCAGAATGGATAGACAAATTGTGATATATTTATATATTCATATGACAGAACGAATTACTGAGATAAAAACATGGGTAAATGTCAAAAACATTATGCTGAGTGAAAGAAGTCAGTGAAAAGAGAGCACATACTATATGAGCCCAATCATATGAAATTCTAATACTTATACAGCTGATCTCATATATATATGAGGTCCGTCGCTGCCAGGGTTGGGATGTGGACAGGGATTGATTGGGCCAGGGACACGAGAGAACTTTCTGGGGTGATGGTGCCATTGTATATTTTGGTGGAGGTCCGCAGGTGTGTGCATCTGCCAAAACGTATCAAGTGGTACACCTCAGATTTGTGTATTTTTACCATATGTACATTTTTCGTTAAGGGCATCGTAAGCAAATGTGTAGCCCTAGGTCATAAGACATTTAGGGGTGGTGAGTATGGATGTCTGCGATTGAAGTGCAGCATAGAGATAAGGGAGACATGAGTGGATGGAGAGACAGATGGACAGATGGACATGTGATAAAGCACAGAATGCCAAACGCTATAGGATTTAGGTGGTGGATAGGAGTGTTCACTGTAGGATGTTTCCAACTTTTTAGTATGTTTGAAAAATTAAAAAAAATAGGTATGTATATATTTCTGAGAGACACAGAGAGAGAGGCAGAGACACAGGCAGAGGGAGAAGCAGGCTCCTTGTGGGGAGCCGACGCGGGACTCGATCCCAGGACCCTGAGATCATCACTGGAGCAGAAGGCAGATGCTCAACCACTGAGTCATCAGGCGCCCCCCAATTTTTAATTAAATAGAGGGAAAACATGTTTAAAGCAGCCCAAAAAACAAGCCTCTGTAATGGCTCCCCACTGCCTCCAGGATAATGTCAAGCCCCGTGGCCTGCCGACGGGTCCCCAGGTTCCTTTCATCCGCCATCTGTGGCTTTCCGGCTGCTTCTCTATCGAAAATGCCGTTCTTGGGCAGCCCAGGTGGCCCAGCGGTTTAGCGCCGCCTTTGGCCCAGGGCGTGATCCTGGAGACCTAGGATCGAGTCCCACGTCGGGCTCCCTGCGTGGAGCCTGCTTCTCCCTCTGCCTGTGTCTCCGCCTCTCTCTCTCTCCTCTCTGTGTTTTTCATAAATAAATAAAATCTTAAAAAAAAAAAAAGAAAATGCCATTCTTCCACCAGCTGAATTCCGCCTCATTTTCCAGAGAGGGCTGAGCTCCCCATCCCTTAAGAGATGCCTCAAAGGGCACCTCTGCTCTGGAGGCTCGTCCGCTCTGTGGCCCTCTTCAGCCCGGCCCGGGGTGGCCCTGGGGTGCACCAGCCGCGTCCTGCTCTCCTTATCCTCCTAGAACCTCTCCACCGGCGGGGACGGGGACGGCGCCTCTTGTACCAAATCCTGTGGGTTCATTACCCCCAGCTTTGGCTTCCCATAAGCAGGCGCCTTTTTTCTTGTGTATCCCCAGTGTTTGCTGAAATGGGGGGGGGGCTAAAGTGGAGCAGACCGTATCATACATGCCTCCCCCCGAAGGGAAGAGTGACACATGTGATTGGCTCTGCTGACGACCCCCTGGGCCACATTGGTGATGGGGTCGTGGCCCGAGTTGCTTTCTCCTGGACCCCGAAGGGCCCTCTGGCTGGGAAAGCTCATTCTTGGAAGCGGTGCGCTCTGTGATCTGCTCTGTAAAGCCAGCTTTCGCCCAGGTGAGCTCCAAGCGGATTTCATGAGAGGGGAGAGGACACACTGGAAGCTTCCACGTGGCCCCCACCTGACGGGGCACCTGTCTAGCCTCTTTGTGGAGCAGACGCTTTGCCTGATCTTGCTTCTGGCTCCTCGTGTGTGGTCTTCCTTGGTAAGGGATCTGGACCAGCCCCACGGGATCACCCCCACTGGCGTGCTGCCTAGAACCCCTTGATAAGTTGACCCAAGGAAACCCCCTGGGGATGGGAGGGGACAGGGGGTCACGGAGGGCGCCTAAAGGGATAGGCCACCAGCTAGTGCATGCGCTTACCCAGGACCACCGTCTTCCCATCCTGGGAGGGCTCTCCTCAGAGATCATCGAGGGTTGGAGCTGTGCGGTGCTCTGGCTGGAGGGTGAGCGCTCTCATCTCGCAGGTGGGGGTGGAGGAGCCTTCGAGACTTTCCAGAACAGTGAGGAATGGCATCCCCACTGGTTAGCCGAGGCAGCCACACGTGTTCCAGATGGTTCTTTGAGTTTGATTTGACTTTGTATCCATGGGTCATTTGAAGCAGGCGTTCTTCCTTCTCTGTGGATTTTTGACTTCTTAATCGATTTGTTGTTTTGCATTTCTGCTGCCCGTTCTCCTGTAATGAAAAAAAAAAAGAATCTTTAAAACATTGTCAAGTCCTACCGGGGGCTGTTGGAGGTCTAAAATTCTAAAATACTTAACACAAGTCCTGAAACCCTTGAACACCCCCCTGCCACCCCCCTCCCAGCAGTTCTAGATAGAATCTCCCCCACTGTTACGAGACTCTCCGCGCCCTTGGCAAATCGGACGTGTCAGGCGCTCACCGTGCGCCCGGGGTTGTGCTGTTGTCAGAGAAGGGCAGGTACGTGCCTTGCATCCCTGCCTCCCAGGATCGGGGCCGTGGCGGACTAAAGGCTAGCGTGTGTGTGTGTGCGCATGCGTGTGCTTTGTTGCCTTTTGCATTTGAGGACCCTGTAGATCTGGCACTTCTGTTAAGGACAGGTGGATCTGGGACCTCCTCCCTGCGGTGATGCCCCCTGTCCTAGCGCCCCCTGTGGGTACAGAGCCCACTAGAACTGTAGGACTTCTTCCAGCTGTGGCTGTCACCAGATGCAAGGGTCCCTCGAGCTGTGTGGCACACAGCCTTCCAGATGTATAGGTCTCTGTCCTCAAAGCAAATTGCAGCGTGACATGTGCTGTACGGGAGTTTCTAGAACAAGAGAGGCCAGCCCTAGTCTCTTCGGTATGTAAGTGCGGGGTATACTTGTGAGCTCAGAAGGCACGTGGGGATACAAACACAGCATCCTTGAAGACGAAGGGCCTGCCTGTGACCCGTGGACCAGCTCCTCTGAGCTGTCCCCCTACTAGTGGGGAAATAGGGGCTTGTATATTTTAAACATTTCTTACGCATTATATGAAAATACTGCTTTTTTGCTTCCCCATCTGCGGAGAGTCACCAGTAATACTTTAGAGTATCTGCTTGCAGGACTTTTTCTAGACATCATGTACCTTTGTAAATACTGGGTTATTTTCATAAAAATGGGACCCTGTTACTTTTTAAAAAAAAACAGTTGTTATTCAGTAAAAGCCCTGCTTATCTTTCTCGGTCATTAAAGAGGACCCTAAAATATTGTGTTGAATGGACTGCATGATGTTACACCGTAATTTATTTAGCCAGTACCTATTTTGAGAGGTTTTTCCCTCTGGCTATTTACCGCTCCACACAGTGCCACGATAAACATCCTCATAGCCAGATACACAAAGCCTGTCTAGTTTGTCGGCTAAATTCCTAGATGTTGACTGGCCGGGCCACAGAAGTATGAATTTTTAATGATGCGCCTCTTCAAGGGCCCTGCCAAATGGTGTTCCATTAAGGTTGTCCTGGCTTCCCCTCCGACTGCTAGGGAGCAAACAGGTGCCTGTTAGCTTCTGTCCCCACCCTCACTGGGCACTGTAGTTTTGTGATCTTTGTAAATGGACTCAGTTTAAAATGCTCCCCTGTTGACATTGGCATTTCTTTGACTACAAGGGAGGTGGAACACTTTTTACCCCTAGGTCTTATTAGACGCCCTTATCTTGTGGGGTCGAATCACCTGTTCACATTCGTTGCCTGTGATTTTTTCATTTTTTGATTTTTTTTTTATGCCAGAGTCTGTATCTTTCCTCGTTGACTTGTAAGGGCTCCTTTTACATTAGGGATGATCAAACCCTTTTCAGAAATTCCCAGGACATCGTATTTACCAGTTCCTTAACTGATAGGCCTTTGGGTGGTTTCCACGTTTTGGCCTGCATGAATAACGCCATCCTGTTCCCATTTCATGCGACATTCTTGCAGCTCACGATCGTACAGATTGTATGATCGAGACTGGAGGTGAAAGAAAGGGGAGGTTGGATGGCTCCGGCCTGTCGGGAAATCTGGTGAGGTGAGCGCATCAGCAGTGGACGTCCAGGAGGGGCCTGGCCTTGCCCTTGGCAGTGGCCACGCCCGGCACAGCAGAAGGGTCCACAGTGGGCCAACACGGTCAGACTCCAGGCCCTCACCTGTGACCCCACTGCTGACCTGTTCATGCCTGGAGGACCCTACGGAGGACCCTACAGAGGACCCTGTGTTCTCCTGTCTGCTCGGTGCAGCACCGATTGTGCTTTTGAAAAAGGCAGTGCTGCTTGTTGTTTTGTAAATAACCATTCACATCCAATCAGGGATCTTTAACTCAAGGATTCAGCCCTAAGTGGGAACATAACAAACCTTATTTTCTAACCCCCCCCCCCGCCAGTCTTTACAAAATCGACTTGATTTTCCAGAGCAGTTTTAGGTTCACAGCAAAATTATATTCCTGCTCCTCACAGCCACAGCCTCCCCCATTACCAGCACCCCCTACCCCCAGGGTGTGGGTGTTCCCGTCCACGAACACACCATCCCCAGACTCCGTGACGCACGGTGGAGGGGATGCCAGAGGTCGTTGCCTCCAACATCCCAGAGCGGTTTCCCTTAAAAGCCCCGGGCCCTGGGGAGACAGCCTCCCTCCCTTAATGAGCACTGTGCCCTGAGAAGCGGGAGCGCTCAAGGCTAATTAGTGTCCTGAAATGGCACCAGTTGCTCATCAGGGCGCTGCCTGTCCGGGGAGGTAAGCGTGTGTTGAGCTTTGTGTGGGTTTATCACGCTCACAGGGATGGACACGTGTGGCCACCACCACGGCCCGCGCAAAGACCCGTTCTGTCGCCGCATGGCCTTTCCAGGGCCCCACCGCCTCCCTCCCCCCCACTGCCCTAATCCCCTCCACCCACTAACCTGCTTCCCTTCCCATGATATTTCAAAGCCTTTTGAATTTCAAAATACCGGATGAGGGATTTTTTGCTCATGTGCCAAGGTAGAGGTGGACGGCCTTAAAACAGTCCTGGTCGTCCCCTTGTCCCCTCCTCTGGCAGGCAGCATTGCGCGATGCACCTGCACCTAAATCGCACCAGCAGAAACATCTGCATTTGAAGAAAAGTCTGCGGGAGGCACTAGGCCCAGGCGGCGCGGAAATGGAAATACTAACTGCAGAGCCTCCCTGGGTGGTGGAGCTCTGCGTTGTTTTCCTGCTAGGCTCCCGTCCTTTCGTTAAAAACGAAGTTGAAGCATTTTGTGCCCTCTGCTAAAGAATAAAGGCTTCTTGCAGGAGACTGTGTGTCCCCGGGACTGTGTTCAGGGCGAGGTTGGCCGGCCTGAGCCCAGCTCTGCCACCTGCTGGCAGGTCCCTCCCGGTGAGCTGGGGCGGCCCGCCTGCTCCTACTGCAAAGACGCCTGTGGGCGAGGAGCTGGGATGTGACCATCACTTTCCAGATCGACAGTTCTGCTTGGCAGGTGACAGGCACGAGAGGGCAGGTCTTGGATGTCCCGGCAGAAGCCCCCTGGGCACTTACTGGGGCTGTGGCAGGGGTGCAACCAGGGGCCCGTGAGCCGGGGAGAGGCTGTCCGCAAGCCGGGGGGTCACGGGCTCACGGCCGACCCTGAGTGCTTTTGGCTTTTTTTTTTTCCAGGTGACGGTCGATATGGCAGCGACGACCCCGAATCCGGTGGGTTTGCGTCCCGAGGCCTGCCCGGCATCCCGCCCCTCCCCTGACCGCTCCCGGTAGAGACCGGCCAGGCCAGCCGCACTGGGATGTGGGGACTTAAAAGAATCAAGCGTGCAAATTGGGGTCCCCGGGGAGAGGTGGCCCCTTGGGGAGGCCCGTGGGCCCGAGACCCAGAGAGCGCAGCCCTGTCCACCTTTCAAGCTTCTCAGGGTGGAAATCCTTCTGGAAGGAAACGAGCAGCACTGGGCAAATGCCTCAGCTACCGGCGGCCTCGCGCTTGGGGGTTTGGGGGGTTGCGGTGTTTGAGCGGCTCCGGCGGCGCTGCTGACCCGGTGCCAGGCGTCCTCACGCCCCCCCTCCGTCTCGCTTGCCCCCCAGGAGTGTCGGCCGAGGCGGGCACCATCGCGGGGGTGGCCAGCGCCCTGGCCATGGCCCTGATCGGCGCCGTCTCCAGCTACATCTCCTACCAGCAGAAGAAGTTCTGCTTCAGCATCCAGCGTAAGTGCGCCCCCCCGCGGCCCGCGAAGTGGGGGGCCGGGCCTCCCCAGGGCGACGGGGCCAGACCAGGAGCACGAGCCGAGTCCGACTTGCAGCCAGGCTGGACCCGAGTGTAAAGTGGCCGTGTTCCTGCGGGCAGTGTTCGTGTCACTCAGAGCAGGATGGGCCCGGGGCTCCCCCCGGCCTCGGGAGCACGGGGCGGGGGTGTCGGGGGCTCCAGGAGCTGCCGGGACGCTGGGGGGCTCTAAGGGCCCGGGAAGGCAAGGGGCCGAATAGGGTGCGGGCCCTGCACCCCCTGCCGGGCCGCGCGTGCCAGGGGTGGCTTGTGTGCTAGGCCTCTGAGCGACAAGTCGGGGAGTGACAGAAGCCCATGTCACCAGCCGCGTGGGGGCGCGGCGAGGGAGAGCAGGGGTTCCCCGGCACCCAGAGACGGCTGGCCGAGGGGGCGCCACTCAGAGTGGCGAGCTTCAGCTCAGGTGGGCAGAGTCTCCACCTGGTTCCTCCCCCCGGCGGCCCGGTTTGCTTCTCAGCTTCGGTCGGTGTGCTTGACCAGGGCCGCCACGTACGGTTGCGCAGGTTGTGCAACCACGCGCAGCTCCACGGGCTGCACCCAGCAGCACCGCAGGGGCAGCGTTCACGTCTCGGTGCGCAACCCGCGCCACGGTTCGTGGCCGCCCCGCGTGGGATCCCGTGGACGCACGAGCTTGGCCGTCGAGTGGCGTGGACGGGGAGGTGTCAGGCAGGAGCAAGGAACGGGAGGCTGGGTGGTCCTCAGAGCTGTCCCTTGTCCTAGTTCAAGAGCAGAGAAACAGAGTCACCTAAGATGGCAAAGCTGTTCTCTCAGAGTCCTGGAGGCCGAAGTCCGGGAGGAAGGGATCAGCAGGGCTCGTGCCTTCCAGAGGCTGTGGGGAGCTCCTTCCTGCCTCCTTCAGCTTTTGGTGGCCCCAGGTGTCCCTGGGCTTGTGGCCACAGCACCCCAATCTGTGTGGCCTTCTCCCATCTCTTCCACGGACACTTGTTGAGGGTGCACCCTGAATCCAGGGTCATTCATCTTGAGATCCTTAATCTCACTGGCAAAGACCATTTTCCAAACAAGGTTGCACCCCTGGGTGGCCGGAGGCCGAGGACATGGCCGCGTCTCCAGGGGCCACCATTGGCTGCAGCACCGCATCGTTACCCCGACGGGGGGTGCCAGGTGCCCCATGTACGCGGGCAGGGCATGGGGATGCGAGGAAGCCCATCGGGTAACGGAGAGACTATTTAAAAGCCGGGCGCTGCGGAGCACTGTATGCGGAGTCCCGCCCGGAGACCCCGTCAGCCCCAGGGCCGGGATCGAGGGCACCCTGACTTTATCGATGGGGAAGGAGGGGCTCAGAGGGCTGTGGAAAGGACTGAGTCCACACGGGGAGCGCCGGGTCCTCAGGGGAGCCCGAGGCCAGACAGGGAGGCAGTGCAGTGAAGGCTCGTGAGGAGTGTGGGATCGGGGGGATTGTAGGATCGAGGGGATCGGGGGATCTGCGGCTCTGGCCACGGGGGGAGGCGCCCCAAGTGAAGCGAAGATGCCTTCTTTCCGCCCTTGTTTTCTCCAACAGCTGTGAGGCTGTGTGGGTGGGACCAGGGGGGACCCGCGGGCCCTGCTGTGCAGAGCGGAAGGGTTGCTGCGGTAGTTGAGGCACAGTCGCTCCAAGAGGGGGTGTTCGGGACACCTGACAGCCACGGCCGGAGCCCCGAGGGGGTGGCTCTGCGGCCTTTCTGAAGGCAGCCCGGGGGTGGCGGCCCAGGCCCGGGAGGCAGGCGTGCCTGCGCGGCCTCTGAGGGCTCCCCCCGACCACCCCCCCCCCCCCGTCCCCGCCATCTGTCCAGGACGTGCCTGTCGCCCCGAGCCCACACTGGCCGGAGTCCCTTTCCTGGACGCCCTTGTGCCCACCCTGCCCTCCCCCGAGAGTGCCCCTGCCGACCCGGCCTCCCGGCCCCGCGCTCAAGCCCCCGAGGAGCTGGGGTTGGGACTGGCCACCCCCACCGTGTCTGCCAGGCCTGTGTCCCCAAGCGGCCACAGCCGCCAGCGCGGGGCGGTCACACAAGGCAGAGCAGAAAGTGCACCAGGAAGGGAGGGTGCAGCCGTGAGCTTCGGGGCCCCCCTCTGTCCGGGTCCGTCCCCAGGCACAGAGTCTCCGGGACCGGGGGACAGGGGCAGTGCAGGTGGCGGAAAGCCCCCGGGCTCTGTCGTCCTAAGCTTTGTGTCTTGCCTTCAGATGCAGCAGAAGGTCAAGGTAATGCCGCGCTTCGACTACTCCTGTCCCTCTCCCGCTCGGCCGGTCCCCGGGCCCCGCCCCGCCGCCCTCGCTCCTGCCCCCACTGCCCGCCCCACCCCTCCCTGCCCCTCACCCACCGGGCTGTGGCCACACCACCTGCGGCTCGGCCGCTGTCCCTGCAGGGAGGCCGGGGCCAGGGGTCCCGTCTGGGGGTCGGCGCCGGGGGCTCCCGGTCCTCAGGTTCCCCAGGGCTGTCGCACTGACTGCTGAGTGTCCCCGTGTAGGGCGGGCTCCAGTCGCAGTCGCGCCCCCCGGTGAGCCGAGAGCCCGGGTGTCTTCGATGCCCCTGGCAGGGCGGTGGGGATGGAGCCCCTGAACCTGAGTGGAGTGGCTCTGGGGGGGCCGGGCCCGCCCCCCCGGGTGCTCACGGCCCTCCGCCCTGCTGGCTGGAGGAGCCACGTGGCCCGAAGGTGCGGACGTTGCAGGGAAGGCCGGACGCTGGCAGGACGCTGGTGGCCCCTCTGCAGCGGACCCCGTGCACCCCCTCCCCGCATGTGCCCCCCTCCTGTGGCGCTTGGCTCCCTCTGCCCCTCCGGGCCCCCGGGCTGGCCCCACCACCTGGCCCCGGGGCTCCCACAGCTGGCACCTGCCCTGCGGGGATGCGGGTCAGAGGCCGTTGCTACGTCCCTCCCGAGGACAATGTGGGGACCCCCCCCCCCGCCCCCGCGCCGGGTCAGCCGCTGACTCTGCTCCTCGCCCCCTGCAGAGGGTCTGAACGCCGACTACGTGAAAGGAGAGAACCTGGAAGCCGTTGTGTGCGAGGAGCCCCAAGGTGAGCCCTTCCCGGCGGCACGGGGTGCGAGTGGGGGGGGTGGCCCCGAAGCCTTCCCCGCGGGGAAGTTCAGCCAGAACTGGGCGTGACTGCAGGGACGAGCCGTTCCACTTCCTGACGCCAGGGACGCTGGGGCCACAGCCAGGGCTGCCTGCGGAGTCAGGGACTCGTGCACTGGGGACTCTGGTCCTGGCGGGGGGAGCCGCTGGGCCCAGGCCAACGGAGCTGTCATGGGGGGCGGGGGGCAGCCTTTATTTTTTATTTTTTCTTCTTATTTTCTTTTTATTGGAGTTCAATTTGCCAGCATACAGCATAATACCCAGTGCTCATCCCGCCAAGTGCCCCCCTCAGTGCCCGTCACCCAGTCACCCCCACCCCCGCTCACCTCCCTTTTGGGGGGCAGCCTTTAAAAGACACCTGTGACTTTTCCTTCTGAAGACTGGGGGCGCTGCAGGGCCTCGGCTGACCCCGGAGCCCGTGTCCCCCGCACCCCGTGGTCGAGCGCTGAGAGTGGGAGCCATCGACGGATGGACGGGAGGTGTAAGGTCAAGCCGGGGCGGGGGGCTGTCACGGGAGCCAACGGCAGCCGCGGGGACGGCCCTTCACTTAGGACGGGGACCGCGGTGTGTGCCGGTCCTGCACCATCGGGCTCCGTGGCCCCCGGAGGAGAGCCAAGAACAGCCCCTCGGGGCCACTGGCTACCTAGTTCTGCGGCCCCCCAGCCGCGGCGACCAGGGCGTCCCCACTGGCCACAGGCCCCAGTGTCCCACCGAGGGCCTGTATTTGCCCCTTCGGCGCCCTGGGGGGACCGTGCCCCCCTCCTAATGCCTGTCTTCTCTCCCCAGTGAAATACCTGACGCTACAGACGCAGACTGCGGAGCCGCCACCCCCCGAGGCGCCCCGGATCTGAGGCCTGCGTCTCCCTGGTGACCAGCTCCTTCGTTCCCGTGGACCCACCACCACCACTGTCCGCTTCTCTGATGACGCCATCGGCTTCTGATTCTAAGTTTTCCAGACGAACTCGGGGTGTGTGTGAGGCTGGTTTCTGAGCCTGCCCTGCCATGGACGCTCGGGGACGCCGGGCACTGGGGACACCGGGAGGACGGGGGGCAGGAAGACGCTGGTGCTCAGGGGTAAGAGCCGGAGCCCAGGGTAGCGCAACCCTGGCACGCTGCAGTGACGCCCCATGTCCCTGGCAGCGGCCTCGGGCTGCTGTCGCTGGGGACCCAGCTCACACCTGGGTTGCTGGGAGGCCCTGAGGCCCTGCCAGGAGCACAGCAGGGGGATCAGACAACCACCCACCCTCCCCCCCCACACACACCCACACACACACACTCTCCGCCTTTCTCCCTCTCCCTCTGTCACTCGCTCTCACATACGCACACGCGTGTGCGTGCACACACACCACCCAGCTCTTACACCCCTGGGCTTCCAGAGAGCTGGTCCAAGTGGTGGCTTTTCATTTATTTGAGTGCAAACATGCATGTTGTGATAGTCCTGCCCCGAGGTCTTAGGAACCTTCTGGACGAGTAGGCAGCTGTGACTCTTGGGCCTGATCCCCCTCTGGTTCCGTAGGCAGCCGCCGTGATTAGTGTTTAGGAATCATTGATGCATTGAAACGAGTATTCCCCGTGTACCCCGTGTACCCCGTGTACGCGCTTTGTTCGGTAGCAAAAGCTAGACGCTGGGCATGAGCAGCAAAGCCAGAAGCACGCGTGGGTTTTGCTTAAAATTGTAGTTGAGGGGGGAGGGGCCGCCCGCTGGGATTAGTGGCACTGGCCTGGCTCTTGGGTCTGGAATGATGGTTGTGTGTGTCCTGTTGGCCGGGGGCCCTCGGGCGCCGCGGGGCTGCAGGGAACGCCAGCACGCAGGGGCTGCCCGTTCACTTACTGGTGCAGTCTGGCCTGGGGCTAGCCTCCTGGAACGTTCCATGTGGCCCACGTGGGGTCCTGTCTGGGGGAGCCCTGCTGTCCGAGGCTGAGCTGAGGTCTCGAGCCACCATGTACTGGCATTGGGCTTGCAGCGTCCAGTAGCACCCCCGGAGGCCGGCAGGCAGGGGGGCCCTGTGGCCAGGGCTCCTGGCGCCCCCTTGTGCTGCACCATCCCGTCTGGCTTCCGAGGGAACGGTTGGGGTCAGAGGCGACCCCGCAGGTGGAGTGACACATGCCTCGCATGCTGGCGTTTGTTGGCAGCTGCTTTAGAGACCCCGCGGTGCGGGGACTGTCCCCTGCTGCGCATCCCCAGGCCGTCCCTCGGATGCTGGCCGCCACCCCGGGGGGCCCTCCCCCCTGGAGGGCGGCCTCCGTTGTGAGTGTGCAGGTGTGGAGCACCGAGGAGACCCCTCTGCGTGGGGGTGGGGGTGTCCCTGCCCAGGATGGGGGGGGCTCGGGCGGCGGGGGAGGCCTCTCGTGTCCGTGGCCTCTGGCCACCCCGTGGGGGGGGACCCGGGAGCAGGAGGGGGGGCCTGAGGCGTTTCACAGGAAGAAAACGGAGGCAGCACCGCTGGGCGGCGAGTTCCTTCCCTGCCCACCGCCGGGAAGGTAGGGGGCCCTGGTCCCCATGGCCCGTGTGTCGCGTGGTGTGACTGGGCCCAGCCTGGCGCTGGGAGCCCCGAGGAGGGGCCCCCCGCCCCCGCACCCCTGGACTGTGATGCGCTTGTGTTTCAGTGTGAGCTGTAAGCTGTCTCGCGTTTGCATTAAACGAACTGGAACCGACTGGCGCCTGTGCCCTGATGGCGGGAAGGGGGGGGCTTCTTTGGGAAGTGATGCTGGGTTCTCCCGGAGGCTGTGCCCCAGCCCCAGCCCCAGGTGTTCCCCCAGAAGCTCGGCGTTCTGGCCCTTGCCGGGGTGCCGATGGTGGGGCGGCAGGGCCCGTCCGGGCATGAGCGGACCTGGTGGCGGGCTCGCAGCCGGACCCCGGGGCCGAGTGGGAGGCGGCGGGCGTGGGGTCACCTGCGTGGGGTGGCACTTCGGCGCCCTGCCGGCCGCTAGTGCAGCAGCACGAGCCCTCCCGCCCAGAGCCGCCCTGGGACTCCCCGGTATCCGCATGGGCAGCCGGGTGCCCGGAGGGGACAGGGGCGCGAGACCCGCGGGGGCTCCCCCAGAGGCCAGCATGCGAGCCGTGGACTCGGGGTGGGGGCCCCGGGGCTTGTCAGCGGTCTGCCCCCTTTGCAGCTCGGGGTCCCGGGGTCCCCGGGCCCGATCGCCCGGCCCTACCCCACCAGCTTCGGGCAGACGGGCGATCCACGGCTACACGCGCCACATCCCCTTTGGGGCCGAGACGCGCGTGTGGGGTTCAGCGAAGGACTCGAGTCCTACCTCACACGCGTCACCTGGGCGTGGCACGGGAGACCACAGGTGTGGAAGGTGCTGTCATTTTTCCGAGGGAGGAATTGGGAAAACATTAAAAAAAAAAAAGTAGACGACCCCAGAGCAAACATATTATTTTAATTACAGATGGAAATACAGTGTATCAGATGAGGCGACTACGCGACTGTACCAGTCTTTACACACCTGCACCAGGGGCTTAGGTTCCATACGCTTTAAATAAACAGAAAGCAAGGGGGGTGCTCGGCTAACGGCACGAGGCTTCTAGCTGGGCCGGGTGGGGGCACCCGGGGGAAGGGGGCTCGCACGCGGACGGCCCAACAGACAGCCCGCACGAGGCGATGCGGCCCCGGGAGGAGGACCGCCACCGCCGCTGCCGGCGGGAGGACACCGTGCCAGGTCACTGGCCCTGTTCCTGTCGCGGGCAGACCACGTAAGTCGGCGCGAGCTGGGGGTGGAAAGAACCCGTCACCCGGTCCGGTTACGCACACACCTCCTCGGGTGACTAGTTTCCAACATAAAAAAGGACATAGGAAAATAAAGGCATGTTTCTCTTTTTAAAAAATACCTTCTATGTACATGACAGTAACTGGCGCAGGAGGGCCCCGGGCGGGAAGAGGACGGGACACTCGGGGGCCGTGGCGGGGCCAGGGCGGTGAGTGGGCACGACGGACACGGCCGACGAAACGGAAAGCGCTTGATGACGGCAGGAGCGGTCACCTTGCCACGCAGGCGGTCGCTGGTGGGCAGGATCACCCGGCCCGCGGCCTGCCCGAGGCCCCTCGGGGAGTGGCCCCGGAGCGCGTCACACGGACGTGTGGACGGGGGTGACCGGGTGGGACGGCGAGGAGCCCCGCTCGGAGGACGACGAGGCGCGTGTGGCCACCTCCCGCTGCAGGTCCTCCACCCGCTTCTGCAGCTCCGCCTTCACGGCCAGCAGCTCCTTGAGGTTCTGGTGAATGGGCATCTGGGGAGAGAGGGACACGGTGAGGTCCCCTGCAGCTCTGCCGACTGGCAGCACCGACACTGTTCCCACCCGTCGTGAGAGGTGCAGGCGGCCACCCCGGTGATGACCCTGCTGGAGGAGGGCGCCTGGGGGGCCGAGCCCCCCCCCCCCGCAAGGCCTCCCCGGGAGCCTGAGGCCCGGAGGGGGCTGCCGTGGGCGTACGGGACTCCCGGCCTGATGCTGGGTCACAGCATCACCCGCTCTCCCCCGGCCGGCCCAGGCAGCCAGCAGCCAGCTTGTCCCCCACGAGGCTCTCGGACCAGGGTGAGGTGCACCGGGGACGGGGGTCACCACCTGGGAGGCGCTCCTGGCCTTGTGTCCCTGATGCAGTGTGTGCACGGCAGCCGCAGGCCCGGGTCCTGAGCCTCAGCCAGGCTCCCTGGTGCCCAGCCAACAGCCTCCAGGGGCTGCTTTCTGCCGCCCCGACCTTGCCCTCAAAACCCTGGGCTCTGACCCCAGCCTGCCGCTCCTCACCGCTCCTCACCGCTCCTCACCGCTCCCCCAGGGTCCTGCCTCTGCTCCCCTCCTGCATTCCAGAATCTTCTAGGTTTTGAGCCGTTCCATGCATGTGCAGCCCCCTGCCCCCGGGCTCTCCCATCAGGGCTGATCACCCCAGTCCAGGGAGGAGGGAGACGGGTAGGGAGGAGGCAGGCAGACGAAAGCGCGGGGTGCCAGGTCACTAGCGAGGAACGAAGTCCTGACATCAGGCCACAGCAAGAAGGGAAGGGACAACACTGAGGCTGAAGGGAAGGGACAACACTGAGGCTGATGCCAAAGACCCCCCCCAAACAAGGGGACGTTCCCTTATTTGCTGCTGATCCCCAAGGCCACCGCGAAGTAAGCAGTAGCTCCCCTCCTGGCCTTGTGGCCAATTTGGTGTTAATTCTCCTGTTGGGATCGTTTGGTTCCGAGGGAATCACACAAGGGAAACTTCTGGAGTCAGGTCCCGGACACGGGAAGTCCATGGAGGGAGCGCCCAGTGTCACACCCAGGACCTGAGGTGACCCTCAGGGATCTCCGAGCAGCCTTGCCTCAGGTCACTTCCAGTAAATCCAAGGCCCGCTCGTAGAGAAGTGCCCAGTAGGGAGCCTCCCCCCGTGGGCCGCGGGTCTGCCACGAGCCAAGAGGGCCCCGAAGGAAACGACGCAGCTCGGTCCCCCCTTCCACCCGGCCAACCATCTGACGGAGGCCCAGGGAGGCGTGGTGCAGGCAGCCCACAAGCGCCCTCCTCGGACAGAAGGGGCCAAGCAGGCTGGTCCCCTGCCTTTCCTCCCTGTCCCGCCGGCCTGGCTCCCCATCCTGTCGCAGTGACGCCGGCCTAGGTGCCCACTCTGTGCCACCCCCCCACCCCCGTCTTTGAACATACTGCTGCTAATGAGCTGGCCCTGTGCACCGTGTGCCTGCCCAGCCTGCCCCCCACCGGCCTGCGGAGCCCCCAAGGCCCAGCCTGCTCCCCCCTCCCCCCTCCCTGCCAAGGCCCAGCCTGCTCCCCCCGCCCAGCCTGTTCCCCCCCCCGTCAAGGCCTGGCCTGCTCCCCCAAGCCCTCCCGCCGGCCTGGTTAGAACAAGAAGCGGCAGCCCGTGGGCCACCGGGCAGTTCTCCCGTCACGCTGGAGCCACAGCACTCCGTAGGCCTTCACATCACGCTCCGTTCCTGCTCCACGAGGTCTCGGCGAGGCCCGGGGACCTGGGCCCCAAGTGCGTGGAGCCACCGCCGGAGGGGATGGGACCCCGGCCCATGGGCACCCTGCAGGCCAGTGCACGGCGGCTCAGGGCCTGCCCTCGGTGCGGCCGATGGCTCCTGTAGCACGACGGTCCTGCCCGAGACCTCGATGGAGGCCAGTGCCGGCTGCGGCTCCCGCTGCCGTCACGGTGGCCATGGTCACGGAGTGCCGCAGACAGGACAGGTGGGAGGGCTTCAGGGCCAGGGCGGTGCTCTCGCGTTCACAGTCCCCAAGCATAGGGGGAAGCGCTCAAGCCCAGGGCTGCTCTTTGTCCCGCAGCAGGGCCTGTGCCAGCTTCCCTGCAAATGTTTCAGAAATCCCACCGTCTGTCCTCTGTGTCCCCCAGGATCCTATTTGGTGACTCTCTCCATGTGACCAAAATAAAGTGGGTTTCCTGCCCTCTGTCCCTGAGCCTGTCTTCTTGTTGCTACGACACACGACAGAACCGGGCAGGAAGGAACAGCGAGCCAAGGGCAGGAGCAGGACACAGGCAGAGGCCGGGAGGGAGCGGCGGACGCACACCTGACTTGTGTTCCTAAGTAAAAGGGACTCCAGTGACTGGAAGGAAGTGCCTAAGGGGTCCTGGGGGCTGGCATTCGAAGAGAAAGCAGCTGAGGTGAAAAAGGAGCATAGTTGTGGAAGCTGCCCTGTAAATCACTGGGCTTTCTGGGCCCGCACACCCCTGCAAAGGCAGCTCTCTCTCACACGGCTCTCATTTTGTGGGCGATTCCATCTAACAAGCAGCAGTCGTCATGCCAGGGCCTACCCTTGCAGCGTATCCCCGTCGTCTGAGAGAGAGAGAAGTTGTCACCACAGCTCAGAGGGGACGGCGGGGCCGGGGTGTGGAAGGCAGATGAGCTGCAGCCATCAGGTGGCCACGGGAGGCCGGCTCCGGGACCAGCGGGCCACTGTATGGCCACCCTCAGCTGCGCGACCGGGGAATGATGAGTCACGTGAGGTATGGGTCACTCGGAAGAGGGGAGAGGAAAGGATCTGGGGACCATGCTTGTGAAGAGGCTCTTTGGAGGCCACCGGCAACTGTTGTCTGACCCTGTGGCCTTCTGCAGAGATGCCGCAGAGCTAACGGGATGCGTGCTCATCGGCAGAACATCTGAAATTAGTTCCTAATGGCTCACTGGCCACACACTCAAAAACCAGTATTTCAGACATTAACCACTGACCACAGGACTTGGCCACATGTACATCGTCCTCATGGAGAAAAGAACAGACTGTCTCTCACTTCACATGTTCTTCGATAAAGAGAATGTCTTCCAGCTCTTACAGTTGGCACCGAGTCCACACTCCATCTGGTGGTTAGCACCGTGCTCTGGCCGTCTCGGGACCGAGGTCCCTCACGTCGCAGCACCCCTGCTGCTCCGTGCTCTCATGACATGGGAAGCTGCCACTGGCCCCTTCCGGCGGGCTGGAACCGTGCTAGTGCACCCGGACAGCGGGCGGGGGCTCAGTACAGCCAGTGGAGGGAAGTCTGCCTGCGGAAGGTCTCCTGAAGAAGGTTCTCAGAGCAGCGGCTGTTGGCCCAGTGAGAAGCAGACACCGGGGAAGCATTTCCAGAGGCGAGGGGTCGACAGGCAGCCCGCGGGATACAGGGCCCATCGGACCAGGAGGGAGAGCGGGGAACATGAGGCCTGGGTCTCATACCTGCCCCGAGAGGAAGACAAGTCCCAGGCTGGACTGTTCTGGAAAACAGTCCTGAGGGCTCTGAGGGTGGCAGAGCTGACCTAGAGGCTCTAGAGGGAGAAAGAGCCCTTGTGGCTAAATTTCATGGAAGAGAAAGCAGGATCAAAGAGTCAGGGGAGGAGAGGCCAGCGAGGAGCAGCTGGAGCTGTGCTGCTGGGAAAGGGAGCGGGTCAGGGAGGAGAGGCAGGAGCACAGCGACAGTGGGCATGGTCGCAGGGGTCCTGGGGTGACGTCTACAGGGACTGAATTTGCCATCAGGGAGGGAAGGCTAGTGAGGTGATGGTCCCTCCAAAGCTCAAGCACCAGGCAACAGCCAGGTGACATGAACGGCTGGGTCTCCCTCACGGTTAGTGGGGCCTGGGGATCGTCACGGGGTAACTGTCCACCCAAAATGCAGACACTGAAGTGCTGAGCCCCAGCACCACAGAGCGCACCTGGATGTGGAGACAGTTCCTCACACAGGTAGTTCGAGTTACGCTGAGGTCATCAGGGTGAGTCCTAGTGCAGTACAACCACTGTCCTCGTGGAGAAGGGGACACTGCACACAGGCTCGCACAGGGAAGGAGGACAACAAGAAGACACTGGAGAAGATGGCTGTCTGCAAGCCATGGGGTGGGGGGAGCCGGGAACAGACTCCTCCCTCAGCTCTCAGGGGGACCCGCCCCAGTCAACACCCTGATCTCAAGGCTTCTCATGTCAGGACCGTGAGCCCACACATTTCCACTGTGTTGCCCCCACCCCATCCATAGCCCTTGCTTACGGCAGCCCCAGCATCTGAGACATGAGACATGGCTGTGGAGACAGCAAGGACCCTGCGTGAGAACGGGGCTGGGGGGGGTGCTGAGGGGGGAGCCAAAAGCAGAGGGGCAGGTGCCTGGGCCCAGCAGCAGCCCTGATGTCAAATGAGGCCCCAGAAGCCCACTCCTGGCACCCAAGCCAGTGAACCCAGAAGATGAGAAACTTCAAAAGACCCTTAGTTGAGAACCTTCTGTCCCCGGGGGCAGGGCCGCCCCTCCACGGGCCCCCTCCGCACTAAGCAGTGACCGTGCCCTCCCATGTGACAGTGTGCGGGGGGATGCACCTGCGGAACCGCAACCCCGAGCCGCAGCCTGAGCTTAGCCACCCAACGCCCAGGGCAGACACCACCCGGCTGCAGGTCCTGCTGGCCACTGCTCGAGTATTGTTTTCAGTCTCAGAAAACGTGACAATGAAAGAGTGTGGCGGGGAAGGGCAAGACTCTACCCCTTCTTCGAGGGGGCGTCTGTCTGCGACTCACCATGTGCCCTCTTTCTCCCGGAGCCTATAAACTAACCGAGTCATCGGAAATACTAAGAGTCAAGTGCAGTAACCGGTACGGCTGCTTCTATGTACCTGTAGCACAAGACAGAGGGGCTAAGATTTTAACTCTAAACTAGCCAAAAGAAGCTGCTAGAACATGAACACAAATGATTAAACCCTGAGAAGCAAGGGTGGGAGTAGAGGATGTTAATACTCAGCATGCACGCATTTCTATGCCACCACCTCCGCTTACAAAGATACGTATGCTCTTTTGCAAAGAACAAAAACATACCTGAGGCCTCATTCGCGGGTTCCATCGCACATAATAGTTTACCCAGAGTTCCAAATGACTCAGACTAGCAACAGGATACAAGACGTGGTTTTCATAATTCACAAAGAAAGGATTAGAAAATTCTTCGAGCTGGCTATTGACATATGACCATAGCGATATAGTCTTCGTATATACATCCTGAAAAACAAAAAAGGAATACCCTGAAATACATTCGACTTTTCTTCAGATCCTTGAGAATTTGTATTATGGAGAGAAAAGGACTTGAAGGAAAGGGGATCAAATGCTGAAAGATTACTGACCATTTACTGAGCCCTGCCCCCCATCCCTGATGCTATGGCATCACGAAATGACACGAAAACATACACTGGTTACTATCCTGAAAAAATGTATTGCTGAGTTAGGTGACATCTGGCGACTGCGTCTGTGTGAGGGCAATCGAGAATGTTGTTTTTTTTTTTTTTCTTGATTTTATTTATTTGTGAGAGACGCAGAGATAGAGGCAGAGACAACCCCTGAGCCACCCAGGTGCCCCAAACGTGAACTTTCTAACACCCACAGGTTGATGGGGCCCATCAATAACAAGTACATTTTTTTAAATTTCCAGTTTGCAGTCTGCTTTTGTGACTCTTAACATTAAGGACTGGGGCAGAGTTTGCAGAGAAGATTCCTTTCACTGGAGAATCATGGATACCTGGGGGGAAATGTGCCAGGGTGGGCAGGCTGGTGATGCCTCACATCAAGAAGCAGATACATCATCTCCCCACCTCCCGACCTTGGCATACTCGGTTTAGAGATGCTGGAACTATTTGCATTGCTCATGCAAAGGGAAAAACCAAGACCTCCAGACTTGGCAGGGCAGGTCAGGGGCAGACACGGACAAAGCACAGTGACAAAAGTCACAATCAGAAACCAAAGGAATAAAACCAAGACCTCCAGGCTTGGCAGGGCAGGCCAGTGGTAGACATGGACCAAGCACAGTGACAAAAGTCACAATTGGAAAACAGTAAAGCCAGCTGACTTCCTCACAAGCTATCTAGACAGAAAATTCCTTCAGGACCTTTTCCTATTTTTTTTTTCTTTTCCTATTTTATACTTTGGATGTCTAGGAGGAACACCAGCCACGATGCAAGGGACCATGAAAAGCCGCAGTAATCATCACAGGAGGTGATGGCCTGGAATCGGCAGACTTGTGCCATCAACAACAGAGAAGACAGACTAGGGAAATGGGCCCTCACGTATGCAGTCAACTGATTTCCAACTGGGCCACCGAGAGAGTTCGGGGGTGGGGGGAGAGTCTTTGCAACAAACAGCGCGGTGATGACCGGTTAGCCACATGCAAGAGGATGGAGTTGGACCCTTGCCATACGCTGTCCACAAAAAGAACTCAAACCTGGGTCACAGACTGAAATGGAAGGGCTAGGACTACAAAACTCTTAGAAGGAAACACAGGCTCAACTCTTCATGACCTTGGGTTGGGCAAGGGCTTCCTGCGTAAGCAACGAAGGAAAACAAATTGGACTTTGTGAAAATGAAAGGCTTGTGTGTTTCAAATGAGACCGTCAAAAAAGTGAAAAGCCACTTCACAGAATGGGCAACAATTTTTGAGAATCACATATCCGATCAAGGACTTGCATGTCTCACGAATTTATAAGGGACTCTTACGACTCAATAATAATGACAACCCAACTACAAATGGGCAAAACATCTGAATAAACATTTATTCACAGAAGATATACATGTGGCCAAGAGGCCCATGAAAACATGCTCCCACTATCATTAGTTACCAGGGGAATGTTCACCCAAACCCACAATGAGATGCCACTGGGGCTGGCTAGAATTAAAAACAAAAACAAAAACAAAAACAAAAAAACAAAACAAGGGATCCCTGGGTGGCGCAGCGGTTTGGCGCCTGCCTTTGGCCCAGGGCGCGATCCTGGAGACCCAGGATCGAATCCCATGTCGGGCTCCCGGTGCATGGAGCCTGCTTCTCCCTCTGCCTGTGTCTCTGCCTCTCTCTCTCTCTCTGTGTGACTATCATAAATAAATTAAAAAAAAAAAAAAAAAAAAAACACAAGTGTCTGCAAAGACGTGAAGAAAACAGGCCCCTTACACATGGCTGGTGACACACTCTTGGTAAAATATTGGAACTTCTTTGGAAGCACACTCCCTGGCTCCCCAAAAGGTTAACCACACAGTTACTATACGACTCAGCAACTATACTCCTAGGTATATACCAAGAGAAATGAAAGCATATGCCCACACGAAACCTTGCACATTTGAATGTTCACAGCAGCGGCATTTGTAAGAGCCCAAAGTGGAAACGACCCAGAGGCCCATCTGCCACTGACCAGATAAACGAAATGTGGTCTGCCCGTACAGCGGAGTATTACTCAGCCAGAAGAAAGGAACAAAGTCCGGACGCCTGCTTAGACATGGATGGACCCTGACAACATGATGCTCAGTGAAATAAGCCTGCCACGGGAGGACAAATACTGTTCGACTGCAGTCCTATGGAATGTCCAGAGGAGGTGAATCCAGGGAGACCAAAGGCAGATCTGTGGTTGCAGGGGCTGGGGGAGCGAGGGACAGGGAGTGACTGCTCATGGGGATGGGCTTTTGTTTTGGGGTGATGAAAAGTTAATGGAGTTTATGAAATTAGATGGTGATGGTTGCACACTCTGAATCTATTAAAAACCACTAACTGTATACTCTTAAAAGAGTAAATTGTACTGTAGGAAAATTCTATCTCAAGAGCGCTGATTCTTTTAAAGAGCATATTTTGTCAAAAAAAAAAAAAGCCGTCAGGGTTTAAATTCTACAATGTGGACTTCATTCTTCTGTTGATTTTTTTTTAATAGCTTTATTGAGATACAGGTCACATACCGTAAAATTCACTCTAAAACTTCTTTTTTTTAAAGAGGTTCACAGGGCCCCATCACGCTGGGCCCGTAGGAATGTGGACCGTATCCTGATCACAGTGGAGGCCACAGGGAGGTTTCGAGCAGGGGAGAGGCACGTGAGGGCACTGAATAGAGTTGGGGAAGCTGCCCTGGTTGCTGGAGGTCAGAAATAGGGAGTGAAGCTCACTTCCTGGCAGCTGCCCTCCTCCACGAGAGAGTGGGGGCTTGAACTAGGCTGCGGGGCAGTGATGTGCGGCCAGATTAAGGAAGAATCTCTTCGGGGGACCTGCGTGGCTCAGTCGAGTTTGATTTCAGCTCAGATCATGACCTTGGGGTCCTGGGATTGAGCCCCTGTCGGGCTCTGTGCTCAGTGGGGAGTCTGCTCGTCCCTCCCCCTTTGCCCCTCTGCCCCTCCCCTCTCCCCTCCCTCTCTATCATAAATAAATAAAATCTTTTTTTTAATCTCTTCTGGGGATCAGCTATGGCAGCTGGGGTGAGGGGGAGGGAGGAGGCAAAGGTGGCTCCTAGGCATTTGACCTTAGCACCTTGAGGGGCAAGGGTGCGCTTTAGGGAGATGCAAGGGAGCAGAAGAATAGCAAGTAGACCCCAAGATGAGATAGTGACCAAGAGAATAGTTTAGGGCCAGAGGAGGACCCGGGACTGGGTCCAGGCAGGCTCCTGGGTGACTGAAGGGCTAAAGGGAGGAGACTGAGTGGGGTGTGGGCACAGAATGAGGAGGTGATAGCTGTGGGGAAGTGGCAGAGGGAGGTGGGTGCCAGTGACCCACTATTTAATTCTCCAAAATTTAATAATGTTCTATTGTGCTGAGCCTGCAGGTGGTGGCCCTCTTGTCTTAAGTGGAGGACACTCTAAGCTGCCTTTCTGCAATGCCTCCTCACTTTTGTTCATTTCTTTCTTATCAAAATGAGGAGGAAAGGGGCACCTGGGTGACACAGTCAGATGAGCATCTGGTAAATGGTTGGGCTCAGGTGGTGATCTTGGGGTCATGGGATTGAGCCCTGCATCAGACTCCACACTCAGCACAGAGTCTGCTTGAGGTTGTTCTCTCCCTCTGCCTCCCCAGCTCATTCTCTCTCTCCCCCCCCCAATAAATAAATAAATCTTTAAATAAAAAAGAAACTGAGGGAGAAACA
This sequence comes from Canis aureus, assembly GCF_053574225.1. Lineage (NCBI taxonomy): Eukaryota > Metazoa > Chordata > Mammalia > Carnivora > Canidae > Canis > Canis aureus. Next base: position 4,909,130 of record NC_135649.1, read on the forward strand.
GACAGAAAAGAACTCTAAGAAGCTGGGCGGCTGCTTCATTATCAGCCTGACAGATAAGGAAGTTTGGCTTGTGCCTAGACGGAAGCTCTGGGCTCCTCTGCAGACTTCTGCAGACCTCGCCTTCCTAGGCCTCTAAGTACCTGTCAGCTCAATGGAATGGAGAGTGAAGAGCAGACTCACATCATTTTGGAGTCGGTGTGGTAGAAAGTATACGAGCCTGGGACTTAGAAGTCCAGGGTCCAGAACTGACCCTCAAGACCTGAGAGACCTCAGAGAGCTGTGCACATGCTGGGTCCCAGCCCCCAGCCCACAGGCAGTAAGGGGCTTGGGTCAGACCACCTGGAAGATGAGACATGTGCGCTGGTGCTGCCGAGTGCTAGAAGGGCACCTGGGCAATGCCTCCATCTACAGATGGCAGCAGGGCTAGACCCAAGTCCCCCACCACCCAGCACCCCTTGTGCAGTGGGTTGTAGCAGGAAAGGCTCCTGAGCCATCAGGAGAGCAACACACAAGATGGAATCCACTTACCTCTTTGAATCGCTGCTGTTCACAGTTGCACAAAAACGTCCCAAAGAGACAGCTATAGAGGTGATCCAAAATCGTGATCAAGAATAGCTCGTTAAACTCGAAGGCTGAAGGAAACTTAAATGGAGAGAGAAGTAAGGTTTAAAGTTCCGTCTCTAAAACACAGTGGTACCAATTTTCTATGAAAGACAGCTAAAGTACAGCTTGGAATACAGGCAGAGATTACAAGGGAAACTGAGCCCGTGTAGCATTGAACTTGCTATGGTTTCAAGTCCAAGCTTACAGAGAGCTGGCTGAGGAGGCACCTGCAGGAACAAGAACTGCTGCGCTTCCTGATGCCCAAGAGGCATCATGTAGCTTCCATGTCTTTGTCGTACTGGTAGAATGCAGCCCACGGTCACCCTTCTGCCAGAAGCTACTAGAAAGCTGGACAAAATACACGGAACAGCTGGTTCCAGACTCTGGCAACAGGCAGCATGAGGCTATGACAGGCCCCCGGCCCAGTAGGGAGACTGAGGAAGCAGGTCCAGCTTTTGTCCCGGCTTTCTGCCCCGACATACGTTTGGAGTCACAGAGAAGGGACGGGGCTCCCCAGCACAGTGTGTACCAAAAGTGACTCAAGAAAAAACGGCAAGTCTGTTGTCCAGTTAAGAAACAACTCATAATTAAAAACCTTCCCACAGAGAAAGCTCCACAAACATACGTCCCCAAGCTCTTAGCAGTGTCTAAACAAATTGACCCTGGCAACGTGTACAAAGTGTGATGCAACATGACCCACTGGGGTTTAGCTCGGGAATGCAAGGCTGGATTAACATCTGAAGATCAACGTTGAAAAAAATTAATAATTACTGTAATTCACCACATTAACAGAATAAAAAAACAGTCATATGATCATCTCAGTTATTGTTTTAGGTCATTCTTAATGGGTTTTGCAGAATTCAAACAAAGACTTTACCATTGCCAGGAGGCTCTAGCCAGAAGCTGGCATTTAGTGGCCATGAGGAGACGGTCTGGAAATGATAATAATGATTAATGATGACAATGATACTCCTGGCAGCAGGCACGCATGGGGTGCCTACCACGTGCCAGGAAACACAGTGGGGTACTGCAGGCAGCACAGCCAATTCGAACCAAACCAAAGCAGACCACCAGAGAATTTTTATTTCAATCAGTTTCCTTTAAAGTACTGAGCTGTTCCCCAAGCAGAGCGCTGCCTGCACACTCACATGACTAATCCTGCCACCTCGAGAGAGACACCCAGGGTCACCGACGCCCATATTACTTTCCCAGGCTAGGGACGAGCTTCCCGGTGAGAAATAATCATCAGTCCAGGACTGTCCAAGCTCCACCTGTGCTTTTCCTCGCCAGGCTGCTTATCACATTAGCCAACCTACAGATGTCTGCACAGCTACCCTGGATTCAGAGGTGCCGCCTCGCTCCACCTTAAGGACTGTTAACAGAGAAACACACAACTCTCTTCTGAGGAGCCAGCTCAGGATTCCACTTCGTCAGAAACCTCTGGAAACTCGCTGTGGTGGTGGTTCTTACCTGCATTCTTGTTCTTAGATAGACTAAATCTGGCTGAAATGCTGGAGATAACTACTGATGAATCCCCCTCAGAGTCTTTAACTTGCAATTCCACCGATGGCCTCACATTCCAAATGGCCACCCTTTGAAACACCAAGTACATCACGTCCACTTTTCCCAGCATTTTTCTATGCGGTTTAGTTACGCTCTATTTATGAATCATTGGCACCATGAAATTTATGACTGATAAGCAAATATATAACGTTTACGTACATTGAGGCTTTATTAAATCAAGGATAGAAATGGAAGACCTAAACTTTATTTTCATTTAAATTATACATTTATTCACAGGACCGCAAAGCTTCTATGGACACATTTTTGCAGTCAAGTGAATCTTTATCCCTAATCCTGAGCCTGCATTCTGGACCTGGGAGCTTGGTTGGGCATGTTCTAGCACCTCTGACTACAAGCCTTATTCTGGCCAAGTGGGTCCCAGGGCTGGTAGGTCTAGGCTGGGCGGGACTCAGCCTACACCTGTCAGCACCCCCAGAACTGGGACATAAGAGCTGGATCTATTGGTGCTCCATCAGGACTTCTCTTCACATCCAAATGGTGCTGTGGCCTCGTGCTCAGCTCAGGAAACATTTCATCAGAGGAAGTGCCAGCAATTAGAGTAATACAAATAAAATATTAAGTCTTATGATTCGTAATTTGTTTTGGCCTCTTCTCCTGGAAACTATACCATATGCCTAAAAAAGATGTGCTCAAAAAGTCCATAGGAATCCACAATGAAATTCTGCACCTCTTCCATGGAACAAAAACATGAACCACTATTAAACCCATTCAAAAGGGCAGAAAGTCTATTAAACTATGGTTATTGTAGAATGTTTGTGACTCTTCTCTGAAGAGCCCCTCAATTACTTTTGCCTTAGATCCTTTTATATCAATTTGTGCATGCAGGCTAGTTAATTTTATCCCGAGATTTCTAACAATTTCATGCGGATTTAGCTTACTTGATTTAGCAGTAGGCAACCTCCAAATAAATTAATCTTATTACATTAATGCATCTTTCCTAACAAGCTACATGTCTCATCCACTTGTTACTTAACTAATAGACTGAGCAGTGATATTTCTGCTTCTATTGCATTAACAATGTTGTTTTAAGAAACATTAATTATACACATTTCACAGACAGGATCTTAGAGCTGAGAGGCATCTAAAATCTAATCTAAACCCCTTGTTTTGTTTCTTAAAATCCAATAAACAGCACAAAAATGATCTAGATTAGACATGAAACCAGGCACTAAATGGTATGAAGCATGGAAGGCAGTTTGAGGATATTATACACGCACATGCACACGCACGTGCGCACACACATTTGGCATTCAGGAGGAAGCAACTTTACATCCACAAAAGTGGCACTTATCCCCTCAGAAGCATCCTTTGTGCTCAGCCTTGTTACACAATTTTTTGTTTTGACCTAAATGTAACCATCATTTAATTTTGCTATTGGCTCAATGAATACAAACAGCAAGAAGTTCATGGTGCTAGAAAACAGTAAGACCTCGGGGCCAGCCTCTGTGCTTTCTGAGTACATATTCACTGTCACCTGCCATGCATCCCACCACTGCCTACTTCTGAGAGGTAGCCAGTAGGTAGGTACTCCAAGTGTACCAAGTGGCTGCTCTGAATCAGCTGGGACCTAGCACTCAGATAATACAAGAGCCCCATCAGTTTGGGGAAGCTGGACCGAAAAGTAACAGTGAGTTACTGTTAGTAACTGAGTGCGGGACTCAGGACTCTGGGAGGTCTCCTCTGGCTGATTATAACCCCTCCCCTCTTTGCTTTCCTATTTCTGAAAGTATGCCCGCTCTCGCTAGATCCTTGCTAGTGAGATCCATGAGAAATGCAGACTCACAGGCTTGGGGTCCCAGATTCACAAATCAGAATCTGCATTGTAATAATATCCCCACATCCAGTGCCACCTTCCCTCCAGCGTCAGCAGGAGGCTAGGCCTGACAATTGCCATCTCTAAGTCCCCAGGGGAAGCTGAGTCTACTGGCCTCAGGACTGCAGTAGGACAGAGCCCGTGTCTAGATGATGGTCTCCTGCCTCACTGGCACCTCAGAACCATATGGGGAACATTCCAGAACTACACACATCTGGGCTTCTCACTAGGCCCACAGGAGGAAGGGTCCACGAGGGCAAGGCCCAAGCATGTGCGTCCTTAAAAGTCTCCAGGTGCTGCCAGTGTGCACTCAGGTAGACAGTGAGGCTGGGGTCACCTCCCCGCCCCAGATTCCTCCCCCAGCCGATGGCTCATGAGGAATTGCTGCTGGAAGGGGTCCAACCTGAGGTGGAGCAGGGCAGCAACGGCACCATGGTGGTGCTCGAGCTCTCTCCTGCCCCCAACACATACCCCCACTGGTCACAGTGGCACACAGGGAGGAGTTTCAAACAGTGGTCTATCAGACTTACGAGCCTCGGGGGTAGGGGGAGATGTCCTCTGAAACAGCCCTGTGGTGATGGTAATAACGTGGCAGGAGGGTGGAGTCACTAGAGGTCGCCAGCACTCCGTCCGTCTGGTCCTCTTCACGTGACTAAGGCAGCCTTGGCCAGGCCTCAAAGCCAAGAGGAAGGAGAGCACCCAGGCCACAGCTCTGACCTCTGACTGTGTCCCCACCCCCACACAGGCACTGAGGAGACTGCCCGTCCTCTACTCTCTCAGTCTAGGTCTCTCTGTGTCCCTCTGTCTCTCTGCCTGCATGGGTCTCTGCGTGTGCGTCTCTGACGTGCTCTTCGGCTCCATCTCCTAGCATAAGCGGAAGACCCCAAACTTGGGCTCAAATGTTAGAGACTAGGGAATACACAGCACCTGCTCAGGGCCTGCTCTGAACTGAAGCCATGGGGGGCCCAACCAGCTTAGGGAAAGGGATCCCTGCAGGGCCGCCTGACTTACTAGGGCTCCGCGCGTTACAGTTTGGAAACGAAGCACCAGCACCTTCCTATCCAACTCCGGTTCCTGGACACTCCCGTCCCTCAGTGACCTTGCTGCAGGGGCGCCGTGGGGGCCCAGGGCACGTGCACAGATGCCTGGGTTCGGGGTCTGACACCCTCCTGTCTGACACTTCACTTACATCCCTGTTTCTCACACTTGGCCCTGCTCAGCAGGGGGCTTTGCCTCCTTCCCCGGTGGAAAGGGAGCAGAAGCAGGGGCCTTGGTCTGCAAAGCTGGCAGATAGGGTGAGTGACAAAAACATTTGCACGAGAATAGGAACTTTTGGTGAGAAACTGATAGTCCCTAATTTTCTTCTTATACTTCTAAACAAGTTCGAATCAAACCGAGTTAAATAACAGAAGGGGGTCATATTTTTACACACCTACATACATCTTCATTTTGAACGAACATGCATGTTTATCTAATCTTCAACTTTCAGGTCAGAAATATACTTGAAATTTCTCACCTGTCTTGTCATTTGCCAAACACAATCAATAAACTGAAGAAATATAGGGGATCGGTCAGCATCCGCGTGGTTGTCATTGCCATGGCCCACTCTCTGAAAACAAACAAGAGGTTCAGCATGTGAACATGAGCCACAGCCCTCTGAAAAGTCGCTTAAAATTGCCTCACGGTAGGCATCAGGTCTCATGTGTATTTCCCAAGACCTAACAGAATTCTTGGCACAAGAATAGGCACTAAAAAATGTTCACTGAATTGGACCGACTTCCATTGCTTAAGAGCATTTTGTTTTTGGAAACAAAATTTCACTGTATTGTATTTTTTATGTGTTGATTTTTTTTAATGATTTCACTTTAATATAGTTGAGGTCAAGAAGTTAGGAACAAATGGCCAGTAAACTTTTCACTCCCAGTGATGGGGTCAAGCCTGGCCACCACACCAAGTGCCGTGTCAACGTGGAACTACCAATTAGCAGCTCAGAAAGCACATTATGATGGCCATTTCCTTCCCAAGTACAAAAACACGTTTTCCCACTTATCACAAATGTCAAGAAGTCTGAGAATCAAATAATAATCTACACATTTGAACCAATTTTACAGGACACAGAGAACCCCCCACCCCCAATACACATGAAATGATAATGGGGAGTCCTTGCTCAACGCAGCCCAGTATTGTGTGCTTCTGCAGTTCTGAGAAATACTTGACATCTAGTAGTGTGTTTCACACCTTTCGGTATTTTAGAACATACTCACAGATTCCTGGTAAAAGTTAAAAGAATTCCAAACACAAAAAGGATGAAACGTTGAAAATGTCAAGTTAAAAAAAAACAGCTCAGGAGCGAGCCTTCTAAGAGAAGGCTCAAATGCTCTGATGACTAAGCAACAGGATGAGAAAGAAAAAAACATTACAAAGATACAATGCAACCACCTCACAGAAAGTGCGAGAAATACTAGGTCTATGAAATGGCCAGCAGGGGAGACATAAAAACAAGGAAATCCATGCCCGGCAGCTACGGTAGGTGATCTTATTTCTCTTATTGGTCTTTAATTGTGGTGAAACAACAGACCATCAACAGGACCACCTTCACCATTTTAAGCATGCAGCCCAGTGGCATTAAGCACGTTCGCACTACTGTGCGGCCAACCCCAGCAGCCATCTCTGGAACATTTCCATCTTTCCAATCTGAAACTCTTCTCCATGAATACCACCTCCCCCCCCACCCACTCCCCGTGCCCACCATTGTGGTCTCTGGCCCTATGAATGTTAACTGCTCTCGATACCTCTCATGAGTGGATTCCTACAGCATCTGTCCTTTTGTGGCAGACTGCTCTCACGTAGCAGAATGTCCTCGAGGTTCATCTATGCTGTAGAATGTGTCAGAAATTCCTTCCCTTGTTAAGCTGAATGACACTTACATCGTGTGGATAGACCTCATTCTGTTTATCCATTCATCTGTAGATGGCCACTGGGGTTGCTTCTACCTTGGGGCTACTGTGAATCACTGGGGGTGCGAATATCCAAGTCTCTGTTTTCACTTCTTTTGGGTCTATATGCAGAAGCAGAATTGCTGGATCATATGGTAGTTCTATTTTTAATTTTTTGAGGAACTGCCATACTGTTTTCCATAGCAGCTGCATAAGCTGCCTTATTTCTGCACTTCCCCTTTACAAAAAAATTTGTAGAACCTGCTCTTCAGTATTTAAGGCACCTTGGGGACAGTTTTGCACAACCACTCGCAATTTAAGATTCATTCTTTTAATAGCCATTCACTGAATTCCTGTGGTGTACGCAAGGCATCTTGCCTGGCCCTTGGAGTTTCAGGATGTTTCGTGGTGTCCCATAGAGGCCGCGCTCTTGGCTACACATCTGAGGTACCAAGACAAATGAGACACAGTACCTGCACTACACAAATAATGCACTCAGCAGTCTAGTCATGGGAAAAAGACCTGGATGTGCCCAGGGCTTCCAAGACCAGGATGGGTATGGTGGGGCCATAAAGGAGCAAGTGGCCAACCTAGGATGGGATACAGGAGGGAACAGTGAAGGCAAGTCACATGAGTCAGTCATTGAGGAGGTCTCATTTGAGATAAATGCTAAAGGACAGAGGGAGGTGCCTGCCCCATAGCCGGCCAAGGACGGGCTGTTGTAGAAGCAGTGGGAACACAGTAGGCACACCAGAAACACCACAGGTAGCTGGGCGCATGAGGCAAGGGGATGGAGGTGAGACAAGGCTGGAAGCGTGGATTGGGCCAGATCACCAAGGGTCTCAAATGTTGAGCTGAGGAGTTTGCCCACAGCCCCATAGGCCATGGGAAGGCTCAGAGATTTGCTCTGGGGAACGGCAGTATGAGATCAGCTTCCTGGAACTCTCCATCTGGCCGCAGCATGGACAATGGATCTGAAGTGGACAGGTGATGGAGAAACTAGTTAGGAGGCTGCCTAACACAGCATCAGGGAGATCGCTGGGCAGGTCAGAGTGAAGGGGACACCAGTGACACTGAGGAAGAGACAACAGATTAGAAACATGTGTACTAAAATATGTGAGACCGGTGGAGATCACCGAGGTATTAAGCAAACAGAGAAAAGAGGGACAACCTGAGGACCCCAACGTTAAGAAGTTGGGGAGAGAGGGAGGACCAGAAGATAGGAGAAATTCAAAAGGCTATAGAAACCTGGAAGCCAAAGGAGGAAATGGTCTCCAGAAATAGGGAAGAAGCAACAGCGTCAGGCGCTCAGGACAAATAAGAGAAGGGCTTGCAAAGTGGCAGGGATTGGTGGCTGTGACGTGTAGTTTTGGGGTGGGGTGGGTGCTAGGAGGAGGAAGTGAGTAAAAGACAACCATTATCGTAAAGAGGGCAGCTCTCTGTGGTGACAGCGGGAGGGAAAGTAGGGTCAAGAGGGTCGGTTTCCAGGGTGGGATAAATAACGACATGTTTGGACACTGGTGGGACCATCTAGGCAAGAGGGGAGATGGAGGCAGGCCAGAGGCAGAAATGGTCAGAGGGTGGTCGGGGAGGTGGATGATGGAACAGGGGCAAGGGCAGGAGATGGCGTCAGGGAGGAGCTTAGATGGCTCACGGACAGAAACTCAAGGGAGGGGAGAGCACAGGGAGGCCTGAAAGTACGGTCTGCTGCTGGCTCCACACTCAGGGGCTGGCTGAGCTTGGCCAGGTAAGTCGGACTCCTGAAATCTGTTTCCCCCACATGCCAGCTCCATCAGCGGCTTCAGGGTCTTCCAGGACTAAACCAGATGATACGTAACAGTGCTGGATGTGGATACACAGTGGTGCTCCGTAAACTGCAGCCATTGAGAACCTGAGGACCTCATGGCCATGACGACCCCCAGCATCAGCATGTAAGGATGGCAGTGGAGTGTGGACACCTTGGCATCTCAGCAGATAGCCTTTAGCACTGCCTATGTAGGCAAGGGCCCCTCATGGCGTCCTCTCTCCCAGGACACACAGCGTGGGGAGGAGAGGTGGCAAGGAATGACCTGGGAGCCTTGGGAGATGGCCACATACGAACGCTGGAGCAAAGTCCCCTCTCTCCGCCTCTCCCCAGACCGAAGAAACAGGAGTTCGTGGTACTGTCGAAAGTAACAACAGGCTCTAAACTGGAGCCAGCCCAGACCAGGCCCTGTCCTGAGCATCTGACATGCACAACTCACCTCTGCTGCACCACGCTCCACCTCAGAGAAGGTGCCAGAGTGCAGCTGAGGCTCCAACAGCAGCCCTCGAAAGGCACGTGGCTCACAGGTTCTGGAGCTGCCTTTCCTTCTCCTCATGGCCAGTGTACCTGGTCTACCCCCATGATGGCAGCCACCAAACCCCTCCTGCCCCTACCCCCACTGCCTATGAGGGGGCCTGAATGAGGCTTCAGGAGTATTCTGGTGCCATGCACAGTTAAGATGAATCCCCGACAGCTCAATGACCAGGAAAGCCACTTAGACTAAAACACACATGGCAGCTCAAGAAGACCTAGCCAATGACCCAGCAATCCCCCTCTTAGGAATGTACCCAAGTGTGAAAGCAGGCTGGTGCAGGCTGAGTTGGATACTGCCCCAATTCCTACACTGGAGCCCTAACCCCCAGGACCTCAGGATGGGACTCTATTTGGACACAGGGTCTGTAAAGAGGTGATTAAAAGGAGGAAAGAAGGATGGGAGGCGGGGCCCCAATCCAGTCTGACTGGTGTTGTTTTAAGGAGAGGAAGTTGGGACACACAAAGAGAGACACCAAGGAGATGCATGCAGAGGAAAGGCCAGGTGAGCACACAGTGAGAAGGCAGCCACGCACAAGCCAAGAAGACAGGGCTCAGGAGAAACCGACCCTGCCAGCACTCGGATTTTGGACTTCTAGCCTCCAGAACTGGGAGAAAATATATTTCTGTTGTCTAAGCTACTCGGTTTGTGGTACTTTGCATGGCAAAAACTTGTACACCGATGTTCACAGCAGCATAATTCACAAGAGCCAGCTGGCCAGAAAAATCCGAGTGTCCATCAACAGAAATGGATAAACAAAGGGAATACTAGCCAGGTATGAAAAGGAATTAAGTTTTTGTATATGCTATAATATGGATAAACATTAAAAACAATGTGTTTAGTGACATAAGCCAGTCACAGAAACACAAATATGTGATTCCACTCACAAGAGGCACCTAGAACAGGCAAATTGAGAAAGATAGAAAGCAGGTTTTGTCAGGGACTGGGGGAGGGGGACATGAGGAGGGACCACTTAATGGGTATAGAGTTTCCTTTTGGGGGTGAAGAAATGTTCTGGAACTAGATAGAACTGGTGGTTGCACAACACTGTGAGTGTACTAAATGCCACTGAACTATATGCCTTAAGATGGCTAATTCTGTTATATGAATTTTACCTCATTTATTTTTTTTTAAAGAGAGATACCTATGCTAAAAAAATTTTTTAAAAATATTTTATTTTATTTTTTAAATAAATTTATTTTTTATTAGTGTTCAATTTGTCAACATGCAGAATAACACCCAGTGCTCATCCCGTCAAGTGCCCCCCTCAGTGCCCGCCACCCAGTAACCCCCACCCACCTCCCCTTCCACCACCCTTAGTTCGTTTCCCAGAGTTAGGAGTCTTTATGTTCTGTCTCCCTTTCTGATATTTCCCACTTAAAACATAGTGCCCTACCAAAAACATACCATGCTGAGGTCCATGGTATTTGATTATGATGACTCAGATCTGATACAGAGCAGAAAGCCCACACGGGTGTGCGTGTGTATGTTTTGTGTGTTGCGTGTGATACACACACGCACAGGATAGAACAGTCAAGCATGTACGTCACAGTCTCAGCTTACCAGTGCAAACCTATGTCCGAAGCTTATCCACTCCTTTTCTATGAGAGCCTCGAACCCTTTAATGGTGCGGTAGTAACTGTCCAACATCAGCATAGCCAGAGCCGTCAGCTGGGCTGTTCGATCCCAACCGTCGCTGCAGTGCACCACCACTGAAGTCTTCCCAGATTCTATCTTATCAGCAATCCTTACTGCCCCAGCAAGAAGCGTCTTCAGAAAAGAAGGCACATTAGAGTAGGCTACATCAGATTTCTAGGACAGCAAAAATAATTCTGTGGAGAACCTTAGAAGTTCAGGTGAACAAAGCCAACACTGCAATCAAATGAGGGTCATTGGGAAACGTGAGCCCTGGGGGTGGGGGAGGCCCTTACCCTAAGAAACATGACAACAAATACAGTCCTTGTTATGGGGCCGCAAAGTACTTTACAGACCTGATCTGAGGCAAGCGGCATCCCTTTGTGTTAGGTCACAAAAGCCCTCCACAAAGACCACGGTCTGGACACTGCCCGTGGCGACGATGCAAGCCTAGTACGCTGCAAAGAGGTGCTGCTTTACATTGCTGAGAAACCACGAGGACACACAGATTTGTGGCGGACACACGGAAAAATCCTAACAAGAAGGCATGTAAAGGACCAGGCCTCTTTACCCTGATGTACTCCAGCCAGTGCGTCCCATCCACGTTGGAGAGCCAGCGTGCCTCATCAACAGAAGGGTACGCGATCTCTTTCAGTTTACGCAGGGACTCTCTCATCACGTGGATATTGTGGATCTCCAAGAACACGAGCTCCGCGTTGGGGTAAGCGCTTTCGCTTTCGTACCCTCCACCCTTGGCCTGTGAAAAACAGAGGACATGCAGAACTGCGTGTGAGTTCACACTTCCGCTGTCTCTAGCGTTATCAGGAGGAGACCATTAAGGAAGCAACAAGCCCATCCATCTATAATAAACCTCCTGAGCCGTGGAGGACTCGCCCCCGTCTGCTGGAACAGAGCACCACACACTCAGAGCGGCTCAAAACAACAGACGTATCTTCTCACAGCTCTGGAGCCAAAATCATGGTCTTGGCAAGGCCGCACTCCCTCAGAAGCCTCTGGGGAGGATTCTTCTTTGCTTCTTCCAGCTGCTGGTAGCCCCGGGTGCTTCTGGTCTCCAGACACATCACTCCGGTCTCTGCCTCAGCGTCACATGGCCTTCGCCTCGTGTCTGTCTCTTCTCTTCTTCTAAGGACCCCAGTCAGACTGGATTACGGCGCCCCCTAATCCAATAGGACCTCATCTTAACTTCATTACATTTTTTATAAAGACCTTATTTCACAATGAGGCCACATTCACAGGTACTGGGAGTTAGGCCTTTGGCATTTTTTTTTATGGAGACACAATTCAACCCATAACAACTGTCCAGCACCCATCCGTCATCAGTTTGTAAGCCATTAGCAACTGGATCTTACTCAAGGTTCTGTCTGGTAGTGCCATCTGTCTGAACAGAAAAAGTTGTACTATCACAAAATTTCTGTCTAATCAAACAATTTGTAAATCCCAAACAAAGAGGTTTAAGCCATTTAAGTAAAATAAAGTGCAAATGGAACAAAACCAAAGGGGGATATGGCTCACCCTTTGGTAATCTCCTAACAGTCTGGTCTATAATTTATATTTTGTGACGGTCAACATTCAGAACCCATCGGTGATGAGAATGTAGCCAAACTGAACCCTGGATACGTTGCTGGTGGGAACTCACACCGTGCAGTCTCTGCGGGAAACAGTGTGAGGGCTCCTCAGGTTAAGTACAGAATTACGTGACCCAGCAATTCCACGCCCACCGCATTGAAGATGGTACTCGAATAAAAACTTGTACATGCAAGATCACAGCAGCAGTATTCACCATAGCCAAAAAGTAGAGGCGACCCACTTGCCCATTGGTGGCTGAAGGACAACCAAAATGTGCTCTCTCCATACGATGGAGCATTATGCAGCCATGCAAAGGAAGGAAGTGCTCGTATTTGCTGTAACACCAACGAACCTTAAAAACATCACACTGAGTGAAAGCATCCAGGCCCCAGAGACCACGTGTTGCATGATTCCATTTCTAGGAAAGGTCCGGAGCAAGGAAATCTATACAGATGGAAAGTAGATTAGTGGTTGATAGAGGCTGGGGGAGGGGAGAACAAGCAGCAACTGCCCATGGGCACAGGGTTTCTACTCAGGGCTCTGAGAGCATTCTCGAGTTAGAGAGGATCGTTGTACAACATTGTGAACATACCAGAAAGCCACTGGATCCAAACTCTAGGTCAGTAAAATAGCTGGGTTAATGTTACACAAATTTTATCTCCCAAAACATAATAAATGCATCTGTGAACCCAAAGACCACATTCTTCATTTAGCATCTAGGCACTTAGCGAGTGAGCTAGATGCTGGGGTGACAAGTGGAGATGCTGGTCCTCAAGGGTGAGGAGAGGCACATGTGCAGCATGGAGGGACGAGTCCTGTGCTACAGGAGAGCACAGGGCATGCAGGGTGCCTACTGCCAGGCCCGGGAGGCTGCCAGGTGGACAGAAGAGATGTCGGTACTGAAAAGAGAACACAAGTCAGGAAAGCTTGTGGGGAGGAGGATCAAGAACACAGGGCGTGGGGGCCACGGTGTGCAGACGCCCAGAGATGGGGGAGGAGGCCAGAGGGCAGCCCGGGGCTGGACGGCACAGGCCAGGGCATGGGGCCAGACTGCAGACGCGTGTGAGGCGGGCACCATCAGCCTTGCACAGTGGAATCACCACTGGCGGCAGCAGGCAGAAGGGCCTGCAGGAGGGTGGGACCTCCCGCAGGTAGGCCAGCTCAGAGATAGGCGCTCACCTGGCTGAGGGCCTCGGGCTGGAGGCAGCAGAGCAGAGAGATGCCGCGGACTGGAGGGATTTAAGAGGCGAGACACAGTGGCTGATTGGGGCAATGGACGCAGGTAGCACGTGAGGATACAGGGATGCCCGGAATTCCAGGCTGGGCGCCCCAGGAGCCATGTCCTGACACAGAGATTCATAGAGAAGGAACAGAGTACTCTGCTTTCCGCGTGGTGAGCATCCAGTGCCTACGAGAACAGTAAGTGGAAAGGTGTGCCGGCAGCGGGTCTGGAGCTCAGAAGATAGGTCTAAGCTGTGGCTATTAATGCAAAGTCACTGGCCTACGGAGGGTATCGGAGGACACAGGTCCGGCATACACAGGTCCAGCTTGTGAGTTCACAGAAAAGCGTAGGCTGGAAGCCTGAAGGCGTGTAAAGTGAGAGAAGAACTGCCAGAGACTGGAGAAAGAAGAAAAAACAAGGAAAAGAGTATTCTGAAAAGGAACAGGTACTGAATTGCCGAACTCTTGAGAAGTCAAGGGAAAAAAAAAAACCTGAAAACTACACACTGGATTTTGTGACAAGAAGGTACTTGGTGGGACGCCTGGGTGGCTCAGCAGTTGAGCGTCTGCCCTCGGCTCAGGGTGTGATTCTGCAGTCCTGGGATCCAATCCTGCATCGGGCTCCCTGCGTGGAGCCTGCTTTTCCTCTGCCTGTGTCTTTGCCTCTCTGTGTGTCTCTCATGAATAAATACATAAAATATTTAAAAAAAAAGAAGGTACTTGGTAACTGTACCAAGAATGTTCTAGGCAGAGATGGGGACAGGAGCTGGTCCCACATGGCACAGGAGGTGAGTGGTGGTGAGCACCACGGTGTATCGGGGTGGGAACTCCTCCAGAAAGTCCACCTGTAAAAGGCAGAACACTGGCACCAACTGGTAGGGGACAGTGACAGTGGCTGAAAGGATTGCTTATCTGTGCAGGTGGAGAAAATCACACGGCGGAGTCAGCAGAGGACAGAGAGGAGGCCACTCCACCACGGGAACAGGAGGCTTCCGTGGACAGCAGGACAAGGTAGCATCCAGCATTGGTGGCAGGTAGGGTGGCCTGTCCTCTGTGCTCAAAGGCCAGGTCAGCTGCTGAGGATGAAGGCAGCGGGGCAGGTTCAAACATTAGAAAACAGTCATAAAAAGGCTGAAGTGGCCTCTGCAGACACTGGGAATTGGGGGGAGGGACTTCCAAGCATCACCAAGGGCCCACTGAGGCTGGAGAATTGCAGCACGAATCCGGAGTGGCTCCAATCGGCACGCTGTGAGCCTTTTGCTCTCACTGAACATTCAGCAGTCTGGGGCATCGGCGGGAGAACTGAACTGGGCCAGGTGGGGTGCCAAAGGGCTCCTGAGCCAAGGTGCTGGCTGGAGGACAGGAGGCAGGACAGCCTGAGGGGGTAAGGTCAGGCAGTGGGCAGGAGCACAGGAACAGGGGCAGGACTGAGAGGGAGCCGTGGGAGGCACCAGCACCCCAGCCCCACGCACACAGGACAGGCCGTGGAGCAAGCGGGCACAAGAGGCCGAGGCCCGTGCCACAGGCCACATCTGAGAACTCGGAAGGAAGGAGTTCCGGGGAAGGCTGGGCTGCATGCAGCTGCAAGCCCTATCAGCTGGACGTAGGAGCAGGGGCTAAGGCGAAGGAAAGTCTGCAGGTGGCGAATGTGCAGTGGGGGAACAGAAGATGTGCATACATTTGGATGCCAGCTATACGTCAGGTCATTCCACAGAACTGCAGGGGATGCCTTCCCTTCAGGGAAGACCTTGCAACACCCACGAGGGACAGAGCAGTGGAGCACAGCCCCACCTCCGCGGCACAGTGGCATTCTCGTAAAAACCACCACCTAAGCATCCAATGAAGACGCTGCTGGGGAAGGTAGTGGGAAAAGGCACAGGCCTCGCAGCAGGGAAAAATAGGTTTGTAAGGGATGCCTGGGTGGCTCAGCAGTTGAGCATCTGCCTTTGGCTCAGGGTGTGATCCTGGGTCCCGGGATCAAGTCTCACGTTGGGCTCCCCGCAGGGAGTCTGCTTCTCCCTCTGCCTGTGTCTCTGCCTCTCTCTCTCTCTCTCTTTCTGTGTCACTCATGAATAAATAATTAAAATCTTTAACAAAAAATGGATTTGTAATCCCAGCTTTGCACTCAAGGACTTACTGGGCCCTCACCTCTCTGCACCCTGACCTTCCCACCTGGAAGACTTTCAAACGGCTGCTGCGCAGATTAAGTACTAAGTAAATTCACTAAAATAAAATCAGTTATCTTAATTAACACTAATCCACGCGAGGCTTAGTGCCTTCCCCACCCCGCCCACCCCAAGATTCTCAAGCGCTAGGGCACCCAGCACCTCCCATGTCCAGAGCCCTGAGCCAGGCAGAGAAACCAGGCCCAGCCCAGGCCTGCTGGCACCCCGAGGCCCGGGGAAGCCGCTCTGTGAGATGGTGTGCTGGGCTCCAGCTTATCCAGGACCTCCTGGAAGTGCTGAGGAGAAACAGGAGACGGTGTTTCAAGGCAACATGTTGCCCAGAAACTGATCACTAAATATACAAATGAGACAAATGACAATTAGGAAATGGGGTTATGGAAGAAACCAGAGGCAGAGAACAGGCACTTGGAGGTCTTGAGCCAGAAGAGGAAGGTGGGTGAGAAGAGGCCCCAGCTGTGCCCCCGAAGGAACAGTGGGGGAGGGGGTCCAGAGTGTTCTGGAAGACAAGGCTTTGCTGGCCAGACCTCTCTGTATGGGAGCAAAGCAGAGTTCTAGAGGGAAGCTGGAGATGTTGGGACCCTGTTACCCACTAGCCCCTGAGGCCCCAAGAATAAGCTGACAGCAGTGGCGGCAGGGCCATCCCCAACCCTTGCAGGATAAAGAAACCCGAACACCCCCAGGGAGCAGCCGGCTGAAGGACGGACTCCCAGCAGCTGTTCTGCACTTGGTGAAGGTCTGTCAGGCCATCCGCCCATCAGTCTGCTGGTCCTCGGTGGCAGTGGGGACGGGGGTTCCCAGGTGAGAGATCCAATGGAAGCCTCCTTGAGGGTGGGCAACACCCGAGAGCCAAAGGTACAAAGTGGTGGGACGGGATCCCCACGGCCTCAGAACCCAAAGTCCACACACATCCCCTGCATATTTTCACCCCCACAAAATTCATGTGTTGAAGCCCTATCCTCAAAAAGACGGTGTTAGAAGGCATGGCCTTTGGGAGGGGATTAGGTCAGGACAGGGGAGCCCTCCTGACGGCATTAGTGCCCGTATAAGAAGAGACGGAAGACAGCAGGCCTCTCTGCTCTGGGCACTGTGAAGACGCGCTGAGAAGGTGGCTCTGTACAAGCCAAGCAGTGCGCTATCACCAGACACGGAATCTGCTCTTACCCTGACCTTGGACGTCCCAGCATCCAGAGCCGTGAGAAATAACAGTCTCTTATTCACACGCCACCCAGCCTATGATACTTTGTCGAAGCAGCCCGAGCTAAGACACCTCTCCCACCCAGTTCTCCCACTGGACACTCCTCCTCTCCTGGCATCGAGGACCCCTCCCTCCTTCTTGGGGTCTCCTCCTAACACCCAAAGTGCCCCTTCCTCCCATGGGTTCCTCTCCTGCCCTCCACAATGGCTCACATGACCCAGACTCCTTTGGTGGCCTCACCTCGACCCGCCCCCAGCCTTCAACCAACACCCAGCTCGCCACCGGGCCCCAATCTCAACCTCTGACCTGACCTTTCTCTGAGTTCCAGAGCCTTCTCTTCCCCACTCAGGTTCCTCAAACACAATTGTTAAAACTAAATTCCTTCCCTCCATGTTCACTTTCTCAAGAAATAATCTGACTTAAAAGCCCTCAGTGCCATCACACTGGCTCCACAATGGAGTCTGGACTTTGGAATCCACATACAAGGGCACTTGCCATCAGCTCCGTGACTGTCCGTGGAGAGAGGAACCCGAGCCACCAGCCAGCCCCTCATTCTGGTCGCGGAGCAGCTATTCTGTAATAGCTGGGCTCTGGGGACCCTCCCGGCAGTCCCTGCCACTCAGAGCCGACAGCCCGCTCGCTGGATGCGCACGGAAGGGACCACAGCTGTGTGCAGGCCACCATCACACAGACAGACCTCTGCTCATCTGGAAAGATGTCCCCGAGGGAGTGATCTTTGGCATGTCATCCAAGGATGAGGGAGGGCTCAGATAAGGAGGCAAAGGCTTGGACATGACCATGGGAACATGCTTTAGGAATGGAAAGAAGCATCCCACACCTGGGGTCTGTGGAGACAGGGAGGAAGGCCTGGGGGTGGAGGGCTTCAGAGGCCCTGTCCAGGAACTAGATGTCACTGCCTCAAGACACAAAGCAAGATGTTGAGAAGGTCACTCCGGCCATGATGTAGACACTGGACTGAAGTGAGCCCCTACGAAATACTAGCAAAGCGAATCTAGCAGTGTATTAGAGATTCTACGCCATGACCATGGGGGATTTATTCCACCAATGTAAGCAGGCGGTAGGAGTTTCCGAGGGCCGCAGTAACAGAACCACCAGTTAGGGGGTTTAAAATAACACACATTTACTCCCTCACAGTTCTGGAGGCTACAAGACCAAGCCCAATGTGTCTGGGAGGCTTAGCTCCTACTGGAGGCTCAGAGGGAGAATGTGCCTTGCTCCTGGTTTCTGGTAGCAGCTGGCGATCGTGGGTGCTGCTCGGCGTATGGCCACACTGCCACTTTCCCTCTCTGCGTGGCCCTCTTCTAAGGACACCGGCCATCGGATTGAGGGCCCACTCGACTCCAGTAGGACCTCCTCTTCACTAATTCCATCTGCAAAAACCCAATTCCGAATAAGGTCATATTCTGAGGTTCTGGATGAACATGAATTTTGGGGAGATGCTAATCAACCTACTACAGTGGTCCATATACAAAAATCAGTCAGGAATACACTACATTAATAGAATGAAGGGAAAAGGAAACACACGATCATCTCCACGGATACAGAAAAGGCCTCTGAACATCTAATACTCTTTTCATGATAAAGCCACAGAAAAAAACTAACAACAGAAAGGGATTTCCTTAACCTGATAAGGGCATGCACGAAAACCCCGTGGCTAATATACCCAATGGTGAAAAACTGAAAGCTTTCCCGTAAGATTAGGAACAAGACATGGATGACCACTTTCACCACTTCCATTCAACATGGTACCAGAGGTTCTTGCCAGGAAATTCGGCAAGAAGAAGAAATAAAAGGCATCCAAATTGGAAAGGAAGAAGTAAAGTATCTCTACTTGCAGATGACACGATAATATATACAGAAGAGCTAACAGGGACTTGGACAGATAAAAACTCTTGTTTGGCTCCTAGACACAACACCATGAGAGATAAAATCGTTCCAGACGTGCAATTTGGCATCCTGCTTCTGTCTCTTCCACATGAGGTCACAGAGGATGGCCTCTGCTCCACTGGATGTTTAGAAGACTGCTTCTGCGAATACAGCTTTTCTCGTGCTTCTTCCTAGCCTGGGACAGTACTGCAGTGGTCACAGCAGGTCCTTAGAGAAGTACGAAGACTGACGGGGTTAATGACCCACCAGCCACGTGAGCGTGGGGAACTAACAGAGAAGGCCTCCCCGTGACAGGCTGAAAAACACTCCCCCACCCAAAGATATCGACACCCAAAGGTTCTCTGTGACTGTGAATGTGACTTTGGGGAACAGTGTCTTTGCGAGGTCATCGAGTCAAGGATCTTGAGATGAAGGGACCTTCCTGGATTATCTTGGGTGAGCCCTAAATGCCTCTCGCAAGAAGGGAGGAGGGGACACGCAGACACAGAGAGGAGAAGCCATGTGCAGGCAGAGGGGGCCAGCCGCATGCCGTGGCTCCACACCGAGCAGTCACCAGGAGCTGGAAGGGGCAAGGAACACATCGTCCCCCAAAGCCTGTGGAGGGAGCACAGCCCAGGCAGCTGGCAGACTTTTGGCCTCCCAAACGGTGAGAGGGTAAATCTGTGTTGTTTCATGCCACCTCGTTTGTGGTAATCGGTGCAAGGCCTCAGGAAACTCCTATCCTATGCATGTCCTTCCCTACGTTGTCCCTAAGCCAATCATCTCCATGATGGGAACCCCCCAGTCACCCCTGGGCCAGACTCCTGGGGCGGCGAGCTTAGGAGCGCCCTGTGCTGCGGTCATCCTGGTACACCTCGACGCTGCACACTCTTTCCTCCCGTCTTACGGAAGAGGCACCTGAGGCTTGTTGAGGGTGCAGCCGGGCATCAAGGGCAGACCCTGGAGGAAAGCCCAGGCCAAACTGGTTCTGAGGCCCAGGGTTCTCAATGTCCCATCTCTCAGGCCCAGTTGGATATGTAGAGGTTGTTACCTGGGAGATGGCTGAACAGAGATGTCAACCAGACAACAGGATGGAAATTCTGTCTTGATCCCAGGAGGAATCAGGGTGAGATGGAAACTCAGGTATCAAGTTCCAAATACAGAGAGTATGTGGACTCATGGAGTCGGAGGATATGGCCTGGGGAGATGGTGCCAAGTACAAAAGAGGAGCCCAGCCAGATTGAAGGAGCACTGCCATTTGGAGGTTAGGGAGAGGGGGAGGAACCAGCGAAGGAGACAGAGTTGGCCAGGCCAGAGAGAGGGATCCAGAGGGTGAGAGGTCATGAAGGTCCGGCACACAGAGCAGTTCACTCTGAGGTCAGGAGCAAGGACAGCTACCGTGAACCAAATGCCTTCTTTGGGACGGGACCTGTGCAAGGTCCCCTATGGCCTTCCTTCACATCTACCCCAGGGAGTAGACATCCTGTCACTCTCACTTTTGAGATGAGGCAACTGTGGTCTAGAGAGATGAAGTCACTGCCTAGGATCATGGAGCAGGTAACCAGGTACCTTTCACACCCACAGAGCTGCTCTATGTTCTCCAGGCCACACCAGGTGGCCACATGGCAGATCGTGTGACAGCCTCCCCAATACCTCACAAGCCATGACACCCAGCAAGCACCCAGGTACTGAGAATGCCACGTCTGGTGGGCTGGGCATGGCACTGGTGACCACACCCTTAGACGTCTTCCTCCTTGCCATTCTTGTGAGTGATGTGCTCTGGCACACAGTCACATAGGTACCCCTGCCCGCCTCTTCCTGCTAACCATCCAAAGCCAGTTCAAATGCCACCTCCTCCATGAAGCCTTACCCAAATTCACCAGCAAGGCTAGCCTGTCCCTCTCCTGTGCTCACCCCCACATGCTGAGCTGACACTTCCTATAACAGAGCACCTCACCTTATCTATGTTGGTATTTCCCCCCCAGCACCTGCCCCTAGTAGGGGCACATCACGTTTGTTATCCAAGTGTCATTTTACAAGTGAGCATGATGAGATGGTAAGGGCTGCCACCATCTTCCTGATCTCTGAAATTACTCATAGGGCCAAGTCCTCTGAGTGCCAGATGCATGCCTGCAGCAACACAGAGAGGCAGTCGTGGGCAACAGAAATGACGCAGTTCAGAGCTTTTCCTACCTGGAGAGCAGGTGCTAGGGGCAGGGCCTCTTAGCTGTGGCTGGGCATGAAGGATCCCAGCCCCTTTAGCTACTAGGGATCAAATGGGAGCTGTCGGGATCCCTGGGTGGCGCAGTGGTTTGGCGCCTGCCTTTGGCCCAGGGCGCGATCCTGGAGACCTGAGATCGAATCCCACATCAGGCTCCCGGTGCATGGAGCCTGCTTCTCCCTCTGCCTGTGTCTCTGCCTCTCTCTCTCTCTCTGTGACTATCATAAATAAATAAAATTTAAAAAAAAATTAAAAAAAAAATGGGAGCTGTCTGCAGATGACACTCCTGCATGTGATTTCTGGAAACTTTGTATACTTGCCTGGTTTCACATAAGAGATGCCATTCTAAAGAAAGCTTCAGACCAGATAGGAATTAATCAAGCAATCGTCATAGTTTGCAGGTTAAAGGGACTTCCAAGGGCCTCACAATCATTTCATTAAGACTCTTACTTGATTCTTTAGGTGAGAATTCTCTTTCTGGGTCTTTGCTTAATTAATTAAGCACACAGGATCGTGGAGAAGCAATAAGAGAGACGGTGCACAGAGCCCCACACGCCAGATACCAGTGAGGAACAGCTAGAGGCTGATCACAAACACCCTACCTTCAGGTGGGGAGGAACTCCGCAGTCTAATTGGACTGTGGAACAATCTATGGCCATGACAGGAGAAAAAAGGCACTGTTTCTGCAATGTTATTAACAACGTACCTTGTTGGTATCAGCAACACTGTTTTGTCGGGCATCGAAGATGATAAGTTTATGAGACTGTGCATTAGCATCCATTATCGTCTGCAAGTATTTTTCATCTTCTTTACAGCGTTTATCATTGGGACCCACAAGTGGCTGGCTGCAACGGATAATTGTTGCCTGACTTTCTGGATGAATCCATGATAACACCTAGTGTTTGTAAGCAGCAAACATTAGTACAATTCCTAAAACAATATATGCCCTGACTGTTGGGCAGTAAAAATAAGTTACCTTTTCAAGCACAGCCTCTTCTGCATATTTTCCTCAAAGGTCAAACCAATCTGTGGCCCTGGAACCCACTGTCTGGGTCAGACTGAAAGAAGTCTGACTAGATAAGATCCCCAAATCCCCTTCCACCTCCAAATTGTGTGACTCTAAGCAACACAGAAACTAAGTCAAACCGTGATTAACAAGTCAAGCCCCACTCCTATCTGAATGACTAGTTTTATTTTGTCTCCTGACTTAAAGGCATCTTTGTATCTCAATGATCACATATGTGGCAGGAGGACAAAGTAAAAGACAGTCTTTTGGGATGCCTGGGTGGCTCAGCAGTTGAGCGTCTGCCTTCGGCTCAGGGTGTGATTCCGGAGTCCCAGGATCAAGTCCTGCATCAGGCTCCTTGTGAGAAGCCTGCTTCTCTCTGTCTGTGTCTCTGCCTCTCTGTGTCTCTCATGAATAAATAAATAAAATCTTAAAAAAAAATAAAGACAGTCCTTTATAAGGTCTAAAGCTCTGCCCCCAAACCTCCCA
Organism: Canis aureus; assembly: GCF_053574225.1. NCBI lineage: Eukaryota > Metazoa > Chordata > Mammalia > Carnivora > Canidae > Canis > Canis aureus. Next base: position 4,931,829 of record NC_135649.1, read on the forward strand.
TCTTCCTTAGGCCGCCAAGAGACTCGGGATTACACTGGACCACAAACTCTATGCTCCAGAACGTTCACTCCCTCCCTGATTATGGTGAGAGTGTCATTGGTGTACATGAATGTTCAAATTCACTCAAACTGCACCTGTGCAAGGGGTTTTGTCTATCAGTTAACGCCTCAATAAAGCTGTTTAAAACACTTCATCCCCTGCTGGCTTCTCTATGGATTTGGGTCACGCAGCTGTAGGCATTCCACTCAGCATCTAAGAAAGTTAATTTGCTCTCAGACAACTCGACAAAACCAGCGATGTACGCTGTTAATGCAACAACGTGCTCTTTCTCGCCACTCCTTTGTTAGTCTCAACTGCCTTTAGAGGGCTTTAGGCATATTTTTCCACTTTCTGTTTTGTTCGCTAGAGTTTTTTCTGTCTTGCTTCTTTCCATGTTAGATCTAAAACAGTCTGTGTTTATGCCTAAGTGATAATGTTTATTACTTACCGGGACTCTGCCTTTGGCTCGAAAGGCTGCCACTTTGGAAAGGTCATCATCCTTTACACTAGTTGGCACAACAATGACAGCAGGGTAGGTGTCACACAGCTCATAGTTACTGTTCACTTTGGATATTTTCCAGCTCTCATTTGGCAAGCCCTGCAGGGTGTTAGAGAAGGGCAGAGAGCAAACTTCTATGTTTTCAAAAAGTAGTGTGACCCAAATCCATTTCTTATTTTCTCCTAAAATCTACTTATAATTTGTTATTCACTGCTACTTAAAGTGTAAATAGGGATCCCTGGGTGGCGCAGCGGTTTAGCGCCTGCCTTTGGCCCAGGGCGCGATCCTGGAGATCCAGGATCGAATCCCACATCAGGCTCCCGGTGCATGGAGCCTGCTTCTCCCTCTGCCTACGTCTCTGCCTCTCTCTCTCTCTCTCTCTCTCTGTGACTATCATAAATAAATAAATAAAAAAATTAAAAAAAAAAATAAAGTGTAAATATATGTTTATCTAACATAACCCATGTCTTATCCATTTTTAAGAATTTAATGAAGCAGAAGAATTTCCAAACATATTTTAAAATGGTAAAAGTTACATGCTAGAATCCCAATCCTGCACATTTCTTGTTGTGTTTTATTTAAAGAATGAGCATGGTATTGCTTTTGAAAAACCCATGAAAGTTCTTTAGAGACACAGAAACTTTTTGCAAACGTGTACAGTAAGTAATATAAATCCCCATACCAAATACACAGTGGAGACAAAGATTAAATGTTATGAAAATAGCATCTTATCGGAATATCTCGAAACCGACAATGAGCTGAAGGCTTTCTAGGTACAGAACACCATACCAGACTGATGTAGTCACGCCATACACTTAATCTAATTTAAGCCATTGGTTTTGATCCTTACTCATCAACTCATTACCAGAATATCTAATAAAAACCATCTGGCCCATTTGCTTTTTAAACCCCTGTGCTTGTACTCGAATTGCCCTCTGGAAAAAGGATGAACAGCAGAATAATCAAAGTTTGGCATTGAGAGAATGGAGCATCCCAGAGACGAAGAGCCTACAAGCTAGGTAACTCACACGCATGCACAGCTTGTTTCAAACAGTTTCTTCTCCACTACATTTCTAACCTGGTAAAAAAGAGATGCTCAACCCACTATTTTTGGTCTGATGAGGAATATACTTTACCTGTCTCTTATATTCAGATACAGGATCATAAACTTTCCATCCATTCACTGGAAATTTTTCCTTATAGCTGAATGCAAAGAGTGTCTAGATACAAAAAACACACAAAAACACATCAGTATTTCTTTACTATATCATATACTCAACATTAAAGGTCTTCATTCAGCTGTGAGCTAAATATTTTAAGATTTCTACTTTGATCTGTAAATTTTGAAGCAACAAATTGGCACTTTCCTTAATCATTACACAGAACTGACAAATTTTAAATATTCTAATATTAGTCACAAACAGAGAAAAGAGATAAAGGAAACCTCTGGAAAAAAGGAATAATTAAACATGACTTTTTGGACACCCCCCCCACACACACACACACAAAGCCATGCAAAAAAAGTTTATTTTGGTGTACTTGCCTGCCCATTGGAAAGAGGAAATGCATGTTTGTTGAGGTTTTCAAATATCCCAAGTTTACTCTGTTCTTCCTGTTTATAAGCAAGTCGCAAGTTCCTCATATCCTATTAAACAATTAGCAAAACTCATTTATTGAACATTGATTATCTACGAGGAGACATCATACTATAAAGAGACACATGAGATATTTTTATTCATTTCTCATGGTAGAGATTGTTTCCACTAACAAAAGACAATTAACAAAAGCACCTCCAACAAGATAACAGCAATTGAGGAAACTGGAACAAAGGAGGGGACATGTTGGGGGAAGAAGTTATCAGATTGGAAGAAGAAGGTTAGTGCCTGGAAGATGTGCCATCGGGGCCTGTGCACTTACTGCAAAAGGTGTGCCACAAAATTAGCCAGTAGCTTTAAGCTGCCGAAAGAGTCAAATGCAGATTTTGCACCATCAATAAAACAGAAATTTCTCTGTGTACTCAGAGCCAGAAGTCTGTATCACGTAAAGACTATGTCCCTCGGTGCACTCCTTACAGAAATTATAATGCCATTTCTCAAAATCAGTTTCTTAAATGCCCCACCACACATGCTGCTGACTGAGAGCCCTAGTGTGAGCCCGTGGGAGCGCGCCCAAGTGAGGGGGCTCAGATTTCTCCCCAGGACCCGTATGAGCAGGGCTCCCTGACCTTTTTACACCTATGCCATTAGTTAAACACAAAAGTCTCATTCTTCTTTAACATTACAGGAAATTTCAAGATAAATATGACCACAAGCAGATTAAAGCAAGATCAATTTGGGAAGTGGCAAAGTTACTCCTGCAATATCGTATATAATGGAGAAGAAATGGAAATGCCTGAAATGCCCGTTGACAGAGGTTGGAAAGTTCTGCGTGTGTTGAGGCCAAAGAGTTCCAAGACGGACTGTTAAGGGAGGAAAGAAAGGGGCAGAAGGGGCTACCTAAGACACTACCACTACTATTTGTAAAGACCACACAGACAGGCTTGTACACACAGGGTATGCGTGGAAATCAGTAGCAGTGGGTGCCTGACAGGAGTGGAACAAGGTGGCTGGGGGTTGGCTGGAGAGAGACTGGCTCTTCCCTATACACCTTGGAAATTGCATACCACCTGTTAAAAGAAACCAAACCTAACACCTTGCAAGGCTCTGAGGCATGAGCTGAGAGGGCTGAGAATGTGGCCCTAGTGATGCTAGGCTGGAAAACATTTTAAAGCAGCTATTAGCAAAGGCTCACCTCGGCCATAAAAACATGTTCATTCAACAGCCCTAGGGCACTCGCCTAAGCAACGTCACTTCCCAATGCGCCCACCCTCCAAGCTACTCTGGCTACACACACACACCCTGGTAGCTGACTGAGCTCACTTGCTATTTAGGATTGCTGAGAGAGCAAATCATTCCAAGCAAAGGGAAAGCATGTGCGAAGAGTCCAAAGTCAGGGGTGGGGAGCACACGAGGTGAATGAGAACAGCTAAAGGAACTGGGCTAGCAAGAATTAGGGGAGGGTGGCCGAAGCTGCACAGAGCAATCATGCAGCTCAGACACACAGGCTTTTGGTGAGTCCTCCCTCTAGCCTGAGGATGAAGGGAAGCTACTGGAGAGTTCTAACAGGGAAATGTCATGTTCCCAAAATACAGGGCTCATCGAATCACCCGTCTGCTCTAGGTTCGACAACTGCTTCACACAGCTCAGCATGTGGAACCCTGGCCTGAGAAGGACAAATGTAATTTGTCACAGGACAGCACTGCCATGAAGTGGCCACAGGGAGTCTAAATGCCAGTAGATCCATGATCTACAAGAGTAAAGGATTCTCTGAAAAAAAAAACAAAAACAAAAAAAAACAAATGGGTTCAGCTGCAGTCTGGGGCCAACCAGAGGGAGCCGTCTTCAGAGACGTGATCAAAACAGACAGATCGGCAGGAATCCAAACCCTGACCATGGAAGGGACGTTGGCAATTCTGCACAGGCTCTCTTTCCTGGGACTTTAGGGAGGGTTGTTAATAAAGCGTACCCCATGAGGTAAAGTCTTTGGAAATAAGATGTATCAGTTAAAGTGCTTCTTAAATGACTAGTCATCATTAAAATCATCACACACATTTCTACTTAACCCATTGGAGGGAGAGCAGAAAACCAAACATAAGCACAGTGCAGGTGAAAATCCCCACATTGTGTTTTTAATCACAGAATCTATATAGACTATCGCTGTCCCTTCAGGAAGTCTCTGACTATCCACTGTTCTAAAGGGTAGTTTTAAAACAACAAACTGGAAAAAAGGTGTTCCTCTCTGCTTTTCACTTGGTTTCTCTGAAATGTAACAAATAACATCAACATTTAGGTTATAGGTCTGTGTTGATTAGAATACTTCAATAGAAGAGGTTTACCTCCACAGCTCCCAGAGTGGTATGAATTAACTTCCACGAGATTTGAAGAGGCCTCAGTCCTGAAAACACTGTAGTTACTAACAGTCCCAGTGACCCTCACTGCCCAAAGGCTGTGAAGAATGTGTCAGAAAAAGCTGCTAGCTGAGTGCCCCGTCAGATTCGCCTGTGTCCACACCGTACCTTGCACACGATCTCTATCCCACACGAATTGTCCCCGTGGCTCTGCGCTCCAATCTTCTCAACTCTGCTGATCACGCCAAGGGGAACGTCGAGGATGAAATTCGGGTCCTGGGTTTACAAATTAATGAAGGCCTATCAGTGCCAGTCAGCAGAGCTTTCATACCGGAGGTCTTCTCTGGGTGAAAATGCAGATTTGTTTCACATTTCCCCTTGGCCCCAACAACGAAACTGGAGTCTGACTGATAACATGCTTTATGAGGTAGATGCCAAGGCTACAGTTCAAGTCACCCCCACCCCCAGCTCTAAGCATGACGTTCACAGCATTGTCCCCAGATGCCTTATCTGTCTGCCAATGTGCACCTGTGAAACCCCCCACCCCCACCCTGTGGCTCTGTCAGGGTGACAGGATTTCAGGGCTCTCTGTACTCTCTCCTTACCGTGGGTTGTGCTCTGCAGGGCTGTGAAAGACGACACATCCACTTAAAAACTCACCCGCTCCGCGCTTTTGAAGTACAGCTTGAAGTCGGTCACTGTCAGGGTCCCGGTCACTGCGCCCACAAACGGGCAGATGTACATGACGTCTTTCACTGAAAGAAAAACCCCCAAGTAGCAACTTCTGCCACAGACTTGCACTTCCAGAAGTCTTAGGTTTCCAAATAGACATATCTGTGATTCCACTTTGCTAGGAAGTTTACATTTTTTATCACATTAAAGATACAAATAGTCTTCTAAGAAAATTCCATTCTGTAAAACACAATCCTGATTTGCTACCTAGGGAGGTTTTAAGTCAAAGGCCCCATAACAAGTTACATTTTGTCATCGTTTTCCAGGTGGTTACCATTTTCCCTGAGTGATAAATTTGTCATATTTGGAAACAGAGTAATTAAACTCCGGAGACCCTGGGCTGTGGTTTCATCAATTCCTGCTAAGGAAAGCCAATACACCTCCAAAGGAAACTGTTTCACAAATGACAAAAGCCAGAACCGCATCGGTGGCATGGAAAATGACTTCTTTGCTTCAAATTCCTTCTCAGTTTCCATATCAGTTTTTATTTTCTTATTGTTAATATCAACTTATTTAGTATCACCATCAACAATGTTCTGGAGTCCTGTGAGTGAGAAGCAGCTCACACCTACCACAAAGATAGCATATCTTTACCATCTTCTCTAAGGGCCACTCCACTGGACTAGCAGGATTGTATACAGCTACAGAGGAGTCCGAGTGGAACCATTAAAGGCACTAAAGCTGTCATTCAGCCAAGTTCTCAAAACACTTCCATTAAACTTTTCTACAGCTCAGTATGCACTGATCAGCTTCTATTGTTGGGGTTCTAGGGATAACTGGGCACAGTTCCTACTCACAAGCAGCCAAGCCCTATAAGAGGCACCACACAGAAAATCCCCATTTGTACGACAGCCTCACAAATGCTATCATAACCCAGTGGGCACAGTAAGAGCTCAGAAAAGGACCCACTTGGCTCAGCAGGGAAGCAAGGAGGTGAGGAGGGACGGGGAGAAGGGAGGGAGGGAGGGAGGGAGGGGAAAGCAGAGTTGTTGGAGGTTAGTGTGGTTGGGACAAAGGGTGCAGCAGGGATGATAGGACATGAGGCAAGAGAAGACTTAATCGTGAAGGTTCACAGCGGCTTTGTGTGTAATAGCCAACACGTAGAACAGCCCAAATATCTACCAAGAGATGAATGGATAAGCAAACTGTAGTGTAGTAGCATAATAGGGTACTGCTTAGCAGTAAAAAGGAATGACTATTGACTCATTCCATAATATGGCTATGAAAATACTTAGGCTGAGTATAAGAGGCTAGACAAAAAAGAAAATATTAAATGATTACACTTCTGTAACACTGTAGAAAATATAAATTAGCCTACAGTGCTTGGAGATGGGGGAGAAGGTGTGGGAGGGAAGGATTATAAAGGGCCTAAGGAAACTTCTGGGGGTGATGGATATGTTCATTATCTTGACTATGATGATGGTTTCCCAGGTGCATAACGTGTCAAAACTCTTCATGTTGTACACTTGAAATCTATGTAGCTTGCTGTCTGGAGAAGAAGCAGAGGCATGACATAATTAGCTCTGCATTTTAATCAGATCATTACAAAAGCAGCATGGAGGCAGGGTTAGAAGAACTCCCAGAGAAGGAATAGTCATTCAGAAAGGCCAGAGGACCACCAGTGAAAGAAGTTCCAGAAGCTAAAGAAAGAAAGAGTTTCAGGGTGCCTGATGACTGAGCCCTGTGCAGGGCTCTGCACTGGGCATGGAGCCTGCTTGATACTCTCTCTTCTCTCCCTGTGCCCCTCCCCTGCCTCCAGCCTCTCTCAGGAGGGAGGGAAGGGAGGAGGGAGGGAGGAAGAGAAAGAGTGAAAGAGAAAGAAAGAAAGAATGAGAGAAAGAGTGAAAGAGTGAAAGAGAGAGTGGAAGAGAGAAAGAGAAAGAAAGCAAGTTTCAAAACTACCAATGGGATAAGCGGGGTCCAGAGCCACAGTCTAGAATACTCAGCAGCAGTATTGTTTGGAGGTCCTGGGAGAGCCCAGCCACTCAAACATTCCCTTTTTTCTTTTTTTAAGATTTATTTATTTATTTGAGGAGGCGGAGGGGGGCAGGGATGGAGGGAGAGGGAGAAGCAGATTCCTCATTGGGCCCAACATGGGCCTCAATCTCACAACCCTGAGATCATGACTCAAGCAGAAACCAAGAGTCAGATGCTTAATCAACTACAGCACCCCAGCACCCCTCAAACATTCCTGACACAAGATGATTACACTCTTAAACCAAGCACACATCTTTGAGAGGGAGCCACGAGGGAAGACGGCAACACTCAGATGGCAAACTAGACTGTCCGACCCAACCTCAGCAATTGTGAGATGAAAAGGTCACACCCCACTGCCCTCCTGTCTGCCCATAGCACATTGGACTGCCTGCTGACATGCAGGGCCGTCCAGAGGGAGGATGAGGGAGCAGTACTCCTGCCATTGGCCTTACCGCGCAGGGTGGCAACACATGCCCTTTCTCTTGTGCTCAAATTGTACTTTCTGGAATCTCATAAGCCACTGAAATTCTTTTTGCCAAGTTCTCAAAACTGTTATTAAAATATGCCACGGATCTTCTGTCAATATACCCTTAAAGTAAAGGATTCCAACTAAGCATTACATCACCCTGAGTGTCTAGTCAAGCCTTTGGTTCATCAGGACAAGTCAGGCCTCTCTTCTGTTGGTGATGCCACCGAACACTCAACTGGAACTTACAGTGATCCCATATGGTCTTCTCTCTCTTAAGGTCATGAAGACATTAAGAAGAATGAATGGACCTAGTCCATTTGTCCCCTAATTAAATTGGTTTGGCTGATCTCCAGCACATACATCACCCATGCTCGCAAGTAAAGTACCATTTCATTTTATGGCTCTCTATAAGCTAAGTGTACTCATTAAACTTACCAGTGGCCTTGATTGATTCTCCTGGAAAAAGTGGCGCTTCTTCCATCTGTGCCAGCTTATTTCCATCTCTTAGCGCCTGGCAAAAAACCAAACAGGAGTAAATCTCACTTTCCTTCTGTATACCTGGGAGGAATTGTAGTGTTCTGTGCTCTTGCTACATGACTACAGAAGCGTGCAAACTGTATGCCCCCTCCCCTTAACGAGACAATTTCAAAGCTCAGCATCACAGGACACCATGCTGCATATTCTAGCAAGTTGTTACACATATTTAAATTCACAGTTAGAAAGCATTAATACAGAAATGGCTTGACATGACAGATAGATACTGTAATCACTACACAGACAGCTATTATAAGGTGCCTCCAGAATTTGGAAATAAGGTCAGAAAAAGGTTACCTTCTGAGCATGAAACTAACACAAATGGAATAAACGTTAGAAGTAGGTGCTTGGCTAGCTGTAGAAATCACCCAGTCTGTAAGCTTTATCCGGTGTGGGAAACCCTGAAGTCTAGTGGAAGCAACCAGGGAGGGGTCTCATAGCAGTAACATTTCTAAGGAAAGCCCTAGGCTTTCGTACTGCAGTCCAGCTACCCACGCTTTGTGTGTGTGCACAAAGCGTAGGGATGGGTGGGGCGGGTAGCAAGTGGGCTTGTCAGTGCACATCCCATCCAGGCCATGGGAGAGTACGCTCCCGTCTGGCAGACAGGAGTACGTCCAGCACTACTGTGGAGCAGGGTGTGTTCACCGGGTTTCTCTCAAACCAATTCACTCTGTGCTGATTCCACACTCACCAACGCCACTAATGACTTATCAGGTTTCCTGGCTACAATGATACTAGGAAAATGACGTCTTGAATGGCTGTAGAGACACACGCCCACATTTCAAATGTCCAGATTGGCCCTGCTGCCCACTAGCCAGTTTCTTGGGAGCTAGGTTGGATGGTGCCAGTTAGCTCAGGAGAGCTGAGAAAATGGTGTTCGAACTACAAAGCTATGGACCAGAGCCTGAACTTGGGGCCTATTCCAATTCCAAGTTACTGCCACCCTGTGAGATGCTGCCAAGGAAACTGGTCACTTTCTCCTTGGCATCTCGGACATAATGTGTCACGAATAAGAATAAGGCGTTCAAACCCCCAGCAATCCCCAAGCTGTGTTTCGTAGGGCATTAGATTCCCAAGAGATGTGAATAGGTCTTTTTTTTTCCAAGTTTGGGTAATGCTGGGTTAAAGAAAAGCTAAGTGGGTGGGTTGTTTTTTTTGTTTTTGTTTTTTTGTTGTTGTTGTTTTGTTTTTCACATTTTAGTGCGACAAGTCTTTAGCTAGCATATTAATGTACGCCATATCAGCAAGAGGGCGCTAGAGTATGCCGCATTTCCCATACCTATTTGATCAGGGGCTGCTTTCTCCAAAACACAGTTAAACACCAGGAGGCCACTAGTGTTCAGCAGAAAACAGGTCAGACAATACTATGTTTTCAGCATAATTTTGTGAAGCAAAGTATTTAAAATGGTCATCTTTTAAAATTCTAAATAACTGAAAATTCAAAACTGATTCTTTGCCTAATTCTAAGCATATTTCACTATGTTTTGTTAATGGGATTTAAGTGTCAATTTAAAAACACTTATACATCATAGTTCTATCATTTTATAAAAAAAGAAAGGAAAAAGGTCAACATATAAAAAACAAATTCCATGCTAAATGTTGGTTGGGGTATGTCTGTTCTATAAGAATGTCCATCGTCTTTGTCAAGATGTGTGATTAAAAAGATTAGGGTTCACGGTTATTTCTGAACAATTTTATTCAGTTTGATTTTTTTGGTCCAGATTGGTTTTTAAGACATTTCAGTCACAATTCTTAGGGACAGAGAGAATCATTAAAGGTAAGTGGAGAATTGTTACTGGATTCATTTTTAATACAGCTGATTTTATCAAGAAAGCATAAGCCGATATTTATGCTTCTAAATGTCTAGTTTTCGAAATACTAATATCACCACTCTTAGAAGCCATAATTTGAAGTTCTTTCTTTTGCCTGAACCAGTGACTAATTTTATAACACAAAGTCAGAAAGTTAGTTCACTTGATACCTAAGTTTAAAGCTACTTCAACCATTACATGGTTAAAGCTTATTATAATCACTATATATTATCATATATGGACCTAAATTCCTTAACTTATATTTAAAAATAAATTGGGATAGATTATTTTGAAATATATGTACTAATGCAAGCTGTTCTAATCGCTGAACCTGGAAGGGGATCAGGGGGAGGGGCAGAGGGGGGAGAATGTGATTCACTTTAAGCTTTATAGCGAGCCACATCAAACACTTTCAAGTCCTCAGCACTGGACCAGCGACTAAAATGTTGCAGAGGGTGACACCAGAGACTGGGACCATTTTGAGAATGTAACAGGGCTCTCAAGATTGAGGCTGAAGATCAAACATGTCTCTCTCTCTTCTCTTCTGATGGTCACGTTAAATTTGGCTTGAAATACCTGTGAATTTATATAAGGCATGAATGTGCTGGTGAGATCAAGTGAGACAAACCTCTCACTAATAAGAATTAAATCCAGGACATGCTTTATAAGCGATGGAAAAGCAACTATCAGAACAAAACAAATGATCCCACTGCTTCTGATTTTCCCATAAAAGGTTTCTTTTGTATAGGAAACACATTTAGCTTTAGCATAGGAATTTAAGAGAAGAATAGTTCTTAAAGGCTCGTTATTTTGTGAGTACAGTAGATTCTCTTAATAAAGCTGGTGTTAGGAAATGGGACTCACACTTGTGCTATATTAAGCTTTGACTGCAACTACTAAGTTGCACAAGACATGATTTGACCCTTGATTTATCCAACCCATGTACAGTATAATCAGAGAATGGAATATTCTTGTGGGCAAACTGATCTTCTGAACACACCTGTTCGTCTTGGTATCTCTGCTCCACGTGTTGGCCAGTTGAGGAACTCCCTATGGTGATCCCATTCAAACCCTGTTTCAGTGACCCTGCAAGTCCAGCGGAAGGCCCACCAACTCCCCAAATTTGGCCCCGAGGACCCCAGCCCACTGGATGGCTCTGGCCTCTCTGCTACTTTTCTCATCATGAATGGAAGCTGCTGGGTAGACAGTTTCTGTAACGGCTGCATGCCAAAAGCACTGGCTTTCAAATCGGGCTCTTCAAGGTGCTTCCAGGGTCACCAAAGGAGGGTGGCTAGACAAAGGCACAGCTGGGCATGGGGGTGGCCGGCCAGGTTTCCCTGGAGCTGCTCTTCTGGCGCTTTCACATACAGAGATTCTATATAGGCTTTGGACAAAGTTCTGCTGCTTTAAAAGACTCCAGAGGGCCTTGAGGTACTGAGCAAAGAGTAAGCACTCCAGAAGACTTGATGCATGTTTTTTTTTTTTCCTTCTGATTAATCAACGCAAACTATATAGACTCATTCCACAAATACACACAAGGTACCGGGAACTATGTTGGGCACGGACCATGCAAATGTGAATAAAGCAAAGTCAACACCCTCAAGGAGCACCCTTAGCATAATCACAACCTCTGTAAAGGCAGTTCGGAGTCCTGCTGTGACTGAGACTCCTTACCTCGCAGCTGACCCCGTCTGGGAAAACCAAGCAGCACGGATAACTAAATTTCTGGGTGACAAAATGTTGGATAAACCAATTTTGGCAAATAATGTCATAACGGAATCTACCAAACTCGGACAGGAGGGCACTACTGTAGTGGTGAAAGCATCTGCTCATCATCTAGAAATCTAGTATGAAATGGCTTCTAAGAACACGATCTGTAGCTACAGACAGATGGACACGTAGAACTTGCCACCTGATCAGCTTCAGCTCCAGAAGGGTAGCCATTGTGCTCTTCCTGAGTCTCCTGCACAGCACCAGGTGCACGGACAAGAAACGGCAAAGAGGAGAAAGAGAGACACGTGCAAACAGACAGGTGAAAGGACAGAAGTTCTTTTTTAAAGAGACACTAAGCATGTAAAAGTTGACACACCTTTCACGGCTTTGCAAATCCCAACATTTTCCCCCTTGCAGTTAAGGAAATGGTGTGCTGACCCTCTAGAGCATCCTCAGCCTAACATGGAGTATCTATTCTGTGTTTGTGTCGGGGCAGAAAAAGGAAAAGCAAACAGACATCATGGATTTCAAAGAATGGACCATCTTTGGTAAAACCAAGCAATACGATAGCATATGGCAACGAAACAAAATAACAGACACGTAACACGCTCATACTACATAAAGCATACCATCAGAACCAAGGAAAGGGCAAAACCAAGCCAAAATACGAAGGCAGTTCAGACACGTGTATTTCAAATGCGGTAAGTGCTCATATACTCTAAAGAACTACTATTCAGGGCTCAAGTCCGCTAGTATTCATGAACTTTCCACACACATGCACAGGCACAGTTTACATGCTGGAGACAGACATGTACAATCTGTAAATTATTGCTAAATAAATATTGTGCTTTATGAATCAATACCATAGTAAAGATTTCTAATTAAAGTACCAATGTGCTTCAAAGAAACAGCTGAAAGGTCACAAGGTTACTTGTTTTCCAATTCCTTTAAAGGTATATACTAGGCTTAGTTTAACCTCTTCATAGAATCAGTTTGCTTTGGAAACTTTCAAAACTGGGCTTTCAATTCAGCAGGTGGTACAAAGAATATAAATGCTGAAGACAAGATTATAACCCCTTTTGAAAGTCGAATCAACTCCCTGGGGCCGCAAATAATTGAAATTTAACATAGATATATTTTTTCTTCATGGAACTTTGGTTCCCATGACTGTATTTCTTTAAAAGGCAATCAATCAGCAAAGAAGTAGAAAAGCTTTAAAAGAATTGACTATTTATCACCTTTCATTTCTGTCAATATGGTAAAACAGCTCCTTAATACACTGTTACACTCTGTCATCAGATTGAATTTAGCACCCAGTTGGTACTGCTACCCTTCAAAGCAGGGTAATTTTTAAAACGCAACAGTTTCTTTTTTAGGTGCCTGGTGGCTCAGTCGGTTCAGGGTCTGCCCTAGGCTCAGGTCATGATCCTGGGGTCCTGGGATCGAGCCCCACATTGGGCTCCCTGTTCAGCGGGAAGTCTGCTTCTCCCTCTGCCCTTCCCCCCTGCTCGTGATCTCTCTCTCTCTCTCTCAAATAAATACTCTTTTAAAAATATAAATAAAATGCAAGAGTTTTTGAAATTTCCATGTTTTTGAATACAAAGAAAATGGAATCATTCTTTGATACAAATTTTAAAAACAGAAAAGTGAACGACTAAACAACAGAAAACCACACAGTGGTTCGAAGAACATGCAAATGAAAAGCCAAACACTAATATTTAACAATGTGAATCAGTGAGAGAAAATGATTCCCACGAGCTAAAGGAAACATAGTAAAAACAAGATTAAACAAAGATAAACCAACTGGGATAACAAGAATTTGACTTAACCTGCTAATTTTTGTACTACTGCATTGGCTTCACTAAGATTAACCATTTTAAACTCAAGTTATTAACTTATTCTGTCAAAATCCACAATATTTTCATTGAATAAAAATAGGTTAATTTTCAACATCTGATATTCAGGTTCAAACACATGCACATTACCAATCTTTGTCTTGCTTTATGAATATTCTGAAATGAAGGAAAATCATGAGGAAAATATAAGCGACAGTCCACTACTTATAACAGCCACATCTGTATTTTAAGAACTACTAAACGGAACTGATTCTGTTACATTGATACTCAAGACTAGCACTTCTGCTTCTTAGAGTCAGCATGCAAACAGAGAGGTGACTTGAAATCTGACTTAGATAAGCTGGACGGCAGATCACCACTTTGTTGGTGTTGTTCAATTCTTTAGGACGAGTTACATGGTAAACGAGGTGAAAAGAGGGCTCTGCAGGCCTGGCCATGTAAGCCCCTGCCATGAATCTCCATTTGGTCAGAATTCATGTAACCCAGCAAACATCAGTACTGCACGCTGGCAACAACTTGAGCATCCTGCCCTCACACACGCTAGCTTTTACTGCACATAAAAACACTGTAACAAATAAAGCGTTTCTAGTGAACACTTAAAGCTGTGACACAGCAGAGCAAGTTGATCCGAGTGATTCATAAACCCAGTGAGAAGGTAAAGAACGCTAAATAGACTAAGTGTTGGATCAAGCACAAAGACACACGACAAGTAGGAGGCCCAGGTGCCGAAAGCCACACATCCTTACCCTTATATCAGGCCTCCTGAAAACCTGTTAGTTAAAATACAGAATATCATCATCATGGACACATGACTATTGACCTGTGAAAGAGGCTGTTAAGCTCACCAGCCCATCCCGATGGAACAGAATAATCCTCTAACTAAACCAACCAGATCGATCCTAACATGTTTGCCCTCCAAGTTTTGTTCGCTATTGAATCAATCTTAACACGTTTGTCCTGGAATTCTCCGGCAAGTCTCTGATTTGGAGAAAGTTATTGCCCTTAGGCTGAGACAAACTACATTATTTTAAACACAAACCCCTTCTGTCAAGTACCATTATAAGCCATTGTGAACAGGCTGTGTTTGAAAAGTTCACTTGTGTGTCCGTTTGGAATACTGAATGCATTCTCCCCATAGAAACAATGATACAAAAAAGCAGTTCTGCTCCCAAACCAGCCCACAGAAACAAAAACAAAAAGGGAACCCAAAAACCACAAAAGCCCCCACATTTGACCAAGGGAAGGGCTCAGCTATTAGCACTAATAGTATCATAAAACCTAGTTAACCATAAATCTTAAGCTGGTCTCTATAGAAATTTTATTTTCAACTTTTACTCAGAACTCCAAAGTTAAACTCCCTGCCATGGCCACCCATGGAGAGAAAGGTACCTGCCCCTCACCTTAACTCCTACTGGCAACAGGGAAGGGGCAGCTGCAGGTGGGAAGAGGCAACTGGCTCTGCTGGGAGGGCAGGGGAAGGAGGGGAGGAGGGGAGAAGCCAAGCTTTATTAAGCAGAGACATGTTATTCCTACACCCTTGCCGGTGACTTCTACTCGAACACGCAGTGTATGCATTCAGGAAGCTCTGGCTGGAGAGAACACCCCAGGGAATGGATGGACCTTTGGAAAGTGAGGCAGACTTGAATGTCTCTGTTCCCCAATCCACAGTCTGAAAGCCTCCCATGTAAGCACTACATGTTCTGTGGAAAACAGATCATTAAAAAAGAAAAAAATTCACCAGAGGTTCTAATTATTGGCTTTTTAAGTTTTACTCAGGATAGATAAGATCATATGAATACAAGGCCACAGATGTCAAAAAACATCACTGTATCATCATTAAAATACCCTCTGAAGTAAAAAAGGTTTTTGAGTTAAGTGGTGATACTGTAGCTGAAAGAGACCTAAAGCCCATAAATTCCTAAATACAGACTATACTGAAGAACCTAAACCTGGCTTCTTAATAAATTTATTTATTTTTGGCAGAAGGGAGTGATGGATGCTTATCCTCATAATCGTGGTGATTAAGAGGTATGTACTTATTGAAACGTGTATCAAATTGTATACTATAAGTGTGTGAAGTACACCTCAAGAAAGTCAGTACAAAATCAAGAAAATACATGCCCATGAGGGTAAACAACGCAAAATGGGGCATAGATGGCAATAAACTCAAAAAAGGTCTCCCCTCTCTGAGCATGTTCATTCCCTCGTGACAACCATGTTTAACTGGACCAATTTTTGATTCTGAGGATTGCCTCCATAACTCCAAACATGATTACACCTCTAATTCTCGATTTGTCAACTTTAAACAGTATCTATCCATGTCTCATTCTAAAAGATGAATAAGGGCAGCCTGGGTGGCTCAGTGGTTTGGCGCTGCCTTCAGCCCAGGGCGTGATCCTGGAGTCCTGGGATCGAGTTCCATATCGGGCTCCCTGCACGGAGCCTGCTTCTCCCTCTGCCTGTGTCTCTGCCTCTCTATCTCTCTCTTTCTCTCTCTCTGTCTTCCATGAATAAATAAATAAATAAATAAATAAATAAATAAATAAATAAATAAATAAATCTTAAAAAAATAAAAGATAAATAAGCTTTCTCAAACTCCTATCTCCCTCTTTCCATTTCTGCTGATGGAAATTTAATTTTTAGTTCCTTTACTGTTTTCCTTGCATCATAAAAAAATATTCATGGAATGATTTTAAGAGCCATTCTCCTAAGTAGTTTGTATGTATTAATTCATTTTATTTTCAAAACAACCTTGTGAGATAAAAACAATCATTGGCTGCATTTTCTGATGAGAAAACCAAGACCCAGTTAAGTAATCTGGTAATGAGACAACTCTACGTGGCTTAGGATGGGAGCTTCCCACCAGAAAGAGCAAGCCACTATTAGAAGCTTTGAACTTTCGGCTCCACACCCCTCACCCTGCAGAAGGGAGAGGGCCCGGAGAGTGAGGTAGTGGATTATGCCCATGTGATGAGGTCTCCATAAAATCCCAATAGCATGGGGGTTCAGAGAGCTTCTGCACTGAACACATTCATGTCCTGGGAGAGTGGTGTGCCCCAAGTCCATGGCGCCAGAAGCTCCTGCGCCCGGGACCCTCCCAGCACCTGCCGTATGTATCTCTTCATCTGGCTGTTCATCTATCTCCTTTGTCATGTCCTTTAATAAAGGTGGTAAACATTTCCCTGATTTCTGTGAGCTGTTCTAGAAATGAGCAAAATCAAGGAGGGGGTCCTGGGAACCCCCATTTTAGAGCCAGGCTGGACAGAAGTCATGGGGAACCCGGGGCCCACTACTTTCGTTTGGTGTCCGAAGTGAGGGACAGTCTCGTGGGACGGAGGCCTTCCCCTGTGGGGTCTGTACTAACTCCAGTCAGTGTCAGAACTGAACTGAACTGAATTGGAGGACACCCAGCCGGTGTTGCAGACCTGGCTGGGATGCGGGAAAACCCACACATCAGGCATCAGGAGGGTTCCACATGTACCATGCGAAGTAGCAGAAGAGAACAGTGAACTTCTCCCCACACAAGCACCAAGATTTCAATTTGTATAAAAGTTTGCATGGGGGTTAAAGCTCTCTCCTTCTGCTTTCAGGTTCCCTTCAAGCCATCCTTTAGGGTGCACCAGAGAGGTCAGGGCTCCCGCTGACCACACGCTCTTGGTAAGGGGGTCGGTGTGCTCTTCTTTGCCCCTCGGGACCCACTGTGGCCTCACCCCTATGCCAGGCCCTCCAAGCCAGCTCTGAACAATTGTTGCATTCTCACTCTGCCTGGCTCCTATCTTAACTCTTTATAAGGTAAGAGCTGACACCACTAAGCCTCCAACAGCATGGAAGGATGTCAGGAAGTTCCCAAATGCAGCCAGTGGCGGCAGCACAAATACCGGCACGCGGCTGTGTTGCAGGTGCTGTGCTAGATGCTTCACACATGTCATCTCAACTCTCCCAGCCCTCCCAGCCACCAGGAAGGAGGTACTGTTATCCCCATGTGACAGGTGAGGGAGCCGAGGCAGCAGGAGCTGCAGTAAACACCCCAAATGTCACAGAGCCAGCAAAAGCAGAGTGGGAATCCAAACCCCAGCTGGCTGTTTCAGGGCCCCTGTTTGTACCCCTATTACACCCCCCTGACCCCTGAACCTGTTCCTCTCTGAAGGAGGCAGACCAAGGCCCTCACGGCTTCCAGAACTCCTGCTCTGCCCTTACTTGCCTCACCCCGTGTCGTTTACGCATCTGTTTCAAGCCTCACCACCGTCCAACCTCAGCTGTAGGTTCTGGTGTCCCTTTCCCCCAGGAGGAACTCGGTGCGGCCCAGCCCCTCGCACAGAACAGGTGCCCACACCGTGACTGGGGAAAGAGAGGGCTGTTCAGCAATTAGACTCTGCTCCTCCAGGACCGCTTGGTACATATACCATACACATTTGTGGAGGCTGAGAGTGTCAGCTAAATGAGCATTCACAGGCCACCCGATGTAATACCTTAAGCCTCTGCTGTAACACCCACTATGCAGACGAGGACACTGAGGCCCGAGAAGGTTAAATAATAACTTGTTGCGCAGCTCATCAATTAAAGGGCCGGGGCTCAAGGCAAAGTGCTCCGAACCCAAAGTTTATGATCTGTTTGATCAGCCACATAAGACAATATTAAATCAAATAAGTATCAGCGTTTTCTAAATGACTTGTTTTGAACTTATGCCTCTAAGAGGCTTCTTTTTTTTTTTTTTTGGTTTTCTTTTTTTTTTATTTATTTTTTATTGGTGTTCAATTTACTAACATACAGAATAACCCCCAGTGCCCGTCACCCATTCACTCCCACCCCCCGCCCTCCTCCCCTTCTACCACCCCTAGTTCGTTTCCCAGAGTTAGCAGTCTTTATTTTCTGTCTCCCTTTCTGATATTTCCCACACATTTCTTCCCCCTTCCCTTATATTCCTTTTCACTATTATTTATATTCCCCAAATGAATGAGAACATATAATGTTTGTCTAAGAGGCTTCTTTTCAAGAAAAGACTGTGATATTGAGGTAAAAACACCATTGTTTTCTTTTTGGGCGTGAAGCCTACATTTAAAATAATTTTGCTGTGGCTATCAGATCACTACAAAATGAGTGAAAAAGAAGAGGTCTCTAACCCTGCTTTGGAAGAGTGACCTGTTGGCTCAGGAGATCATTCCTCTTGCTGTGGGCATCTTAACAACTGGATTCTACACAGCTTGGTGGTCACCGGCTGGCCAGAGGCAGAGGCCCAGGGCAGGCGAATACAAATCGTAACTAGGCATCAAAACATAAGCCTGGTCTTTGGGAAACTGGCCACACCTGAACCGGGCCTGACCTCCACTGTCAAACTCTAGCCTGCAACAGTCACCTTCCACTCTCCGAAGCTGCCCCCCCCCCCCCGCCTGTCCCCAGAAAGGTGACAAAGCAGCCATTCAATTCCGCCTTCAATGAAGCGTGCTGGCCCCAAGTGCCACTTACAAAAGGGATGAGGAGATCTGTAACTGAACTAGTTAAACTGAGATCTGCTGTCACTATCCTCTAACGAAATTCTCACATCTTTACTAGGTAACGTGATGTTTCACTCAAATCCTACTTCTGATAAATCATGAGCTTTAGACGTATTAATCGAGATTTGTTTTACGTGCAGTGTAGACTCACTGAGCAGTCTGTAAAAATCTTGACCTTTTAAAAAATAAGTTTTAATTTGGAGATAATTGTAGACTCACAGGCAGTGGTGGGAAATAGCGGAGAGTCCATGTACCATGGCATTCAGCTTCCCCAGTGGCAGCATATTACAGAACTCTAGAAGGATGGCAGAAGCAGGAAACTGACACGGACACAATCAAGACGCAGAACAATCTCAACACCAGGAGGACTCCTACTGTCACCTTCCAGAGCCACTTCGGCTTCTCTCACTGCCTCTCCCGTCCTAGGCCCCTGGCAACCAGGAATCCCTTTGTGACGAACATTTTGTCATTTGAAGACTGTTACCTAAGTGGAATCATATAGTACATGACCTTTGCTGAGGGGCGTTTTTGGCTCAATTCCCTTAAGACCCATCCAATTCTTTCCCCTGTCCTCTCTACTGTACTATCAAACCCATTCATTGAGGATTTTTTTTTAATTTTCAGTTATTATATTTTTCAGTTTTAAAATTTCCATTTGGTTCTTCTTTATCTTCCATTTCCTTGATGAAACTTTTCTATTTCTTTTCTCCCACTTTCTATGTTTTCATTGTCTCAAGCATATTTGGAATTGTTTACTGAAGCAATTTTATGATGGCTTCTGTAAACTCATTTTCGGGATGCCTGAGTGGCTCAGGCTGCCACTCAGTGGTTGAGCGTCTGCCATCGGCTCAGGGAGTGATCCCGGGGTCCTGGGATCAAGTCCCTCATCGGGCTCCCTGAATGGAGTCTGTTTCTCCCTCTGCATCTCTCATGAAAAATAAAATCTTTAAAAAAAACCAAAAAAACTCATTTTCACAAAACTCGAACATCTGCCATCTCAGTTCTGTCATCGATTGATTTTTTCCATACTCTGCAATCTTTCTGGTGCGTGCTATGACGAGTGATTTCCAATAGCAATCTGAACTTTCTGAGTATTAGTTATGAGAGTATGGATCTTATTTAAACCTTCTGTTTTAGCGGGCTTTCTCTGACACTGCTGCAGCAGAAGCAGGGGCACCACCTCATTACAGCCACTCAGCCTCCACGGACACCAGAGGATGGGGGACTCCTGGTTACTTCTGGGTGGGGGCGAGAGTCCCAGCACCCCCCCCTCCCAGGCTGCCACTCATATCTCCCTGGCTGCCAGCGGCATGGATACCTCATTCCTGCCCCTCACATGGCCTCCACTGACACCACAGTAGGAGGCACAGCCTCCCCACCAATGGGCAGTGGTGAAAGTCTGACTCTCCACTAGGCTTCCTCTGATACCATCACTGCCCAGGGTTGTTGTGCCTCATTACAGCCTGGCAAGGGTGGGAAATCTAGGCTCCCGACTGGGCCCTGCTGGGCGGGGGCCGGGGGGGGCACTCCTTTTTCTGTGGTGTTTGGCTGGAGAACAGTGATTAGTGCCTAAGTTTTCTTTTTGCTAGGCTGTCCCTTTCCCGGTCCTTTGGCTTGAGAGAATAGGCTTTTGTTGTTGATGCCCGTTGGCATTTCTGGGTTGCTGGCTTCTTCAGCAACAAGTCTGGGACATACGTGGCAGAAACAAAATGCAGGAGCTCACTGCTATGTCATTCCTTGGGTCCTAAGGTCCCTGATCACTCTGCCGCCTTCCACTTTTCGGCACACTCTACGTTTATTTTATAGCTGATGTCCAGGGTTTTGGGTGTACTTAGCATGACGAATAGGAAAACATGCATTGGCTCCATTTTTCCAGAAGCAGAAGCTGAAATCTTGATAATTTTTTTCAGGTTTTAAAATTCCAGTGAGTTAACATACAGTGTAATATTAGTTTCAGGGATAGAATTGAGTGATTCATCATTTCCATACAACACCTGGACCTGGTGCCCACCACAAGTGTCCTCCTTCATCCCCATCCCCCATTCCCCCATCCCCCCACCCACCTCCCTCAGTAACCCACAGTGTGTTCTCCAGAGTGAAGAGTCTGTTTCATGGTTTGTCTCTCTCTTTTTTCCCCCACATTCATCTGTTTTGTTTCTTAAACTCCACATATGAGTGAAATCATATGGTATTTGTCTTTCTCTGACGAAATCTTGGTATTTTTAAGAAATAGTTTTTCCCCACAAGTAACCGTGGAAGACAGGATAACACTTTTCTATTGCACTGGTTACCAACTGGAGGCCTAACGCTCAAACAGGCAGTAGTAGCAGGGTGTTCTTAAAATTGTTTTTAAGGGGACATGCTCTTCTCCATTGCCCCCTCCCGTGTCTGCCTAGCTTGTAGACATCTGAAAACTCTGATTTAATAAATCAATCACAAGGCCAAGCTTAAACAATGGGTTACAGCCATAGATTCTGAAAGATCATGCTCGAGCTTCTCTATTCATAGACTAGTACTCAGTGTAAGAAATATTCCCCAAAACCTAGCTCAGGCGTCATGAAGCCTTGCCCGTGCACTGCATCTTACTTCCCACCAAAGCCCTCCTGGAAATTTTTGTCTAGGATCCTGAATTTACTCACCATACTAACTTGTTAAATAATTACACTTAGTATAGGCCCCTCTCCATTGTTTCTCTTTTCTTCAGAACGTTTAAAGAAGACATCTCGCTATTGTGTGTGCATGGAGGAGGGAAGGAAAAAAAAAAGGAGAGGAACAGGGGTAGTGATGGTGATGATGAGGTCACTGGTCACTTCTACTAACCTTGCCTAGGAAGCTTCATTACAATTTGTTACCATGTTATTGCATCCAATCTATGGAACATCACATTCAGATCCTGTTCTTAAAATCTCTGACAGATTCGAGAAAAAGACTTTTATTTTTTGTTAGCTCAGTAAAAGTGAAAAGCAAATGAGCTGAGTTGGTAGTGGGGTGCGGGGAGGGGGTCAAACAAAACAAAACAAAACATTTTATTACATTTCTAGTAGTCTTAACCATCAGGCGAATCTTCAGGGTGACTTGGTATTAAAGCATACATTTATTAATTTAGTTGATCCACAACTCAACATAATAGCTATTTAGTCTTACGGCTGCGACAATATTTCCCAAATTTCTGTCATTTCATACACCACCTCTACAAGCTCGGTTTGGTCTCTCTCTATACTGCCTATGCTAATATTAGTATTTATCTTTACATTGATTTTAAATTGACCCCGTTTTCATACTTTGCCTAGCTCTACGCAACAACATCCATTAAATCACAAGTTGAATGTGCTAGCTTTTCTTTTTTGTGTGTGCTAGCTCTTCTAATACATATTTAAAATGACTACATAACTGTGAACATAGGTCCACAAACATACCATCTAAACTCACCTCACCTGATAAAAGTGATATTCTTACCATAGTCTGGGTGATCTGACCCTGAGACTATTGTCAATTTATGACATGAATAAATAATAAAACAACTGTTCTCTAAAACCTAACCTGAGTTGCTAATTATTCAGATATGTAGGAATGTACCAGAAACAAGCTATAAACCTAAGAAGCCTAGCATTTCAGATTTTACTATACATAAGAAATATAAGAGGCCCTGGGTTCCATACCTGCAGAGATTCTGACTCATGGGTGGGATAGGGACCATGGAAGGGAGCTGCATTTTTACAGAATGGTGAGTGCTGATGTGGGAAAACCCAAGGGCCACATTGTGAAGAAGGGTAGGCAAGAGCAGGGGGACAAAATTTTAAATATACTCTAGCTTTCCAGTTGTCCTGCTGAAAAATCCCAAGTCTAGCTATGGGATACCAAGCAAGTCATTTGACATCTCCGAGCCTTGGTTTCTTCCTCTGTTAAATGATGATTATAATAAAAGCTACCTCATTTGGTTGTTTTAAGACTGAAACAGATTATATGTCAAAAAGTATTACAAAACCAACAAGAAAGTATTAGAAAACTGTGGAGTCATACACATGCTCAAGGGGTGATGAGGGGGATGTAGTACCCTCAGCAGCCTATGTTGTGAAAGACAATCAGCATTTCGAATCAAGATGCACATGCTCAGCTCCATTATAAACACTCGCTCCCATTTAATTACTGATATGGAACTTAACCTATAATAAATGAACCCCCATGTTGTGCGTGAATTTCAAAGAGGATATTTGCACAGTAGATAATCTGAACTATTATTGATTTATGACTACACATTAGATCCTCAAGGAATTGTGTCTGGACCTTCAGGAAAAACCCCATGCAGTGGCTCCCATGACAGAGGTATAGGAGGCCCATCTTGGGTACTCTGATTTTTTTTTGGGGGGGGTACTCTGATTTTAAGAACGACTTTATAAGTAGCATTTAAAATTATCCTTATGGTTTAAAAACATTTTACCCTTTTGTTATTTAAAAAACTCTCTTCTTAAAGAAAACAACTCCTGAACTATATATTTAATGCTGACTTTGCATACTTGGCTACAGGGCAAATATAACAAAGATAATTATAAAACGTGTTCTCTTACAATCACTCATCTAAAGCTTTAGCTATGATCTGATGTAGGTACCTAAAATTCAATTTACAAAATCTAGAACTGCCTTATTTTTTTCCAAATGCCATCTGTTAAACCATTCCAACATGAGCTAATTCTGCTACACAAAATTTGTAAATAGACTAAAATCAAAAAAACTTCGTTGCTTCATATTAATGTACAGATTCACTGTAATCTATTAATGTAGAGGTTAGAAAGCTTTGCACACAGTCATCAGTCTTTTATAGAACCCTCACAACACTAACAAGTAATCAAGCATAAAGAAAACATTACAGTTAACTCCTAATTGTCCAGAAAGAAAACCATTCCGAGGCCTCCGCTAATACGGGTTCATGAGCCTCTCCACCCAGTGGGGCAGTTTCTCAGCTAAGAAGGGGGCGACAGGGCAACTGGGCCTGGTGGGGTGGCAGCTGCTCAGCGACCAGCCGCTCCGGCATCAGCGATGCAGCAAATGTTCCTCCCACCTGCAGCCGGCATATGTGCCCAGCTGGGTTTGGAACACCCGGAACCCCAGCTGCTCCTACATGGACAAACGTGAAAACCAGGTAGCAGGGAAACCTATCGAGAGTGATGTACTGTCACTCTTCTGGCTGAGCAGTTGATCCAATTTCTACTAATCCGCAGCCCTGCTTTCCTCTGCTAGGCCTAATCAACAGCATCGAAGGCTCGGATGAAGTACAGCATGACAGCCAAATGTCAATTCCATGGCCTCTCGAGTCAGTTTCTGCACTTGGTACATTATGAGAAACAGAGGAGGAGAACGGAGGCCAGAGCCCTTAAGCAAGGAGCATGGATTAAGAATTAATTAGGATCTTTCCTGTCATTCTTGAACTGTTTATAAGACTTGGCGCCTGGCAAGGACTTGTGATTTTGAGAGGCTGTTGACTGAGGGTAGTCTGGGATACTAAATGTAGTTCACCTGTACTTGTGAAAATCGATTCTCTCTTACTAACAGGCACAGGTAAGTAGCTATAATAAACTGAAACCTCAATTCAAGCACATGCTACTGCTGCAACATAAGCATGGTTTAATGGTCTGTTGACATTAAAACAAAGTTAGTCTTAGGCTTAACAAAGATGGAGCACAGAAGTTTTTTAATTGTTAGTTGACTCAACAAGTATTTATGGAGCACCTGTTATACTCCAGGAGCGTGCTGGGAAGCAGTGGGCAGTAAAAGAGCCCCAGTCTCTGCTGACAAGGAGCTTACCATTCTCAACTTTAGAATAAACAGAGAATAAAAATTAAGGACCAAAAAATGAGGCTGCCCATACAACATTCAGGAGTTCTGCAAGTTTTTGCACTGCAGCATCACATGTTAATGCTGAAATCCCACAGGTAGTACCTAAGTACAGACACAAATTGTGAAGCTGGGAAATACTATCAGACATTTTCTGAAGTTCAGAATATGATCAAAGAAAATATAGGCATTTATTATAATAAAATGCAAAAACACAATATGTGATATAATAAAATACTAAAATGGAGCAGGATTTTTTTTAAAAAAAGATATAATCTAAAGATAGCTTTTCCTCCCAATTACAAAAATCATGAGTACACACACTAGATCCCGGTAAAAATTCTCCTCTAACATTCAGATCTAACAGAAAACCTTTCACCCTTGTTTCCAAGCAAACGTCCACTGAGCATCAAGGGGCTAAAGTCTCACTTAAAAACGCAAAGCTTCTTGGGGCATCTGGGTGGCTCAGTCAGTTAAAAGATCAACTCTTGATTTCAGCTCAAGTTGTGATCTTGGGGTCGTGGGATCAAGCACCACACTGGGCTCTGAGCTCAGTAGTCCCCTCCTTGACATTCTTCTCCTACTCCCCCACTCCTCCTACTCCCCCTCCCTGCCCTGCCTACTCCCCCTCCTTGCCCTGCACACATGCTCTCTCTCAAATAAATAAACAAATTAATAAAATAAATCCTTTAAAAAATGCAAAGCTTCTTGATACATTGAAAATCAATTAAGGACTCAATGCTGCTTACCTTGTAGTCTCTGGATACATTTTCTGATGTCACTGAACCTGAAATCTGACTAGAAATTGTAGCAGCTATAAGCTGTTTACACCATTCAACATGTGATCCTGTAGGACTAAAAGAAATAGTGTGATTAAAATATTTTAAGACGTCAGCTCTCAGTGAAAAAAAAATGAGCACTGACTAGGGATATATGCACATTTTTTTTTTAGAAAACAAATTTTTATTAGACTACTTGGCTACCCTTACATCTCATATAAGAAACGAAATCTTGACAACCAGGAAGTAAAGTTAGGTTCCAGGCTGATTTTAAATCAACCAATTTTTTGCGTTTAAGAGTCTAGATATTAGACAGTTAAGCACATTATTCTCTATCATCTCATGGAATTTTACTATATTACAACTATATGGAGTGAATATTCTTAATGTGTATGGAATATGAATTCTAAAGTGAACTATTTATCTCACGGCATGTTTTTCACAGAGACTTTTAACAGAACAGTTGATTATGTGATTTTAAAAAGACCAGGCTAGATACATGATGTCCTGCATGTAGTAATAAAGCTACCTTACATTTCTGTAAGTGCACTGACAACTTGCAAAGGCTCTTCCGGTCTGTTATGATAGCAGAGCCTCACAACCACAGTGTGATAAGAAGGCAGAACGGGGAATAGCCAGCAGGTTTCTGCGATGAGAAAACTGAGGCAGCAGAGGTGTTGCGCCCAATCAGAAGGTGGCGGCGGGCCTGCCCCCAGCTCCACGAAGGCTGTCCTTCCGGGACACGGCTCAACCAAGAGTGAGCCACTCACTGAGCTGGAAGGCAGAACAGAGGCCAGCACCCCAGAGGCCAGCCACTGCCTTGGGCGAGCACACAGTCATGCGAGGAAAATGGCATCCTTCTTGACACTTGCACGGTGCTCTCAAGTGTCACCATGTTTCCACGCACAGGCAGTGAGGGAATGAAAACTTGCCCCCAAGGGGCCAGGCTCCTCACCAAAGCACCGAAGGTATTAAGCGAAGGGCAAGACATGTCCATGAAAGTTTATCCTGCAGGTAGGTTTTGCTGTAAAGAAAGTTCCAGACCTATAAAAATCTCATCACTAATTAAATCCGCACTCATCCATTGGAAAGAGTGAAAGAGTAGGATCCCCAGGCAGTGTGTGAAATAGCCTGAACAGTTAAATGAAGATACTCGATGCTCTCTACTAGGGATTCAATTTCTGTCTCTGATCAAGACAGCCCAGTGGTTAGCTGCGGGGCTGAAAATATAAGTAAAAACATGCACTCAATGGGCAGACATTCCTACCATGTGTCATAACATTCCCAACATATGTCAAAATCCTATTTGCTACAATTTCTAACTTAGAAAAAAGGAGGGAAAGGGAAGGGATTTTAGTTTCTTTTTTAAAGGCTAAGTCACCTTTACTGCCGGTTAGATCATACTTTTCTTGTCACACTGCCTTCTTTCCCTACCAGCACCCACCCCTGATAGCAAATCTAACAGTAGGAACCTGCCTGGTCGCCCACTGTGGGTGACCTGTTGTTACCATCTGCCCAGCATCCCTCCCTCCTTCTTCTGATAAGGACACTTTTCTCCTGTGGGCAACTGTCCTTCCCCACCTCAGAGGATTCTGTGGGGTAGCTGGGGAGGAGGGGGAGGTTATACCTTGCTCCTCCTGAGCCCACTTATAGGAGAGTGACCCAGACCAGGCCAGCCCCACGCTTTCCTCTTAGATCACAAGCTGGGTAGATCCACTCCCAGCACCGCTGGAGGCCCCTCCCCACCCCCACTACCTTGAAAAACCCACAGAGATAAAGAATGGGACAAGAAAAAACAAGAGATGAGGAGCCCCAACAATGCTGTGTGCTCAGGCTCCAAGTGTGCCCCTGGCCTTCTTTCCTCGTCTGCAGCAGTGATGTGCGCCAAGACATTTCCTTTTTGGCTTAAGCTAGAATGAGTTGTGTTTTTTGTCACTTGCAACCAGAAGTGTCCTGGCCAACACAGTCACAAACAGCATGGTATAGTGGGCTGGTAGACAGGAGGCTTGGATCCGAGTCCTGTTTCTGTTACCAGCTAGCTCTGCGACCTTGAGCAAGCCACATCCTCTTGCAGGACCGCAGCTTTGTCATCACTAAGTACAGTATTCAGGAGGGAGGGGAGGGCTCCCCACTCCGTGGGGCAGGGCTGAACTTCGCCCATAGAGCCAGGTTCCACTCTAGGAGTCACTCTTCAAAGAAGAATATGAATCAGAGCCTGTCACGATGACAGATCCAAGAAGGTCGGCCAGGTTCCCCCTGTGCAATCTCCCACCACACTCCTGGTATTAAGAACCGCCTGCAGCCTGGAGGAGGCCAGCTTTGTTTCTCCGACCTGGAGTCTCCTGATCTGGATGCCCATGATCCAAGGAGACATCTGTACTAGTCGGTCCTGAGGCCCTGCCAACTCGACCTGTTGAAGCCAGCACCGGTGGCTCAGCCTGCAATGCACTCCCCCACCCCTGTGTTTCCTAGGTCAGGGGAGAGCACAGGCAGTTACCCAGGTACTCCTGTGCCCAAAAGCCAGGGTTGACCTTGCAGCCTGCCCCCCCCTTCACCTCACTCTCACATCTGAATGCTCTCCAGGCCACATCACTCTTATTGGCTAGTATCCCGAAAATGCACCCTGCCCAGTCAGTCCCTATCACAATCCTCTTTTCCAGACTCCCATCATTCTTCTGTATTCCCCTCCCACCTCCTGAATTTAGGCCCCATTTCTAGGCAGATTACTCCCAAATTTAGGTCTCCAGCCCACACAACACCCCTGAACTCCAGGCCTATAGGAACCAACTGCGTCTTTGACCTGTGCTCTGGGATATACAGCTGGCATCTCAGAACTGGTATGTCTGGAGCTGAGAGCCTGCTAATTTCCTAACTGTGCTCCATTCAGAGGCTTTTCCATCTTGGCAACACCATTTTCCCACAAGCCCCAAATCTTGGCATCTTGATTCTTCTCTCCCACCCAACAAGCAATGTTCTTCAGCAAACCATATTGGCTCAACCCTGCAGGTTTTTTTCAAATTACATCTATAATCTGACCACTTCTCCCTCCTCTCCTCCAGCTATCTAGGCCAGCATCCTCTCTTACTTGGATGACTGCAATAGTCTCTTACCTGCTAGTCTCTCTGCTTCAATCCCTTCCCCTTTTCCGTCTGTTGTCCACACAGCAATGACAGGTTTACTGAAATCTACACCAGGGTATGGCAGTCCTCTGCTCCAAAAGCCCCAGTAGCTCCCCATGACTCAATCTGCCCCTGTGACCTCTCTCCTAGCTCCCTCCCCTCTAGTCACACTGGTCTCCTTGCTGATCCTTGCACACTTGGTCCACCCCCATCCAGGGTGCACAGGCCTCTGCTGGAATGCTGTCGCCCTCAATATCTGTATGACTGGACCCTTCCCTTCTTTAGGGGCAGTACTCAAATGTCACCTTTGTCAGTCAGACTTTCCCTGACCATCCTCCGTAAAACTCCAATTCACCCCCCAAACTGCAGGCCCCCAACACCTCGTATTCCCCTCCCAACTTACTTTCTCCCCTAGCACCTGTCACTGTCTAACAGAGGATGCAGTTTACTTGGTTTTTGTCCATCCAAAACAAACCAAACATACTCTCCCCAAGGGCAGTGATCTGTGTGTGTTCGTTCCCCGCCAAATCTACAGGCCCCACACGGTGCCTGACACAGAGGCGGCAGTCCTATACAAATGAACGAGTGATTCGCTTTTCCATAACCTATTCAATAAGACTCCTCGCCTCCAGTCCATTCACCACACCCCTGCAGAACAAATGTTCTCAAACATCAAACCCATCCCATCAAGTTCACCTGATGGAAATCCTTTTGTGGTCCCCAAAGCTAGGGTGACCATATCATCTCCCATCCAAACCAAGACACTATTGAAGGAGGGCGCTATTAATAACCGTGCCTGCCCAGCTAGTAAACCGGCACCATCCTGGGCAAAAGAGACTCCCTGGCCCAACTTACTTGCAGCTGTGGGTGATCGTTGAAAGTGCAGAACTCCAGGCCATGGCCCTGAGTTGGACAGACCAGACTTAGGGTGGGACCCAAGAACCTGCATGTGGACCTCGCGCCGGAGGGGATTCCCATGCAGGTCACACACAACCATGCCCTGAGAAGCACGGCACAGAAGATAAAGGCACAAGTCCCTAGGAAAGCACTCAAGCCCCTTCAAGATCTGGCCTCTGCCTTCCCACACATTTTGTGTCCTACCAGTTCCCACATCTAGCATCGCCTGCGTGACTGCACATTCCACTGCCGTGGCCAGAAAGTCCTCCCCGCCCTGTCCCCTGGCTAACTTCTCATTCCTGGCCCTTCAACTCAAATGTCAGCTTCCTCAGCAGGTCTCCTTCCCTTAACCGCCCATAATCCTCAACCCCCTTCCACTGAAAATAAATCAAGCACCCCACCTCTGTGTGCCCACAGTGCAATGAATCGAAAAGGAGTCTGCTGAGGCTTTTTGAAAAATGCTACATTCTGGCCCTCACCCCAAACCTCCTGAATCAGAAGGCTCAGGAACTGGGCCTGGTCACCTGGAGTTCTTAAAAAGCTTTTCAGATGACTCCCATACATACCCCGTCCAGAGTACTTGTTTGTTTACCTTCACCCTAGCAGTCAGCAGATTCGATTTAAATTGCTGGTTTGTTTGTATTCTTCCTGAGAAGGTAAGCCTGAGAGCAAAAGCCACCTTGTACTATTCTGTGACTCTCCAAGCCCTCAAACACTGGGGAAATTCTGCAAATGAGGGCATCCTGACTGCTCCAAGTACTATAGTTCTCAGTGACCCTGATTGCTTGGGGGATTAATGTGGAATACTCTGTAATTACAGTGAGGTAGGAACAAAGGGAGTGTTTCTTGTTGTTGCTACACTTTGGGAAACTCCCAAAAGTTCAGCTCTCTGCTATGACTAACACCGGCAAGAATGAGCATCTGAAACTGACCAAGCTGCCTTACGACACTGTTGCCTAAGTGACCTCTCCTGTCAACGAAGTGGCCAAGATGTGGGAAAACTGGATATTCCGGGCCACGGGAAAATCAATCCACTGCTCATCCTTGGAGCCTTAGGGTGACCCTCCCAGTTGGACCCGGTCGGTCTCTACTTCTGACATAGAGCGGCTCTGCCTAGGAAGCAGTAGTAGGCTTCTGTGTTCAGGAAAACAATGAACCGGCTTCCTTCAAAGTGTGAAAGACTGAAATAAACGATTGTGTGTTCCTGCATCAGGAGCAGTTTGGAAGTTTTCCATCCTTTCAAATCGGGGTAACTTTGCCTCCATCCGCAGCAGCTCCAACACCCACGGGGTTGCGTCCTCCAGTCCTCCACTCCCAACCCCAAAGGCAAAGCCCCCCGCCCCCCCCGCCGCCCCCAGCAGTCCCGGGGGGCGGCGGGATTGTGGTCTTCCAACCCCGAGAGGGAAGGCCACGCTGAAAGAGCTGAGCCCCGGGTTCAAGTTTCCCCCCACAGGCGCCGCGGCCCCGGTAAGGCCAGCGGGGCGCGTGGCAAGGTGCGGCGGGCAGAAGCGCCGAGAAGATTTGACAGCTGCGGAGCCCCTAGGGGTGCCGGGAGCCCCGGCTGGCAAGGCGGAAGTGGGCCAGGTGCGCGCCCCGGGGGGCGGGGGCAGGGCCCCGGGTCCGGGCCAGGAAGGGGGGCCCGGCAGGGCAGGGAGCGGCGGGGAGGGGGTGCACGGCCACCGCGGCGCGCGGGGCCCGGGGGGGGGGGCGGGGACGCGGAGGCCGCGGCGGCCGGGGCCCGCTTACCTGTCCAGGGTCTCCACGCTGGGCTGCCGGGAGCCGACGGCGGGGCCTCCGGCGCCTCGAGGGGGCCTCCTGCCGCCCGCCGGCCCGGGGCCCGGGCCCCCGCCGCCCTCGCTGCCCGCCGCCGCCGCCGCCGCCGCCGCCGCCGGCCTGTCCATGGCGCGCCGGGCCCGCCGCCGCGGGCGAGCCGCAGCGAGAGGGGAGCGGCGCCCGGAAGGGCCCGCCGCCGCGCCGCGCCGCCCGCCGGCTCAGGCGGCCGCCGCCATTAGCTGTCACCTGGCGGCCCCGCGCTACCCACAAGGCCGCGCGCGGGGCCGGGGGCGGGGAGCGGCGCGCGGGGCTGGCCGCGCCCCCGCCCGCGGAGCCCCACCTGGGCCCGGCCGCGCGCCCCCGAGCCGGCTGGCGGGGACGCCCCGGGGGCCGCGGGCCGCTCGGCGACACGGCGAGCCGGGACACGACGGCCTTCCCTCCGCTCGGCGTCCGGGGAAGCTCTGACGGGAGGGCAGCCCGGCGAGCGCTCCCCACGCCCTCCGCCCCTCCCCCGAGCCCACCTCCCCGCCATCTGCGGGGCCACCGCGCCCCCCCGCCGCCGCCCTCGGAACTTCCGCCCCCGCTTCGTATTAGCAGTGACAGTCACCTTGCGTTGCCCGGCAGATCCACCAACATCTGGCGACCTAGGCTCAGCCCCTGTCAGCTCGCCCCTGACTTGGTTTGCGGACGGGAGGGCGACCGCGACTCAGCCGTTTGCTGTGATTGCCCCGGGTTTCCCGGGTCGCGGCGGCAGGGGCGGCGACCCTGATAACAAGCACACCTGTACCGGGGACATGCCCGCTCCCGCCCCGGGCCCGTCTGGCCTTCCCGCCTCAGCCACTTCGAAATGAACCTCGAGGGTGAGGACGCGATGCCTGGAGCCCCGCAGCCATCCTGCACCCCAGAGGGCTGGGCCTCGGCTGAAAGGGTGACAGGGCGGGGAGGGTGGCAGGAAGCGCCCGAAGATCTCGAGACCCCCGTGTAGCTCCCACAGGCTCGGCTTTTCCAAAATTATCACATCAGGTGTTTGATCCACGGTTAGACTGTTTCTGTCCACACACGCACATCCCCCATTCGTAAGTTGAAGCCCCAGCAACTGCAGGGCACCCAACCCTCCCTCGATGGCATGTGGACATGACACCTTGGGAGGTGATTAGATACAAAGATGGGGCCCTGGCATGGTGATATTACTGCTCTTGCACGAAGACACCCCGGAGAGCTTGGCGTCACCCTCTCCCCGAGCAAGCACTGAGCAAAGGCTGTGTGAAGGCCCAGGAGAGACCGCTGTGGGCGAGCCAGGAAGAGGCCTCTCCCAGGAACCAGCCTCAGCCTCGGACCTGCCAGCCTCCAGAACTGTAATGCAAGCAGCCTTGCTGCCCTGAGATTTGTCAGAAACAAAATGACAAGATTTTAAACATAGTTTCAGTACCAGATCCTTCAACGGGGCCCTGCTGGTGAGGGCTGCGGTGGGGGCAAGCCTGCGGGGCTGTGGGAGGAGAGGGCTGAGGAGGGCTTCCTAGAGGATGGCACGCAGACCTGAGTCCAAGAGTCATTGCAGGCATGAAGAATGGTCATGGGCACAGGTGTGCAGTTGCTTACACAGCTTATTCTGTGTACGTGAACCCTGAGATGTCCTGTGGCTGCAGCATAAAATTGGACAAGGTGAGAGACAAGGTCACCTAGGGGCCATTGGAGCCCAGACACGGAGCCTCCATTATGCTAGACTACAGGTTCGCATGCTGTGCTGGATTCTAGCACAGCCAGAGCTCAGCACCCTTGGAGAAATAGGATGGAGCAGTCCCGCCATAGTAGGCCATACCTCGGAAGACAGCCGCAAGGGCATCCCTCCTTCTAAAGCTCTTTGGCAATGTGGCCTTGCCACATCTAGATCAAAGGATGAAAATCTATGTCCCCTCCCATAACTTCTTTGGACCAATAGAAGATGGTAGAAGGGAGGCTCTGTAACTTCCAGGGCTCGGCCTCCAAGGAGCTGAAACCTCTGCCTCGGATTCTGGGAACACTCTCACTTGGAACTGCGTTGCCATGCTGTGAGGACACCCAAGCAGCCACGCGGCAAGGCCCATGTGGAAGAGAACCAAGGCTCCCAGCCGGCCGCATAATTGAGGACGTTTCAGGCCTTCTAGTCCTCCCGGCCGTCCAGCCAACACCAGGTGAAGCCAGAGACTCATTCTGTTGAACCACACGGATTCTTGAGAAATAAATTGATGTTTTAAGCCACTAGGTTTTGAGGTGCGTGTTGTGCAGCAGCAGGGCACCTGAACCCCCCTTGCCCTCTGGCCCACCCCGACCCCAAGCTCCGTCCCACATTCAGCCGGGAATCCATGGCCAAACCATTGCTGCCCTCTGAGGAAGGCTCCACACATGATGAGGTCCACAGCCGTGGAGGATCTGAGGGTCTCCCCCACTAGCAAGCTAAAAACGTAGCCTCCGACTACACGGACAACCTGAAGGAAGACATGAGGCCTCTGGGTCGATAATAAAGACAGGTTATTATTACAGCAAAAACAGCAGCCAGGGCAAGCATCTTGGATGGATTCACCCAGCCTCAATGTCCCAAGGGTGACATGGTCTTTGGCAATGTGGCCTTGCCATGCCCCCATCGACAGGTGGGGTCTACTCCTCTTGAAGATGGCCTGCCCTGTAATCTCTTTTGACCAACAGTGGGGGGCCAGATGGTATCTGCACATGCCATGGGGATGCCCCACAAGAGGAGAAGCCCATATTTGGGGAATTTGCATCTTCGATAGGGCTGCTAGTGAACTGCCCCGTCTCTCTTCCAGAGAGAGAAGTTCCTCACTTTCCTGGAATGTGAATGAATCTTTGGGGAGGGGGAAGGGGAGATCTTGACCTTCACACCTCTGAACTCTGGGGGAGGGATATCTCTAAGCTTTACTGTGTTGCAGTGTGTCCTTATACCAGCTTTCTTCACGTGACTGTAAACTCATCACCCAGAGGACCTGGCCCGACATAGTCATGGAAACTTGTCTCCCAACATCCACGTGCCCCAACCTCCCCTTGCCCTGCAAGGCCCACATCAGGGCCCACTCAGAGTTCTTGCCTTGACCACCCTGCCTTCCCGGGGATCACTGTCAGGGGACAGACGTCCACTTGTGTGGTGGGAGGCAAGGGGAGGAGTGAGTTGTCAGGTGCATGCTGGTGCTCCCCTGGGGAAAATCAAGGCACTTCTGTCCTGCTAGCTGCACTCTGAGGTCCCTGCTGGGGAAGTGGCACATGTTTATGCATGTACACTGCATGTTTATGAAATGTCTACACAGTGTACTGTATAATGTAGTAGTTTCCAGACTTACATGCATAAAAATGACTTGTGACATCCACTAAGCTACAGACCCAGGAGCCCCACTGCAGAGAATCTGAGATTTTTTTCTTTAGATTTTTATTTCTTTATTTATGAGAGACATAGAGACATACGCAGAGGGAGAAGCAGGTTCCCTGCAGGGAGCACAATGTGGGACTCAATCCCAGGACCCCGGGGTCACACCATTAACTGAAGGCAGATGCTCAACCACTGAGCCACCCAGGCATCCCCAAAAATCTGAGAATTTAGTAGCTTGGCAGGGAAGGGGATGCTGAGAGTCCACATTTTGTAAAGCACCACAAGTGAGTCTGACACAGATGGTCTGAAGAGTGCACTTGGAGGTGCCATTAGTGGTGACAAGGAGCCACGGCCAGAGATCACAGAAGGGCAACTGATCGTGTTCACGCATTGGAAGCGCAGCTGGGTTGCCCGACGTAGGATGGACTGGAGGGGCAGGCATGGCTGTAGGAAGACCATTTCCAAAGCTGATGCAGGGGAGCCTGACATCGGACAGGACTCAGTGACCGATGGGATGCTGGGCATGAAGGAGAGAGGGAAGGGGAGGCTAAGAGATGGGTGTGAGACTCCTGTAACCGGGTAGAGCATGACAGTGGTCCCCAAGCTAAGGAATGCGGGGGGGGGGGCCCGGGGCTGGAAGAGGTGAGTGAGTAGGATGAGATCATTTTGGACACATCAGGTTGGCCCTGCCCTGAGTCCCGGCCCACACGGTGCTTTTCTGTGCATTGGAAAAAGACACCCTGTCCTCACAACACTGGACTGCTGTTGGTCATAAAGTTGTTGTAATAGGCCAACGCTGTCAAAGCTCAACCTTTGGCTGCTGTATGCCAAGAAAGGCCCAGAAGACACCTAGAAATCGAGGGGGCTTTCCCTGTGCGTGGTCCCCCTTAGGTGTGATGGCCTGCACAGTGACACACGTGGCCTTGAACTGTGCCTATGGGTCATCCAAGTGGAGACATCCCATAGATTGTTGGTCACCAGGGTCTACAGCTCAGGAGAGGGAGGTAAAAAAATTTAAAATAAATAAATAACTAAAAGTTGGTACATTTTCATATGGTTTGAAAACAGAGAAACTCTGAAATGTGATCTTCAGCTCCACAATTTGAGGGCTGTGGACAAGGCCCCCACTTTCATTTGCAGAAAAGGAATCGAGGAAATGAAAGTGCACCTGCCGATTCCGTATCGAAGGAGTTTCTCAAAAACATCATTTTGCTGGGAAGGAGCCACTCTCATGTTCTATGGGACAACAGCCGAGTGCCCCTGCAGAGAAATGGCCCCATTGTTGAGAGGGGTCCCAAATGGCCCCTCCAAAGAGTAATATTTTGTCTAGTCCTTGCGGGCCACAGTGGAGGCCATCCCGTCATAAAGCAAAGCCTGGTGCCGTCTGTGGCTCCAGCCCGGGGAGTGTGTTCAGTTCATGGTGTTCGTTTTTGTGTCTATTATTGTGCTGTGTAGCTGAAAGCAATTCCTGGTGAACGCGGCAACAGATGGACTTGGGTTCTGCGTGTCCTTGCAAAACATCACCGCCTTGGATGCAGGTCTGTGCCAGGTCCAGCCTTAACCCCATTCGATCCAGAAGCACCATCTAGCCGGGTTTAAAAATCTTGGCTTGTCTACATGTATGTTCCAAGACTTTTCTCCACATGGTATTAGGCACCGGGTTCATGTTCTGTTGCTGCCCTGATGAACCACCATAAACTTAGCAGCTTAAACCACACATGTCTACTTTCTCGAAGTTACTACAGGTTAGAAGTCGTGTCTACATTCTCGAAGTTATTATAGGTCAGAAGTCCTGGTGGTGGACAGCCCGGGTGACTCAGCGGTTTAGTGCCGCCTTCAGCCCAGGGCATGATCTTGGAGACCCAGGATCAAGTCCCACATCAGGCTCCCTGCATGGAGCCTGCTTATCCCTCTGCCTGGGTCTCTGCCTCTCTCTCTCTCTCTCTCTCTCTGTCTCTCATGAATAAATAAATACAATATTAAAAAAAAAGTCCTGGTGGTCTCAATTGGTTCCTCTGCTGAGGGTATCACAAGGTTGAAATTAAGGTGTTTCCAGGGCTGGGCTCTTTTCTGGAGGCTCGGGGACAAGTATCCAGCTCATGCAGCTCCCAGAGGCTGCCTTCATTCCTTCCTGTGCTTTCCCTGTGGCCCTCCTCCAGCAAGGGTGGGTCAAGCCCCTCGTATTCTTTGATCTCTCTGACTTCCCCTCCTGGAGCATCTCTCCTGCCACTAGCCAGAGAAAGTTCTCTGCTTTTAAGGACACGTGTGATTAAATAGGACCCACCTGTATGATACAGGATACTCTCCCCATCTCAAAGTCTGTAACCTTGATTATCTGCAAATCCCCGCCCACCCCTTTGCCATGTAGCATGACATATTCACAGGTTCAGGGGCCAAGGCATGGACATGTTGGGGGGGTGCGGTATGCCTACCAAGGAGACGAGGTCAGGGTTCTCCAGAGAAACAGAACCCATAGAGGGTGTCTGTGTGTACAGACAGAGAGAAAGACAGAGGGGGGTTTAGTTTCAGGAATCGGCTCACACCATGGTGAAAACAAGCCTGGAGTTTGCAAGCCAGGTGGGCAGGCCAGAAATCCCAGCATGTAGCAGTCCTGAGTCTGAAGTCAGAGTCTGGAGCCGAGTGCCTTCCTTTTTGAGGGGACCTCAGTCTTTGCTCTTAAGACCTTCAACTGATTGGATGAGGCCCACCCACCTTGTGGAGGACAATCTGCTTTACTTAGAGTCTGCTGATTGAAATGCTAATCACATATACAAAATTCTTTCACAGAAATATGTAGACTAGTGTTTGACTAAACACCTCTGCACTATGGCCGACCCAACCTGACACATAAAATGAGCCACTGCCGTGTCTGAAGGTCCTTTTGTGAAGTTGATGGTCTCAATGACACTTTGAATAAATACATTAAATGAGTGCAATTATCAATTCTTGTGCCTCTACCAGCTGCACTCGAGAATGCCACAGATTACTTAATTGTGCTCCAAATTTATCTAGAAGGTCTCCGCCTATGCCCCAGGATCTCCACCACCCATCGTTCTTCGCTATTGACATGAAATGTCCTCGGTCTTTTTTTCAAAGATTTTATTGATTTATTCATGAGAGACACAAAGAGAGAGGCAGAGATACAGCAGAGGGAGAAGCAGGCTCCCTGCAGGGATCCCAGGACCCCGGGATCACAATCTGAGTAAAGGCAGTCGCTCAACCACTGAGCCACCCAGATGCCCCAAGATGTCCTCAGTCTCATGCCAGGTGCTCTGCAAATGCAGTGTCAAGCTCTCCTTGCCATGTAAACTGCCATCCAGAGACCCCCACTTCCAAAGCTCTGGAGACTCCGCTGGCCTCAAGCTGCCATGCATGTTTCAGAGACGTGCTTTCTGCCTCACTCAGTAAACACTTCCATAAATCCCCCCTTCAGGCAGCCACAATGAAGCAGTCAGGACAAGGTCCAGCAGATGAGATTATCACGAAATCCAAAGGGAGAGAGAAAGTCATCTTCCAAGACCAGGAAAAGAGTCAGGGCAGAGGGGGCCTGGGGGCGAAGAGGACAGAGTTTCAAGTGGGAAGGAATGATCCAGAGTGTCAGGTGGTGCCCAGACGCTGGTAAGACGGGGCTGAGAGGTGTCCCCTGGACTCAGCAGCGTGGAGATGGTGTGGAATTGATGAGAGCACTTTTGGGGGACACTTTGGAGCTGCACGTGAGGCTTGAGAAACAGCTACCACATGTAGCCGGCTTCTCCAGAGGCAGGATCTCTCTCTCCCTCTCTGTTTGCTGAGATTTATCACAAGGAATTGGGTCACACGATTCTGGAGGCCGAGAAGCCCCAGATCTGCCAGCCACAGGCTGGCGACCCCGGAGCACCGA
Source organism: Canis aureus (assembly GCF_053574225.1). NCBI lineage: Eukaryota > Metazoa > Chordata > Mammalia > Carnivora > Canidae > Canis > Canis aureus. The sequence continues at coordinate 4,970,529 of NC_135649.1, forward strand.
AGCAGAAGAGGGATGGCTCAGCTCCACGGTCAGGCAGGCCCAGTTCAGTCTTAGCCTTTTTGTTCTGCTGGGGCCCTTGGTGGATTGGCCTGCAGTGGGGAGGGCAGCCTGCTTTGCTGAGTCCCGCCACTCAACTGCTAACCTCCTCTGCAAACACCCTCACCGGCCCCCACAGAAATAATGTTTCAGGGGCGCCTGGGTGGCTCAGCGGTTGAGCATCTGCCTTTGGCTCAGGTCATGATCTGGGGATCCTGGGATCGAGACCCGCAGGGAGCCTGCTTCTCCCTCTGTGTCTTTGCCTCTTTCTGTGTGTCTCTCATGAATAAATAAATAAAATCTTAAAAAAAAACCCACATATATATGTATACAATGGAATATTCCTCAGCCATTAGAAACGACAAATACCCACCATTTGCTTCGACGTGGATGGAACTGGAGTGTATTATGCTGAGTGAAATGAGTCAATCGGAGAAGGACAAATATTATATGGTCTCATTCATTTGGGGAATATAAAAAATAGTGAAAGGGGAAAGGAGAAGAAATGAGTGGGAAATATCAGAAAGGGAGACAGAACATGAAAGACTCGTAACTCTGGGAAACGAACTAGGGGTGGTGGAAAGGGAGGTGGGTGGGGGTGGCGGTGACTGAGTGACGGGCACTGAGGGGAGCACTTGATGGGATGAGCACTGGGTGTTATGCTATATGTTGGCAAATTGAACTCCAATCAAAAATATATGTAAAAAAAATAAATGAATACAAAAAAATTTAAAAAAACACATAAAATAATGTTTCAGCAGATACCTGGAAATCCCGTGGTCCAGTCAAATGGATGCGTATGGTGAACCATCACAGAGGGGAAGGAAGGGAGCCACCCAGTTCAGACCGGTTAGCCCCTAGACTTTTGGATCGCAGGCACCAATGGCATGAAAAAACAAACAAACCCAAACCCAAACCCAAGCACACAAGGGCTTTGTCCCCATCACCACCACCACCACCACCACCTGGGGAGCAGCATATGGTGGCCAAGGAGGGACTCTGATACATCACCCTCCATCGTCTAGAGCAACTGTGAGGCCTTCCATTGACCTGCTTGTTGGGCCGAGTTTGGAGGAGTCTTCATTCTGAACACTAACCCCCCTGTCCCCCAAGGCTGAACCACGCGGGAAGAAAAACATGTGATTTCTTTGCCACATCCAGTGGCCACGTGCCAACGCACTTAGGCTGCAGGCAGCCCTGCTCTCCAGGCCCCTGGCCGATGGGGGTGCAGGAGGGCCGATGGCAAGGCTGGGCCGCCTTCCATGGAGGGCTTTACCCATCTGTTTGTGGGTGATGGATTTTTGAATGCTAACGGTTTCTGTATTCAAATCCAAGCTAAAATATCAGATAGCATAGAGGGGTTACCCATTTCTCTTCCCAACTCTGAGGTGGCATGGCTAATGGGCTGGGTGCCACGAGGGGCTGACATTTACAGATGGTGAACACCGGGGAGTAGAGAGATGCGTTTCCTGAGAGGTGAGAAAGATATTCTACCGTGTTTTGCTTTGACAGGAGCCGGGGTCCTTTGGGTGGAGCCTAGCACCCCAGAACGCAGCCCCCGGGCCACGGTGATTTGGTTCCAAACAGGCCCCACCAGCCTGCACGGGGCGAATGTTGGACAAGCAATTTCTCTGCACCCCGTTTCCTCCTCTGAAAAACGGGAGACTACTCGGGCCACTACCCCTGGCAACGCAGCTCATCCTGGGCTTGTTGTGGCCATTCAGGGAATCTCCACACACGGAAAGCATTCAGGCCAGTGGATGGAGCGTTGTGAGCATGACATAAGCGATTGCTATTTAATGGCAGCCAGAAAAACTGGTCTCTCAGTCGTCAGCGTTGGTGAAGTAGTTGTTTGTTTTTTTTTCCTTTTTCTTTTTTTTTTTTTAAGATTTTATTTATTTATTCATGAGAGAGACAGAGAGAAAAGCAGAGACACAGGCAGAGGGAGAAGCAGGCTCCCCGCAGGAAGCCCGATGTGGGACTCGATCCCAGGACCCTGGGATCATGCCCTGAGCTGAAGGCCAATGCGCAACCACTGAGCCACCCAGGTTCCCGTCTTATTTATATTTTCTAAGTTTCCTGAGACTCTCTTTTGAAATGATTGTGGGTATCGGCTACAAAACAGAAAAACATAAAGCTACGGATTCTGTATTGTTTTCTCAGGGTGGTAATTATTTTCTGGACTGTTCGAACTCAGTCCTAGAACACAGGATGCTGGGCCATTACAAAGGCAGGCCGTATAAACAGCATTCCACAGTTCAACCTTCAGTTACTCCTGCGCGGCAGAGATATAAATCATCCTCATAATGATGATGTGCAATGAGTCCCGGCCTGTTTCTAATTCAGGAGATGGGCGCCCACGAAATTCTGCCCTTTTGTTCGGCCCCCTTTCCCTTTGTATGACCTTCTGGAAACAGATGCTCAGTCTCTATTGCAAAGCACCAACAGAAACCACAAGTTGCCCTGTCATGCATTCCCTGAAGAAAACACGATGACAAATGATTATGGGACCTCGTAGGCTGTACCCGCCAGGGACTGATCAGGAAATTGAAACCATAGGGTCACTTGCACACAGGGAAAGTTCAGCAGGGAAAACTGCTAATGGGATTGGAGTCACAGAAGTAAAGACTAGCAAGTAAAGAGATGATGGCTACTGAAAACACTGTCACAGTCACTGATCCTCCCCAGAGGAGGGGACATGCCCCCCCCCCACTGGAGGCCACTCCGAAAAGCACCAGCGTCCATCACAAGGTGGGGGCCAGAGGGGGCCGGGGGCAAGAGCCTTTATTGAGGTTTCTAAGGGAAAGGATGGGTGAGGCAAGGCAAACAGGTTTAGGATTGGCCAGTTTGAGGAATGTCTGCCACTTCTGGGGCATCCGGGCCGTCCCCGACTGCCTGGCACCTGGCTGTGCAGTGGTTGCAGCAGGACAGGGGCCTGGAGCGTGAAAGCATTTAGCCAAAGGAGGTGGTTGGAAATAAGGGCTCTGGACTGGTTGGGTCACATTTGTAAAGCGTGCTTGCAGGACAGTTATTTAGCATCTCTGGGAGCTGACTAACCCTGGGGGTCAGCGACGCAGCATACACTGAAGCATCAGAGCACAGAAAATGAAGGGCATGCTTAATACACGCAGGAGCCAGCACAGAGGTTGCTGCGTGCTCGGGAGCCGGGCCCTGGAGGAAGCTGGGCTTTGCAGGAGGCTAGCCAGCGAGGCTCACCGGGAAGGAGGCCCACGAGGCAGGGGAGAGGGCCACCCCTTTATTCTCCCGGTATCTCTCCAGCACCCTCTACTGACAAGGATCAACACCGTAGCAGTTGGTAAAGGAGAACTAGTTACAGAGCCCACCTCCATGATCACAGAGCAGCTAAACAGGGGTGGATTTGGAGCTGAGACAAGTCGGGTGCAAACAGGTGCCAAGGCTCACGGGCATGGTGGGCTAGAAGACGTAGCACTGAGTACTCGGGTGTCCTCCTCTTTCCCATGCACACCCCACTTGGCTGCCTCCTGCCTACCAGAGCCTGGACCCCGCACAGCTCCTGCAGGTGCACAGGCGGGTGCTTTAAGCAACTTGTCGTCCAGACTCCCAGTCCACACAGCACGGCGTTGCACAGGAAGCCGCCTCTGTCATCTGTGATGCGTTATTCCGGGGGCTTCTGTTGAAGGATGGTGGTTTGACCAAAATGTGGGTATTGCCTGGAATGAGAGTCGCTGAACACTTTTTATAATTTAATTTTTAAAAAGATTTTATTTATTTGTGAAAGAGAGAGAGGCAGAGACACAGGCAGAGGGAGAAACAGGCTCCCTGCGGGGAGCCCGATGCAGGCCTCGATCCCAGGACCCCGGGATCACACCCGGAGCCGAAGGCAGATGCTCAACTGCTGAGCCACCCAGGCGCCCCATCTGAACATTTCTTGGTGAACTAGCCACACAGAATTACTTGGATGCCTTAAAAAAAATCAACAGACTTTCTTTCTTTTTCTTTTTTTTCTTTTGAGCAGTTTCGGGGGTAAAGGAACATCAAGTGGAGGGAGAGAGGAACAAACAGGTGGAGCAGAGGATTTTTAGGGCAGTGATGGGCACATGTGTTCATACAGTAGTCAAAACCCACAGGCTGTCCGACAAGGAGGATACACCCTAGGATAAACGATAGAATTTTTTGTTTGTGGTGACATGTCAGTGGTGGCTCATCAGTGGGTGGGCAGTGACAGGTACCCAGGAACCCACTGTACTTCCCACCCGGTTTGCCTATCAGCCTGATGAGATCACATATCATCAGATACGTGTTTTGCAAATATTTTCTCCCACTCTGTGCCTTGTCTTCTCATTCTCTTAACAGTGTGTTTCACAGAGCAGATGTTTTGAATCAGAACGTGGTCCATCATGTCAATTTTTCCTCTTTCATGGGTTGTGCTTTTGGTGTTTGTATCTAAGCACTGATGATTGCTAAACTCAAAGTCGCTTTGATCTTATTTCTTTAAAGATAATACACATAGTAGTCTTGTAACCTGTATCCAGTGGTGTGCTGGTAAAGTTGTCATTATCAGCTCTCTGAAATTAAAAACCAAAAACAAAAATGGGTGCTGGGGTGGCTCAGGGCGTGATCCTGGGGTCCTGGGATCAAGTTCCGTATTGGGCTCCCTGCATGGAGCCTGCTTCTCCCTCTGCCTGTGTCTCTGCCTCTCTCTCTGTGTCTCTCATGAGTAAATAAATAACATCTTTTAAAAAATAAAAATAATATAAAAAATTTTAAAACCACCCTGATTTGTAGCATCTGCTGACTTCTGTGGTCTAAATCCTTCCACCCTGGCCAGCTGCAGACCACCCTGTTGACATTCCTGAATACTGAGTAGCTCATGAGCCCGTACAAGTCCTCTCCTGGTCTGTCGTTTCTGTTGGTTTCCCCCGAGGGTATCTTTGCTTTTTTTTTTTTTTTTTTTTAAACTGTGAAGGGTTCATTTTCTTCGGAAAATCCTCTGAGAATTCCCAGAGGCCAAGGAGGAAGAGGGCCTCTTCTGGAGAGTATTGCATTTGCTGCTGTCAAGCACGTGGGGGCGCCACCAGACTGGTGCCTGGGATTTGTCACCGCTCAGTGGTGAAGTCAATTAGGACTACGTAGTCCAGAGCCCGCTTCTCAGGCGCGTTTTCATCTTCCTCCTCCTCTGCTCTGGGCCATTTTGAATTTGCTTACAGTCCTCTGATATTACAGACGTTGCTGAAGGAAACGGAATTAAGCAGGCGTGGTCCGCCCCGCCCCCCCTTGGGGGGGGCTCTATCCTTGTATTCCTTTCCTACCGGTGCTAGAACACATTGTTAACAAATTGATCGACCTTAACGATGTACGTACATCTATTCCCATGAAGTTCTGTAGGTGAGAAGCCTGACACGGGTCTCACTGGACAAAATCGACCTGTCAGTGTGGTCGTGTCCCTTCCGCAGGCTCTGGGGGACACTCCATGTCCTCACCTTTTCCAGCCTCCAGAGGCCACCACATTCCTTGGCTCCCGGCCCCCTTCCTCCACCTCCAAAGCCAGTGATGGTGAGAAGGGCCCTCTTCCAATTTTAAGGACGCCTGTGATCACATTGGACACCCATCCCCCCCGGTATTCCAGCATGATCTCCCCATCCCAAGGCCAGCTCATTAGCCCCCTTCGTTCTAGCTGCAACCTGAACTTCCCTTCTCTAGGGCACCTCACGTAGTATCTGGTTCTGGAGATTAGGACGTGGACATCTTTGGGGAGCCACGATCCTATTCCCACACCCCTCCACAAACATTGTCTTATCTGTACCCACAGTATTCCCCTGCTGCTGAGAAACAGAAGTTCCTTCTGTTATTCCAGGCAGACCCCTCTCTGCCTGTATCCTGGGGCTCATGCCCGCTCTGGGGCCTTGTTCTTTCATGAATCTCTAGCTCTGCACCAACTCCATCCTCCCCATGGGTGATACACTGGTTTCTTCCTTCAAAAAGCACATTCTTGGGGCACTTGGGGGGCTCAGTGGGTTGAGTACCTGCCTTGGGCTCAGGTCATGATCCCGGGGTCCTGGGATCGAGTTCCGTATCAGGCTCCCTGCTCGGCAGGGAGTCTGCTTCTCCCTCTCCCTCTGCCTGCCACTCCCCCTGCTTGTGCGCCCGCGCTCTCTCTCTCTCTCTCAAATAAATTAAATCCTTTTTTAAAAAATTTGTACTTATTTATTTATGATAGTCACAGAGAGAGAGAGAGAGGCAGAGACACAGGCGGAGGGAGAAGCAGGCTCCATGCACCGGGAGCCCGACGTGGGATTCGATCCCAGGTCTCCAGGATCGCGCCCTGGGCCAAAGGCAGGCGCCAAACCGCTGCGCCACCCAGGGATCCCTCAAATAAATTAAATCCTTAAAAAAAGAAAAGCACATTCTCCTGGTCCAGTCTCCCAATAGCTATGATCCAATCTCTTTTCTTTCTTTAGAGTCAACTCTCCAGAAAGAACAGCATGGCTTTGTCCATCCTTCCTTCCCTGATTCATGCATTCAGATTAATATTTATTGTGTGCCTACTACGTGCCAGGGGCCCTGTTGAGTGATTCTATCCCCATATCTCTGTTTCTGTCCGACGTCTTTTGTGACCTTCAGGCCTTTATCCCTGTCCGTGTGCTGGGTGCCTCAGCGCTGCCCCGATGTGCTCCTCTACTTATCTGGATTCCCAGCCCACTCTCCATGTCTGGTCAACTACCAGGTCCTCAAACCAGCCTGTCCCCAGTCTTGCCACCCTGCCACCCACCACTGGCTGCCACAGTGGTTCATGTTTTATCATGTCCCTTCCCTGCCCCAGGGGACTCCCTCAGTGGCTCCTATGGCATAGAGAAGAAAGTACCAGTTCTTTTTTGAAAGATTTTATTTATTTGAGAGAGAGAAAGAGAGAGAGAGAGCACACAACGGGAGGGGCAGAGGGAGAGGGGGGAAGCAGACTCCCCATTGAGCAGGGAGCCCGACCTGGGACTCAATCCCAGGACCTCAGGATCATGACCTGAGCCGAAGGCAGACGCTTTACGGACTGAGCCACCCAGGCACCCCAGAAAATACCAGTTCATTAACCAGCCCCCATGGACACATCAGTCATCTTCTCCCAGCCCCATGCCCTTCATGATCTAGGAACACCAGCTTTCTCTGGGTCCTGTACACACTGCATCACGTTTAAAGTGCCGGATGCTTCTGTTGGCACCATTCCCTTCCATGGTGACGATTTCTTGGCTTCTTTTTGTTGTTTTACCACGTATCCACGCCCGAACAAGGGTTTTGTTTAGTCTCGAACTTATGTGAATGGAACAATATCATGTATGTTCTTTGGAATTTGGCTTCTTTCAATCAACACGCTTAGGAGTCATCCGTTGTGTGTAGCTGTAGTCCGATCACCCGCCCTGGGTGTGTAGAATTCCATTGTGCAAATGTGCCGCAATTCATCCGTTCTGCTGTATGTGGCTATTTGAAGTGTTTCTAGTTTTTTTTTTTTTTTTTGGTGGGGGGGGGTGCGTTAGAGACGATGCTGTTATGAGTATTCTTTTACGTGTCTTTTGGCGCATAGAGGTTCTCATTTCTCAAAAGCATCTACCTACCCAAGAGGGGAAATGCGATGTCACAGGGTAGGCACCAACCTTCCCGGGCGAGGCCAACAGGTCCTTAAGGCGGTGTTGGAGAACTCCTGTCGGCTCACAACCTTTCCGATGCTTGCGATTGCCAGACTTTTCAACAGTTTTGCCAATCTGTGGGTGCAGGAAAGTGTCGCACTGTGGTTTGAGTGCTCATTTCCCTGGAGACATGTGACGGAGCCCTGACAGCATTCCCGAGAAGCTCCTCCCTGGCCTCCCATCCTGGCCTCAAAGCCTTCCATCTGCCTTTGCCAGAGCAAGCGGCACGGTGCGTGGGATTTGGCAGTTAAGTGAGCTGTCTTCCCTCTAGGCCACTTGAAGGAGGCCATCGTTTTACTCATTTCTGTTTCCGAATAAAACCCAGATGGCCCAGGTCTGGGTCATAGTAGACAGGCTTTGTTCAAGTGACCTGACTTTAGAAAAGCTACTTCTGGCTCTCAGCCTTCATCTCATCTATAAAATGACAATAAATAAATAAATAAATAAATAAATAAATAAATAAATAAATAAAAAAAAAATAAAAAATAAAAAAATAAAACAAAACAAAACCCAAACAAAAATATCAATTTTAAAAGGTTGTGGGGATGCTGGATAGTATAGTGTTTGGTACATACGCCCTAGTAAATGGCTCCCTTGCCTCCATGTAGGGACCAAGGGAATTGAAAGCACACGTCTGGCTCTGGGTAGATGCAAGGATAGAAAGGAAGGGGCGGGGGATGGGGTGGGGACCCAGAGGTAACTGTAAGTCTAGATTTTGTCTGAGAGGTCACAAAACGGGACTGAGCTGGCCTTTACTTAACGTAAAGCTGGTAATGGGAGAGCCCAGCAGTGTCCTGGCCTCTCACCCTGCACCCATCCACCATCCGAAGTTTAAAGGGGCTGGGCTGCAGTAGGTGTTATAATGCCCGCCCCCCCAAGATGTCCACATCCTAATCTCTGGAACCTGGGAATCCAGTACCTTCCACAGCAACGGGGCACTAAGGTCCCAGAGGGACGAAGGCTGTCAGCTGGCCCTGAGATAGGGGTGGGCCTAGGTTGTCCAGGTGGGCTCCGCATAACTGCCAGGGGCCTTTCAGTGTCACTGAGGGAGGCAAAAAGTCAGAGCCCAGATATTTGAAGAGGCTCTGCTGCTGGCTTTGGAGACAGGGGAAGGGGTCACGGTCAGGGGAGGCAGGCAGCCTCTAGGAGCTGGAAAAGGAAAAGGACTCTCCCCTGGGGCTTCCAGAAGGAACGCAGCCCTGCCGACACCTTGACTGCAGGCCAGCGAGACCCATTTCAGACTTCTGACCTCTAGAACTGTAAGAACACAAATGCCTTGTGGGAGAACCAATCACCACTGAGTTTGTGGTGATTTCGTGCAGCAGAAACAGGAAACTAGTGGGTGAGGCGAGTGTTGTGTTGTGCCATAGATCTTGTATCTGCACGAGTAATTAAAGTGCATTTTCTGGGAAGGGTCGTGTGAGTAGTCAGGGACCTTCCCTTCGAGAAGGTGAGGCCCATACCCTAGCTGAACAGATGGCACACTGAGGCCTCCAGATCCATCACACCTGGGAGCTGGGAGGGTCTCACACCTTCCAGCCAAGAAGCAGTCCCAGAGCTGAGACTGGAGCCCATGTCTCCATGCATCCCCACTAACACAAATTTGTGTGATCAAGCCCCTGAAACGAGGTGAACAACTTTTTTTTTTTTTTTTTTTTTGGTAATTTATGAGGAAGGCACTGGGAAACGCGATCAATCTCTGGAGCACAGGAGTCTTACCAGCTGGAAATGAGTAAGTCATGTTGTCCAAAGCCACTGGAAAACGAACTGTGAGGACCTGTCATGTGTAGCTCCCTGACGTGGTTAAGTACGTTACACCACCTTCTCGAAGGACTAATCCATATCTGAATCCAAGCCTCATAAGGAAACGAGGATGCTTCTTTGCTTTGCCAATCTTTCATCTTCCAAATACATTCAATACAGACGACTTTGCTAATAATTCCTTAATTAAGTGATAAAGCCGCCAAGAGATGTGGGAGGATTAGAATCAAGTATTGGTATTCCAGCATCGTGCTGTTAAAAAAAAAAGTGATTCTGTGAACCTCAAATGACTCGATTGCAAGCTATTTCAACCATAACATTTTTCTGTGAACGTGCTAATCCTCCTTGTCTGTGGGATGCACATGGCATACATTTATTTGCTTTGGGGGTCCCCTGTGCTTCTGCTGTGATGGCCACGTCCTCCAGACAGATGTAGATACTGTGTGAAAAATTCTTGTATTTAAGACCGTTCCCTATAGATAGTCTTCCTTTTGCCCTAATGCCCCAAATGCCACAAGAGCTGCCCGAAGCACTGACACTACCAATCTGCGTTCTGTAGAGGGGGCTGCAGGTGATGAGCTACTCAGCTTATTTTCAGAGTTTTGAGGTATTATTGTCTGCCCCCAAAGCAGAAGGATAAGCTTCGGTGCATTATCAAAAGTACATCAGAAAGTGCTAGGACCATATTTAGGAAAAACTACTGTATCATCAAATATATCTGTGATTCCAAATTATTTGAAGGGCTGTCCCAGGAAGAGAGATTGTTGTATGTCATCCCTGAAGGCAGAGCTAAGGCTAGTCACTGGGAACTCGAGCGAGGTAGAGTTCAGCGTAACACCTGTGCGCATCTGTTTGGATGCCGTCCGTGGGACTTCAGGCATGGCAGTGTCGCCCTGGAGTCCCGATGCTCTCCTGCATTGGAAAACAGGGATAACAGAATGCCACGTAGCCCATGAGGCTCTAGTGAGCACTCAATGTGGTGACGTCTGGGGGAGAACCTTTGCAGAGTAAGTCAAATACTCAGAGTTCTAAAAAGAAAAAAAAAAAAAAACCACTTAATTTTTTAAGTCCTCTTCAGACTTTTAAAAAATGATTAATTTCAGTTTACTGCTAGAACTATTTAGCATTCTTTTTTAGATTTTATTTATTTATTCATGAGACACACAGAGAGAGGCCAGAAACACAGGCAGAGGGAGAAGGAGGCTCCTTGCTGGGAGCCCGATGTGGGACTCGATCCTGGGACCCCGGGATCAAGACCTGAGCCGAAGGCAGATGCTCAACCACTGAGCCACCCGGGGGTCCCCTATTTAGCATTCTTAGAATGCACATCATTTCTAATTGGCTGGACGATCTGAAGACAATTTTTAATTCTTATCGTAAGAGACACCGAGGATGACTTACTTCCGCCAACGTCTTACCCTCCCTTAACATCAGTCACTGTGTTCCACATCCAGAGTCTGAAGTCTTGTGTCTATGCACACCTGGCTCTTTTGTGGAAGCTCTCTGGACTTTAATAAAGGCAGCTGAATGAGGGTGGGGGGCTGGGGTGACTGGGTGACGGGCACTGAGGAGGGCACTTGATGGGATGAGCACTGGGTGTCATACTATATGTTGGCAAATGGAATTTAAATAAAACATTAAAAAAATTAAGACAGTTGAGGCCTAAAAAAAAGCACCGCTAATACACTGAAATGCACCAAATTGTTGCAGTTTTAGGAGAGTCCTGCAAGGCCACTAGTAAGACCAAGAACATGTGAAGAGGAGCCAGGAAAAGACACACAGACACACGCAGTTACAGGCCTGAAAACAGAGTGCTATTTTAGTTAATACATTTATTACAGCAGGTCTTTAGTCATTATTGTCATGAAAACCTTTTCATGATATTTCACAAAATCCTTTAAGCTATTAGTATTAGCTTTTTTCTTTTTATGGAGTGACACTTTGTTAATTTATGAAATATTTACAGCGTTTACAAAAAGCAAGAGAATGTCTAATAAAATTTCTTATACATACAAAATTTATACATGATACTACTGTATTTGAGATGTCTTATTTGGTAGACCAATTAAGCTATGACAGAAAATAATTTACAAAGATATATTTAATCTCTCTTAATTCATTGAAAACAAAACCATATTAGCTATAAATAGTCCTTTACAATTCACTGTAAAACATTAATTGTTTTAACTGTAGCCTTAACTTTTACAAATATACTTAATTAGTTCAGATATCAAATAGAACTGCATTTGAAATTTCATTCATTATTATTACTACTATAGTCTACAACAACAACAACAAAAAACCCCAAAAAACCTGAAAAAGCAAACTGCCGGGTACACTTCAAGTAAAAATTTGTAGAACCAGTTTAATGCACGCTTGGGGGGAGGGGCATCCAACACCGTGTCAACTGAGATACAATACTTTCAAGAATATGCTCAACAAATGTACATCTGTGGCTTTTGTTTCAAAGAATGATGCTCTAGCAACAGCCCATGCGTCCAAGATGGTCAACCCTACACTTTGGCAGATAAGCTGGTCAGACTAGAGAGACGTTTGCGAAAACATTCACTTTAAGCAGCATAATGCCCCCGACATCCTCAAACAGTGCTAGAAGGGGTTTCCCACAACCTGGAAATGGGTCAGAATTTGAGGCAAGCTCGTGGGACAACTCAGAAAAACAGAACTGGCAAAAAGTTAAATAAAAAAAAATCAAATCATATCTGACTGGGCCACATCGATGTAATATAAAAATATGCTCCTCTTGAAAATTAGGGGGAAACACGTCGTCTTCCAAAATTTCAAAATAATGAAAAACTCATCTACACGGCCATTTCTCTTTAAGTCACCACTTAACGATGGTATATATAGTTTGGCAATTATTTAAACACCTTGCTTTTGGATGATGCCTCAGAAGATGAGCCCGATTTGGTTTTGGCAATCACATCTTTCACATTTGGGTTCGTTTCCGATAATCCAAAGCAACGACTATAAGCAGCCTAAAGAAGATCCAGTTCACAAACATATTTTTCCCCCTTGAGTTACCAATGGTGTCGTTCCGATGAAGCCCACAAAATACATATTGTACACACAGCTATTTCGAAAGAGCTCAATTAAATTTCAATTGTATCTTTCAGAACCGGTTCTGGAAAGCTGTCAGGATTTTCCAAAACCCCACCTTGGCTCCTTTCTTCCGATTGCCCTGTAGACACTAGTTTTCTTGTAATATGTTTTCTAGAAGGCACATATTCAAGAGTTTAAGATTACGTTAGTTCAAGTTCTACACGGAGGCAAAGGTTTTAATCTACTCTGTACAGAGGCCCCAAGTGAGGGTGGGCTCTCTCCTTTCTTCGGGGTCCTCGCTGGCCCCGGGGACCCCGGCTCAGAAGTGTGTGCGCACGTGCGGCATCATCTGCGAGGGCCCGGCCGGTGAGGTCGAGGGGTCGGGCAGCTTGGCCGAGCTGGCGAGCTGCAGCTCCTCGAGCCGCTGTATGTATTCGTCACGCAAGGCCAACAGCTCCACGTACCGCTGCTCCACTGGGTTGGGCTGCTGGAAAGAAGTGCACATGGGCATTAGGGCTTGTCTCCACGGCCACCGGCCCACCAAACCCTGCTGCTGACCCTGACTGCACACATGTCCAAGATGCACTAAGGCCCCCGGGGGTGAAACCACGCCTGGCGCTTCGCCACCAAGAAATACGCCCTTGTACACACTGCCTGGCACAGGCCTCACCATCATTTTTTTAAAAACATTTTATGTATTTACTCATGAAAGACGCAGAGAGAGAGAGACAGACACACAGGCAGAGCAAGAAGCAGGCTCCCCCCGAGGAGCCTGATGTAGGACTTGATCCTGGATCCTGGGGTCACACCCTGAGCCGAAGGCAGGTGGTCAACTGCTGAGCCACCCAGGTGTCCCCTCTCACAATCATTTTTTTTTTAAGGCTTGCCAACCCAGACGCACCTTCGGTCTCCTGCATCCCTATCTCCCTCACCCTCATCCCCAGGCCCCCTGCCCTCTTGGGTCCCCAGGGGCAACCACTCTTCTCAAGGTGGCTTGTGGCCCTCTTTCCCGGGCACACTTCTGCTCCTTTTCCCATCCGTGGGTATCTAGACACGAGATGCACTCTCATGTTTCGTTCTTGTGCAAGTTGGCGTCATTGGTGCTCCTCTGCATCTATCAACTAGCTTTCTGGCTCATGCTTCTGAGTGCGAGTCCCGTGGAGTGCCACTGAACGAGTACGGCACAGGTGAGGTCCCCACACCCGCGGTGACAGGTGAGCGGTGATGCCCGCTGCTCCCCGTGCCACGTTGCCTGGTCCTTGGACACAGGTCCTCCTCGCGCACATCTGCGAATGTTCCTGGACAGCACTTTCCAGGGGGTGGGGGTGGGGTCTCTTCGGCTTTATCACATGCTGCCCAACTGTCCTCTGAGGCGGCGGGTACGACCTCATACTCCCACTAGTGACACCTGTGCCTCTGCATCCTCAGCAGCGCTTGGGAGCACAAGGGCAATTTTTTCCTTTTTCTGCCCAATCCAGTGGGTCTCTGGTGCGTCTCAGGGGTCTCGGTTGGCCCTGTCCTGCTCTAGCACCTGTGCACGTGCGATTGCTCACAGGAGCTTGGAGCTGAGAGCGCAGCTCCAGAGCCCGTCAGCCTCGCTGCGAATTGCGGGCCTGCCTCTCACCTGCCCTACGACGTAAGCCGGGTGCCTCGGTTTCCCTACCAGTCCAATGGGAAGAAAATGGCCCAGACCTCCCGGGGTTGCTGTGAGAGTAAGGTTGGCCAATAGGTTGGTCCTCCTGCAGGGAGCCTGACATGGGACTCGATCCCGGGTCTCCAGGATCAGGCCCTGGGCTGAAGGCAGCACTAAACCGCTGAGCCACCCGGACTGCCCAGGTGAACTTTTTAAACCTTTGCACTGATGTATAAGTTACAGGCTGGCATGTATACAAATATGAAGACGTGGGACGCCTGGGGTGGCTCAGTGGTTGAGCGTCTGCCTTTGGTTCAGGGCGTGACCCCGGGGTCCTGGGATCGAGTCCCGCACAAGGCTCCCTGCAGGGAGCCTGCTTCTCCCTCTCCCTGTGTCTCTGCCTCTCTCTGTGTCTCTCATGAATAAATAAACAAAATCTGAAAATGTTCGGCTCCGTGAGCCTTTACACAGATGTGCACAACTGTGATCACACGCCTCAGGCCAAGATACACGATAGGATGGCCTCCGGAAGACTCCGTCACCGGTGTGTTTTGAGGTGAGCAAAGGCAAGCTCCTAGAAAGCTGGAGCAGTATATGAGGACATGAAGAAAAAGGTCAAGAGCCTAGAGAAGTGCACTCCATCAGGGCTAGTGGCTTCTGGAACCAGCCCGACTTCCACTGCGTTAGGCTGAAGCACCAACAATGGACGCTGTGACAACGGCGCGGTGACAAGCAGGCCGCACCCTGGCCCGGGTCCGTGACGTGCAGCAGAGGAGGCCACAGGAGCCCCGGGTTCCAGACTGCGGATGAGCTGCCCTGACAAGTGAACACAAGGTGGCCACAGAAATGTACTTTCTCACAGCTCCTGGGGCTGGAGCCTGAAATCGGGCTCCCTCTGGAAGTCCCAGGGGCGGCTCCTTCCTTGCCTCTTCCAGCTTTGGGTGGCTCCAGGTTCCCTGGCTCGGGGCTGCGTCCCTCCCACCCGTGCTTCCACACGGCCGTCACCCCGTACCTGTGGTTCAAATCTCCGTTTCTTCTTAGAAGGACACCTGTTACACAATGTAGGGCCTACGCCAAACCCAGGAGGATGGCATCCTCAGGTCTTAGTAACACCTCTAAAGACCCTTTTCCCAAGTAAGGTCATGTTTCCAGGTTCGGAGTAGACACAGCGTTTGGGGGAGACCATTCTACCTGCCACGGGCTGCCAACGAGTGGTGGACAGAGGCCAGGTAAAATGCCACAGACATGTGACTGTGCCCGTGCTTCTAGTGGTGGGGTTTCCTTTTCTTTTTCAGGTTTTATTT
The DNA here is from genome assembly GCF_053574225.1 of Canis aureus. Classification (NCBI taxonomy): domain Eukaryota; kingdom Metazoa; phylum Chordata; class Mammalia; order Carnivora; family Canidae; genus Canis; species Canis aureus. The sequence goes on from NC_135649.1 coordinate 4,985,978, forward strand.
TGAAGTCATTTCTACGTCCAACGTAGGGCTCCGACTCACAACCCTGAGGCCAAGAGTTGCACACTCTACTGTCTGAGCCCGCCAGGTGCACACACTGGTGTTTCCATTAGGGCTCTGGTTACACAGGTCCACGGCGTGGGAGAGGTCTCCTCCTTCCTCCTAACCCCATTCTTCCAGTAAAGCCCTGTTTCTTTACTGTCACTGCAGAATGTGAGGTTTCTCAGAAAGGCACAGGTGGCATTAGAACAGGAACGTCACACCCAGGAGGTGCTGCGTGCCACCTGGTAATGTCTTTTGTCCATTTTTCTCTGTGTATTCAGCCGAGGACAGACACTGTTCTGGGCGCCTGGGATTCCTCAGTGAACGATGGAGGCCCAAGTCCCCATTCTTATGGCTTTTTTTCCTTCCAGCAGAGGGAGACACACAAATGAAGGCTACCACAAGTCTGAGTCACAGCGGGTGTTCAAGGGTGAGGAACACTATGGAAAAGCCAAGCGAGGTAAGAGGGGCAGGACTGGCGGGACGCTACACCAGGCCTCGGAAGCCACTGCATGGACTTCGGCTTTGGTGCTGGGCGAGGTGAGCAGCTCCCAGGATGGTTCTGAGTGGAGGGGCGGCGGGATCTGGGACGTGCTTTACAAGGACTGCTCCGGCTACCATGTTGACACGGACCAGAAGGAAGCAAAGGCGGAACTGGGGAGTCCAGCTAGAAGTCTAGGCAGCACCACACGGCCTGCATCGGGCCAGCAGCTGGGGGGCAAGTGGGGTCCTGGTATGAGGGGTCTGGAGTCATACGGGTTTTGAAGGCCGAGTCCAGCAGGCTCTGCCGACTGGAGAAGCGGTGCAAGAAAGAAGGGAGTGGAGGCGGGCTCCCTGGTTTCTGGCCACAGTGACTAGGGTGGAGTTGCCAAGAACCAAAATGGGGAAGACGGCAGCAGGAACGGGTTCTGGGGGACCAGGAGCTCCATTTTCGACATGTCCACTTCGATCTGCTGTGCTGGGACCGTTCATGATCGCTGGTTGGTCCTCTCCCTTGTGCCTCACCTGCCAGGGCTCCCCACCTGCTTCTGGGCTCGACCCTCCCAAGGAGCAGGGCAAGTTCTTCCTCGACGTTCGCCTTCCTCGACAATTGCCGTGGCTATTTTTAATACTTCCCTTTCTGCAGACGTCTATTAGAATCAGTCTGTTACCGTGCTAGCAAGTACGTTTAGACAAGAAAAAGGAACCAGAGGTACAAAAACCACTTTTGCAGGTGACAAGGCTGTATAATTAGAAGAGTCATGAGTGTAGACGAAAGAGGACTCGAAATAAAGAGAATTCAGTCTAGTGATGGGCACAAACTATCCAGAAGGCAAGAGCCTACAGACAAACACAGACCTTTTGGGGGAGACCAGGAAAGCGTCCCAGAGACAAAAATCTCGGGAAATGAAGTTTAAAGTCAAGTGGCTGTAAGCACTTCAGCCCGGCCGCTCGCTCGGGACTGACGTGACGTGGAGCTCAGCACAGCATACCCGACCGGCCACGAGCTGGCTGTGGAACTATCTCGGCCCTCACACAGGTTTTCGAGTCTCACTCCTTTTGGCGTTCCCATCAGAGATGACCCGAGCGCCACCAGGTCAGCCTGTTCGCAGCTGACTGTCCCTGTTCTCATCCTCTGGCGATGGCTGTGCGAAGATGTGAGCTTGCCGGCGCGGGCCTGGTTAACAGTGACGGGGGCGCGCTCCCCAAGGCCCCACTGGGGCTCTTAACAGGCCTCACTGGCCACTCCTGCTTCCGATATGAGCAATCCCCGCGTGTTCATGCACGTACCAAGTTGGCGGACTGATAGCTCTTCAAATGCAAGCATTGCTCTTTCCATCAACTCTGCTGAGTTTCTGTGCTGGGGCAACGGTTGGTGGTTCTCGCTTTGAAAAAGCACAGTAACCCCGGCTTCTTCGAGGCTAGAGCTCATTAGAGGGACGGGCTCTATCTGTTTTTGTATCTTTTAGCACTGCTGGTGTACTGCGGTGCTGTGACTGCTACCGGCACCCGGTAATTGTATACCAGCTGGGCCGCACAACTGAACCACAATTTCACTTTTAAGTAGTTAAGTATATTCCTTTAGGTTTACATTTTATAATTCAAAAAGTCCTCCATGATCTGATTTAAATCTATTTCTGTATGAAATAATGTTCCACAGGAGCTCTGCAAGGAAATGTAATGCATTCAATTCACACTTCCATTGTGACATTTCTCCCCGAGCACTATCATCGCCGGCTTCTGTTCCTGGGCGCCCCCGTCAGCCTGGGAGCTCCTGGGGCCAGAGATGACCTCTTCCTAATCTCTGTGCCTTCCCCCGATGCCCCTCCCCCTCAAGAAACATAAAGAGATGTGTAGGACCCTCCACGTTCAGAAAATCTATATAGAAAGGGTAAGTGACTTTCTTTTTTGAGTAAATTTCACAGATCATAATACAGACCAATTACTGTCTCAAAATAGAAACCTCTATCAAAAAAATGTGTGTTCCTATCTGGCCCAGTTCCATTTTGCTAAGCTCTATGAAAATAAAGGGGTAGATACAGGGTAGTAAGTTATTCTAATGATGTTTCTTCCTACTTGACTTGTCACAAAATTTTTACCTTTATATGCTCAGAAATGAATTGCTCTAAATTCCTTGCGTTTTCAGAATTTCTCCAGGTACAAATGGACGAGGGGAGATTAGAGAATCTGTACAGAAATTGTTGATACTTTCTGATTACTAATTTTTTTTTCAGAAAGGGCACGGCAAACACGGGAGAGGCTCAATTTCTAGGAGACGGTGCACATCTATATGATATTTTTTAATTAGAAAAGGAACATGTCCCCTGTAACAGCAGTTAGGGCCCTGGCAAAGTTCCCATTTCCTCTTGACTTGATATTCCAAGTGCTGGAACTACCGCTAAATAAATTCCCTCACTGTGCTTCTCAAATCCCAAACCAAACAAGTGAGTGTTCTCAAGCCCTGGAATCTGTCACTTGCCGAGAGATTACACATTTCCACCATTACTGAGTCGCAGAAGCCTTTCATGCGAGCAGCAGAGACCTTGAAACGAGAGTGCCAGCTTGAAGCGGGCATTCCCCAATGGGAAGAGGGGGGCAGAGCCTGGCGTGCGGCCAGCTGCCTGAGTGGGATAAACAATCTAAGAGACAGACTGCAGCACCCGGGCCCTGCTGCTGCCCTGCGATTTCCAGCGGGATTAAAGCTGGTGCTTCCGCAAGACTGGCCTGTGAGAACAGGTAGTCGACCATCCAAACCACAGGAAAATGTGCAAACCTTCACAAAAGGGCAATCACAAATACTGAATGTTTAAACTGGAGGTACTTCTGAGCCCTTACAAATGGGCTGCATTTTTCTTCTGATTTTGGAGGGAGAATGTGGTGAGAATGGAAAGCCCGAGTGTGTCTTCAACAAAATGTGGAGTCTCTCGCTTCAAAATTCATCGTTTCTCTTTCTCATTGATAAATGGCCCACCGAATGCACTGTCCACGGACAGATCAAGCATCTTTATTTTAGAAGCCAGGACTCTCAGTGAAAGGCACTACGCTGATGTTAGCTGATCTGGTACATATGCCTGACGCAGACAGAAGAAAACGTTTTGTTTCCTTGAAGGGTCATCTAAGTCTACTCACTGGAAGGGATTTTATTATGATGTATGACAACGTCCACTAATTGAAGGAAATCCCTGGCCATCAAAACTCAAAAAAATTTTTTTTCCAGAGCTTCAAATCAGTTTACATTTTAGTAAAAAGATAAAAAGATGATTATATATATGTATGTATGTATGTATATTATTTATAAGACTATAAGTTTAACACCAATCAAAATAAGTGGGTTAGTAATCAAAAACAATTTTTAATTAAAGTCGCATTTGAAATCTAGTGTAAGTTTCTTAGTCCATCTTCCCCCTCATAATATTATTAAAAAAAAAAACAAACCACTACCAAGTAACATTGTCTAAATCCAGAAGTCACCAACAGACATCGCTGCCACTGAACATGGTCACTTCACTTACTTGTTGCTTGATCCTGGGGTTCCATCTAATGTAGTAATTCACCCAAAGTTCCAAGTGACGCATACTGGCAACTGGATATAAAACTCGATTGATTTCTTTAGTATAGAAGGGATTTTTGAATTTGTCCTTATTACTGTTTATCAGTGACCATAAAGATACTGTTCGTTCCGTCACTTTCTGGAGAGAAAGAGAGAGAGTAAAGCCTAAGTACAAACACACAAACCATTTTTCAGCCTGTGGCAATACAGTTGAGCCTCAACTTGAATCACACATTTACATTATCCCCATAATAGTTCAAAAAGCCTCATGGGCCAGTGAGTGTTTAGCAGCCACTTACTGGTATTTGCATAGATAATGGTCTAGCTTGAGAGCTACTATTTCTGCCAGAAGACAGAGGTACAGGATGCTGTACCATTAAGTGCAATTCACTGACCTAAGACAACTATTACTGGCTAGGTAAAACATTTATGAACAGATGGACAGAATGTTCTTTTAAATTCAGCAGAAAGAAAAATTATCATAAGACCCGGTCAGCCTTCTTCATTTTTCTGCTTGTTAGAACTGTCAAATCTTAACCTCTGCTTGCTTGACAGTAGCTATCTAGAGGTAAAGTCATTTTAACCAAGCAGCCAGATGTTCAATCTATATCATGCTACCGTCCAGACCTTTGAAAACACCTGGACAACTGATTTCACTGAATCTTTACTTTGTCCTTTGGTGTCCACCATCTCAAACACACGCTCACAATGTCTTTTTTTTTTTTTTTATAGATTTTTACCCATTTCGAGCGTACACTGGGGAAAAAAAACCCCCAAGCTTGGGAAATAAAAGGCACAATTATTAAAATTACCAAAGGCAGAATTTGAGACTCTTCCAGTAATGACTTCAATAAGGAAGGACCAATAAGCTAAAACTGGAAGCTAAAAAGAACAGCTTGACACAAGCGACTGAAGAAATGTCTTTAACATGCATATTTCAGTAATGTGAACAAGAAAAATGGCAGCATAAATTTGCCTTCCTTGGAATTCACCTCAAACTTCATTAATTTCTACCTTTTTGATGCCACGAGCTGTACTGTGTTGTGTTCATTTGCATGCTTGTTTTTATTTTTATACATGCCCATAGTGTAAAACATCAAATAGCCTGACCAGGTTTGTCATGAAAAAAAGAGCTCTCTCACCTCCCCACAAGCAACTGTGTTTGATTTTTTAAACTGATTTATTTTATTATCTGGTACTTAACCTCCACATCTCTAAATAATATGCTTTCCCTGATGCTTGGGGGCTCTTCAGCTATAGGCATCACTCGCTCTGTACTACCTCGGACTCCCGGCACGAAGCACAGCTTTCATGAGTCAGATCTTTAGTGTTTTGATCCCTACGATGAAGCAAAAGCTACTCTCAGGCCACGCAGTCACTTTCTGTGATTTCTTCTCCTGCATGATTTTTGTCGTCTTTCCTGGATTTAACAACTATCTCTTCTGTTTGCTGACTTCTCTTGGTACTTATTATTTCAACTCCCAGTTCTTCCTCCAACGTCTCAAAACTTTGACAAGACACTCAGCACCTCCGGAGCTCCCAGTTTCATCCTCGGAGGAGAGCAAGCCATGTGGGTTGCTCCTGAGCTGAACCCGGCTCACATCTAGGATTTCCTTTCTGTTGCACCCGGAGCATCCCTTGTTGCCTCTCTCAGAGCTGGGGCTCCTGCTTCCTGAGTTCCGCAGTCCTCTTTCTTGTTTGCACGTAGCCAACCCTCCAGCAGCTTCCAGAGAAAGGGCTTGGCATGGGACAGAACTCTTGATGCCATGCATGTATGAGAATATCTTTGGTCTCCCCAAATATCTGGTTGAGAGTTTGGTGGCTAGAGAATTCTAGGTTGAAACCATTTTCCTTTAAAATTCTGATGGCAACGTTCCATTGACTTCCAGCTTCCAATACTGCTATTGAAGGATTTTGTCTTCTTGATCTGTTTCTTTGCAAATGACTCCTTCCTTTTCTCTCTGGAAGCTTGAAGGGTCTTAAGGATCTTTTCTTTGTCCTCGGTGTTTTGAAGCTTCCCAAAGATGGGCCTTGGTATGGGCCTATTTTCGCCCACCATGCTCGGGCACTTGGCAGGCCTTTTGATGTGGAAACTTACGTATTTCAATTCTGGGAAACAGTCTCAGATTGTTTTGGTGATTTCCTGTTCTATGGTCTCCCTGTTTTCTCTTTCAAGAAGCCCTATTTTGGACTTCCAGGACTGGACTTCTAGGTTGCTGATCTTGTTTCCATCTTGTTACCTCTGTCTCTAATGCTGGACTTTCTGGGGGATTTCCACTTGTCTTTCAACACTTCTTCTGAGTTTTAACCTCTTTTGATATCACATTTTTCATTTCAAGTTGTTTTCTGATCTCTGCATGTTCTTTCGAAACAATATCCTGTTGTTATTTCTTGGTGCCAGCATTTTATCATCTTTCTAGGGATATTAAATGATAGCTGCCTGTCTATGTCGCTCCTCTCCCTACCTGGTAACCATTTCTTCCAAGCTGCTTTCCTCCCTCCTGGCTGGTTCTCTGCTATCATTTGAGAATAGAGCACTGAAGAGCTGACTGGAAGCTCTGGGATCATGACACTTGTCAATGTGAGCCTCACTGTGTGCAACCCTAGGTGTTGGTATCTTTAGGTCCTTCCTCCTGGGCTGGTCAGTTTCCCCAGGGGTGATTTTTTTCATTGAGGTGGAGTCCACGTACTATAAATTTACCATTTTAAAGTCTACAGTTCAGTGGCTTTTAATACATTCACAAAGTTGTCTAACTACCACTTCTATCAAGTTCTGAGAGGTCTTCATCACCCCAAATGGAAGCTTCGGACCCATTAAGCAGGCATTGCGCATTCTCCCCTCCCTCCCGCCCCTAGCACATACTCATCTGCTTTCTGCCCTGATGGACTTGTTATTCTGGACATTTCTTATAAATGGAATCATGCCATCTGTACCTTCTCATGTTCAGCTCCCCCATTAGCATGTTTTCGAGGTCTGTCCATGTTGTAGCATGGACCACACCTTCCTTCCCTTTCATGGCTAAAGAAGAGTCCAGCATACGCCTAGGCTGCATTCTGTTCATCCTGTCATCAGCCGACAGACCCGGGGCTATTGCTCCCCCTTTTAACTCTTTGAACACCTATGTATGAGTTTTTGTTTCAACTCCTGTTTTCATTTCCCTTCAGTATGTGCCTAGGAGTGGAATTGCTAGGTCACAGGACAACTCTTAGCTTTTTGAGGAACCACCAGATGGTTTTCCAAGGCAGCTGCACCACTTTACATCCCTGCCAGCAATGTGTGAGGGCTCCACCTTCTCCCCTCACCCTCGCCAACTGAGAAGGTTCTCCTGTGCTCCCACCCAGAACATAAGGACCTGCTGCCAGAATGCTGGGAGTCATTAGGGAGAGTGAGCTGGGGCCCTCACAGCCAGCTCCTGTCACCTGAACCCCACTCTCATGCTCTCTTGAGAAGAAACCTGTGTCAGAATCCTCAGGTCCAGAGCAAGAGGGGAGGGGAGCTGGGGAAGCTAACTGCTATTTCTGGCTCCCAAACTTTGGTTGCTACATTTTCTTTCTCATCTTCCCTGTTCTCACAGGTTTATGAATTTAAAACAATGCCCTTGGTGTTGAGTTTAATAAGTTCTTTATAGATCTTGGAAACTAGTCCTTTATCTGATATGTCATTTGTAAATATCTTCTCCCATTCTGTAGGTTGTCTTTGAGTTTTGTTGAGTGTATCCTTTGCTGTGCAAAAGCTTCTTATCTTGATGAAGTCCCAATAGTTCATTTTTGCTTTTGTTTCTTTTGCCTTCGTGGATGTATCTTGCAAGAAGTTACTATGGCCAAGTTCAAAAAGGGTGTTGTTGCCTGTGTTCTCCTCTAGGATTTTGATGGAATCTTGTCTCACATTTAGATCTTTCATCCATTTTGAGTTTATCTTTGTGTATGGTGCAAGGGAGTGGTCTAGTTTCATTCTTCTGCATGTGGATGTCCAAGAAACAAACAATCCAATCATGAAATGGGCAAAAGACATGAACATAAATCTCACAGAGGAAGACATAGACATGGCCAACATGCACATGAGAAAATGCTCTGCATCACTTGCCATCAGGGAAATACAAATCAAAACCACAAGGAGATACCACCTCACACCAGTGAGAATGGGGAAAATTAACAAGGCAGGAAACCACAAATGTTGGAGAGGATGCGGGAAAAGGGAACCCTCTTGCACTGTTGGTGGGAATGTGAACTGGTGCAGCCACTCTGGAAAACTGTGTGCAGGTTCCTCAAAGAGTTAAAAACAGACCTGCCCTATGACCCAGCAATTGCACTGCTGGGGATTTACCCCAAAGATGCAGATGCAATGAAATGCCAGGACACCTGCACCCTGACGTTCATAGCAGCAATGTCCACAATAGCCAAACTGTGGAAGGAGCCTTGGTGTCCATCAAAAGATGAATGGATAAAGAAGATGTGGTCTATGTATACAATGTAATATTACTCAGCCATTAGAAATGACAAATACCCACCATTTGCTTTGTCGTGGATGGAACTGGAGGGTATTATGCTGAGTGAAATGAGTCAATCGGAGAAGGGCAAACATTATATGTTCTCATTCATTTGGGGAATATAAATAATAGTGAAAGATAATAGAAGGGAAGGGAGAAGAAATGGATAGGAAATATCAGAAAGGGAGACAGAACATAAAGACTCCTAACTCTGGGAAATGAACTAGGGGTGGTGGAAGGGGAGGAGGGCGGGGGTGGGGGTGAATGGGTGACGGGCACTGAGGGGGGCACTTGACGGGATGAGCACTGGGTGTTATTCTATATGTTGGCAAATTGAACACCAATAAAAAATAAATTTATTATTAAAAAAATTAAAACAATGCGCTTTCCTGACGTTTTTATGGTGTTTGGGGAGGAAGACCTTGCATACCTTTAAAGTCATTCCTACTCTCTGAAGGCAAAATCCATGTCTTACCCCTGCAGTAAATACCAGACACTCAACAAACCCTGGCTGGGGTGAAAACATCCAGGCTCAGTGTTGAAAAATGAGAAACTCTGCATATCCCACAAACAAAGCTATCAAAAGTCTTTTTATTTCATGGCAGACTAGACACATTTAACTAAAAAGATGAGCATTTCCACTCACCTGTTTTTCCCGAGCAGATTCACAGTTGTACAAGAAGGTACCAAACCGGCAACTATACAGATGATCCAAAATTGTAATCAAAAATCGTTCATTGAATTCAAAAGCTGTAGGGAACTAGACAAAAACAAATAAGGCAACAAAGCATGAAAACTTGGGATGGATCTTCTATAGGACTGAAAGGAGGTACCCAAGTAATGCAACATTGTCGCCTTCCAGGAAGGCCAGCAGAGGCTGCCATCGGCACACCTCCCACAGCTCATGTTTTGGTGCTTTGCACAGGACTGAGGAGTTTAAAAGAACATCAATTAAAGGGCCAAAGATGAAAAGCAAACTGATTTTCTGGGTACTCCTGAGCATACAGGGCGTACAAGGCATCTTCCCTATTTACCGTGTCCTATGTACACATGCCAGATGGAAGGACTGGAAAAGATGCCTTGGGACTATCGATTCCATTAGGGAAGAGAATGCAGTTAGATACTGATTTTTTAAAACATTATGGGAAATCTCAGACATAAACAGTAATGAGAATAAAACAGTAAAGCCCATGTACCCATTACTTGGCTTCAACAATTATTTACATATGGCCAGATGCGTTTCATCTCTAGCTCTGCCCTGGATTACTGTGAGGCAAAGGCAAATCCTGGACATTTGATCAAAACACTTAAATGTGAAGTCAAGTGTATTTTTATTCCATATATATACTCTTACCTGTTTTGACATTTGCCATACACAATCAATAAACTGGAGAAAAATAGGAGACCGGTCAGCGTCGGCGTGGTTTTTATCACCATGACCTATTCTCTGAAATGAATGGGTGAAGACGATTTGTTTTCATTGATGGGTACAAAACCAAGAAAGCATATAACCCACACAATGTGACAATACAACTCAGCAATCTGCTTTCCAAATGCCAAGTTTCTCAGACAGTAAACAGTATATGTTTTTTCTGTGGCAATACAGAAATGTTAAAAAGTTTTGAAATAATGGAAATCAGGGGCGCCTGGGTGGCTCAGCAGTTGAGCGTCTGCCTTTGGCTCAGGACATGATCCTGGGGTCTTGGGATCAGGTCCTGCATCGGGCTCCTTGCGGGAAGCCTGATTCTCCCTCTGCCTGTGTCTCTGCCTCTCTCTCTGTGTGTCTCTCATGAATAAATGCATAAAATCTTTTTTAAAAAAAGGAAAGAAAAAATGGAAATAAAGTCTATAAACATCTGTAATGGACCCATGCTGAGGGGCAAAGCATCATCACATGTGTCACAACCATTTCTATCATCAGCTGCAGGTGGACAGGGCCAGCTCATCCTGCAGGTAGGTTAGCAGCTATAAGGTACCAACCTCAAGTTCGAAGCCTCAAAACCATGTTCAAAAGGGTGTGATTATTAAGAAGTGAAGTTATTTCTTCAAACAAGACAAAAACCTCACCATTTCTTCTTATTTAGAACGATTCTTTCCACTTGCAAATGTTATTCACACTACTTAGAAAATGTGGAGAAGAATCATCTGAGGGAGCTTGTTAAAAGGCTTTTTCAGGGGCGCCCAGGTGGCACAGTTGGTTAAGCGTCCGCCTCTTGATTTCGGCTCAGGTTGTGAGCTCAGGGTCCTGGGATAAAGCCCTAACTCCATGCTCAGCAGGGAGTCTGCTGGAGATGCTCCCTCTTTGCCCCTCCCCTTGCTCGAGCTCGCATGCATTCTTTCTCCCTCTCAAATATTTTTTTTTTAAAAAAAGGTGTTTTCAAATGGTATCTGGAGATAGACCTGGAAATAGGAATTTTAATAGGTTCTCTCAATTTTCAAAATGCTATCAGAGAATAATAATAATAATAATAATAATAATAATAATAGCCTCGACTAAAAGTCTAGCATCTCTGCAAAATGTATTTGGCTCTAATGGCTATAATAATAGCTGGGAAAGAATGGTCATCCTATCCTCCTCCTTTCAAACAATTTCAACATTTCTATGCAGGTTCCTGACATTACCCTCAAGTCAAACTGTAAATAGTGCAGATGTATAAACATGCATCCTATGACAACTTGACCCCAAGGAGTCGGACATCTTCAAACGTGTACTTTTCATTTGACTCCTCAGATTTCCTTTTCAAAAGCAAATACATGGTTTAACAACTAGCTTTTAAATCTCGAACGGCAGTGATGTGACATTTCAAAAATCAGGTTTATTGTTTACTTACAGATGCAAACTTATGTCCAAAACTTATCCATTCCTTTTGTACCAATATTTCAAAGCCCTCGATGCTCCGATAGAAGCTGTCGAGCATCAGCATGGCCAAGGACGTCAGCTGGGCAGTCCTGTCCCATCCATCGCTGCAGTGCACGAGCACTGAGCTCTTCCCTGAAGAAACTCTGTCTGCTACTTGAATGGCTCCCGTCAAAACAAGCTGCCAAAGAAGAACAGGGGAGTTGGTAGGTAGCTGTGAGGTACTGCTGAAATTTGAAATGATAGTTTTTGACCCTAGAAAAAGTCCCGTTTTCAAATACTGCTACTGTCTGGAACAGAAAGATTTCTGTGAAGGAAATACCAGGAGCTGCTGGACCTGTGACTAGGGTATTTAAAAAAATCAAACAAAAAACAGCCCAATGCACAAAAAACCACATTGCATTTCAAGTTTATTTTCGCGTATGTTATTACATTAGCATACTAAGGGCTGTCCTAGCCAAGTTGCACAGACTGTGGCTTAAATGACAGGAACGTATGATCTTGCTACGAGTCCAAGACCAAAGTGGGCAGGGCCAGGCACCCTCTGAAGGCTCTAGGGAAGGACCTGTTCCAGGCCTTCTCATAACTTCTGGTAGTTTCTTGGCCCGTGGCAGCAAAATTCCAGTCTTCACATGGCCTTCTCCCTGGGCATGTGTCTCTGTGTCCAAATTTCTTCTCTGCATAAGGACACCAGTCTTACTGCATTAGGGGCCCACCCTACTCCAGTATGACCTCGTCTTAACTGCTCACATCTGCAATGACCCTGATTCTAAAAGGTCACACTGGGGGCTCAGGACTTCAAGACATGAAAGATTTTGGGGGGACAGCACAATTCAACCCATAGCAGTGATCATTTTAGAAAAATCGCTGGCCCAACAGGTCCAGCCTAGACCTTAAGGGCCCGATACAATGGAAATCACCTTTGTTATAAGTTGACAAAATATGAACTGTTCGATGGCTCGTAAGTAGAATACTTACGTAAAGATAAAGTGATGGCCTTCTAGTGAATGTTTGAGACTTAAAAGTACTACTAAACTTATGTATACAAAGAGTTACTGTCATGATGTCATTTTTGGAGGATTTGGGTACTTATGGAGTTGTCCTTTACAAATCACAGAATGTACCCATCATGACGGTGCAGTTTGAGAAGACCATGTAAACGTATATGGTGGCGCAATCATCATCACAATCCAGTCATAGAATGCTTCCACCACTCACAAAAAGTCTCGTGCGATCTGAGCTCAATCTCTGCTCCTCCCTCAGCCCCCAGCTACCAGCAATTTGCTTCCTATTCTCTGTAGTTCTTCATGGACTCGAAATTTCATCTTAAATGCAATCATATGATAGGTGATCTGTTATGTCTGACTTCTTTCACTTAGTGTCATAGTTTAAGGTGCATCAGTGTTGCAGCCCACATCATCCTTCCTTTTTAAGGCCCAAATGTCTCCCGTTGTACAGACAGATCATATTTTCTTTGTCCGCCCATGGGCTGATAGACGGTTGGTTGTTTCTAGCATTGGGTTACTGCGAGTGACGCTGCTGTGAACTCTGGCACCCACAGATCTATGTGTGGGGACTTCAGTTTTCATCTCTCTTGGGTAAATACCGAAGAGTGAAATGGTTGGGTTATATAGTAAATGTACGTTGATTTAACTTTTTGAGAAACTGCTGAGTTGTTTCGGACCATTTCACACTGTGGCTGTCAGTAGAGTACGAGAGCTCCATCTTTTCAGGTGCTCATCAGCTATTCACATACATGATGCCATTTTTGGATCTCCCAACATCCCAACGGCTGTGCAACAGTCAGGCAGTGTGGTCGTTTTAACTGATTCAAGGAAAAGTCAGACTAAGTGAAAGATCTGCTATACAGAACTTTAAAGACCCATACTTTTGTGATTTTTTAAGACTTTATTTATTTACTTGTTTAAGGAAGTCTACACCTAATGTGGGGCTTGAACTCATGATCCTGCTATCGAGAGTCCCATACTCCACCAACTGAGCCAGCCAGGAGCTACTGAAGATCTGTACTTTCCTTATTTTGACAGAAACAGTTACTAAAGATAAGTGGACAAAGTTGTGCTGAGGACAGGTTAGGGGACCTGATGGCACATCAATTACTCGTACAAAAGTAATCGCTTTTAAAATGACTACAGCAGCTTTATTTCTTCAAGCATTTTAAGTATCTCCTCAAAATCCTGTTTACAATTTTAACTTGAGGCACTTCTGCAGGAAGGGCTGTTGAGAAGCAACGGTAATATAGCAGATCGCTTGAATTCAACTTAAGGAAGCTGAGCTTCTGGCACACTTTTACAGAGAGCCTGTTAACTTTAAAAATATCACATGTTTTCCAATAAAGTACAAATTCCCACCATCGCATCTTGACGGGAACGCTGCTAGTTATCTAATGAAACAAAAATCAGATTTTTCAAAAACCATCACTGGAAACTCTTAAATCACCAGATGGACCTGGGACTGATGGGGAGGCAGTGTGTGGCGTGCTGGCTCAACGGCCTGAGGCCTGGGTTTGAAACTTCCTTCCACCACTTTTGACACGGCACATACCTAGCCAATCGCAGAACTGTGGTTCCTTTCTCTCTAAAGTGAGGAGAGAAATGGGATCCCCACTAATAGCCTGTCTTGGCCTAAGACAAAGAGTCCCCATCAAGTGATGACATCAAGCATGGGTTCCATGAAGGCTAGCTGTCAGCTAGCTGCCTTCTAAGAGACACAAAAGAACATGTCACTTTCAAAGAGGAAGGGCTATAGGGCAAGAGCACTGGAAAGGACAGAGAGAACATGTAAGCTCCAGAAACCACAGAGACAATACACCCTGTTGGGGCTCTGCTGACGGACTGGAATGTGGCTATGGGACATACGCCAGGCTGGTGGTGGTCTCCTCGCTTGCGCAGCTTGACCTGTTTTGTACAGAGCAGCGGGACCATTTTGTCTGGATGCAGGTTAGTGGTGGCCATGCCATGTGTCTCTCAGCAGTCCTGGGGCTGCAGGATAGTGTGGGAGGCTGCAGGATGGGTCAACCAATGATGTCCAGGTCCTAGCTCCTGGAAATCTGCAAACACTGCCTTGGATGGTAACAGAGACTTTGCAGATGTGATTATCAAGATAATGACTCTGAGATGGGGAGATCATCCTGGACTATATGCAGGTGGGCCCTGAATTATACCCCTTGTTTCCTGATAAGAAGGAGCAGAGGGAGATTTCACAGAGAGAAGGCAATGGGATCATGGGAGCAGAGGTTGAAGCGGTTTGGCCACAGCCAGGGAATGCCAGCAGCCACATGAAGCTAGAAGAGGCAAGGAACAGATTCTCCCCTAGAGCTTCCAGAAGGAACACGGTCCAAATGAGCCCCCCTCCATTCCCACCCGCTTGCTCTTCAAGGTCCGGCTCAAGGCTACCTGTATCTCTGTTCCCTTGTCTTCTAGCATGATGAGACTTATGCCTGAGAAGCCCTGAGTCAGAGGTCACTGCAGGCGTTGATCTGGGCTCCCCAGTTACAGCTGGTCTCCTTAGAGAACACTGACAGTTTCTTTCATTTCTTTCCTATCCCCTCTCTTTGGACAAAACTATAAAAATGTACAGGGGCCCTTTATAGAATTTTCCATATTCCGTAGGTTCTAACTTCCATGCACCTCTTAGCAGCCTTGACTCCTGACTTCCTCAGATACCTGAGCCACTGAAGAAGATCTGCTTCTGACCAGTCCCTATTCTAGCTAGCTCAGAGTAAGAGTCTACTTTTCCCAATTAGGCCCCACCCAGGTCTGTTCCTGGGCTTTTGTCCAGACCGCCTCTTTCTAGAATGGGTCCCTTTGTCCCTTCTACTTTTAAGCCCCACCAAATCCCAAAGGGCCTGTTCTTTCCACTGCCTTTGCTATGAAGGCTTGCTGGCACTTTACACACTGCACCAGGGAGTACTAGCTTTCTTGTTACACATGCATGCCACCTCTTCAACCATATGGACCTCCCTAATGGCAGGAAGTATGTCTCTTCCCTTTTTCCATCCATAGGGTCTAGCGCAATGCTTTGCATATGAGAGTGCAATATTCTCTAAAAATAAATGTTTTCTTTCAGAATAGTTTTATAGAAAAGTTATAAAGGTACTACAGAAAGTTTGCATTTACTCGACCCAGTCTCCCCTATCACTGACATCCTATAATACTACGGTACATTTGTCACAATCTGTGAGCCAATATTGATGTGTCATTAAGTTACTAATAAACTTCTTTTTTTAAGATGTTATTTATTTATTTATGAGAGACCCAGAGAGACAGGCAGAGACATAGGCAGAGGGAGAAGCAGGCTGCCTGTGGGGAGCCTGATGTGGGACTCGATCCCAGGACCCCAGGATCACGCCCTGAGCCAAAGGCTCAACCACTGAGCCACCCAGGTGTCCCTATTAATAAACTTCCTCATTTATTTTTAATAGAGTCCATACTTTATTCAGGTCTCCTTAGTTTTTTTTTTACCCAATGTCCTTTTTCTAATCCAGGATCCCACCCAGGACCCCACATTACCTTAGCTGTTACAATTACTTGGTTTTGCGATTCGTTTTTGAGAATGATAAATTAAGAAAAAAATGAAAGTTAGACAGGCCAAATGAAAATATGATTCCTACCAAGTCTGAAAGTGAAATTTGGCTAGGAAACGTTCTATATTAAGAATGCACCTATTTAAAGGAGGCTTTTTGTTTGTTTACCCAACAAAATGGTACCTTCTAAAGGTGTTCTTTCCCTCAGATAGCTTCAAGTAGTTTTACTCAAGACTGGAGGTTTCTGATGCCTTTATCAGGATGAAGGATTGAATATAATCGAAGCACAAAGTTCATCCTTTAAAGTCAGTCAATTTGAGATTAGTTTCAATAAAAACAACCTCTCTCTAGGTCCTTGTGGGTCATACCCCGTAACATTTGGCTAGCAAATTGGCTGTTCTTAAACAAACCTGCATGAAAGACTGAACTAACTTACTATTGACCAGATGGAAAGTGGCCTCCCTACAAACTCTCAAACTGTTCTGGAGCAACGTTGTGAAATCTTTAAGTTAGTTAAGCAAATTAGGAAGAGACACAACATTGTCAAATGTAGAACTCCATACTACAAATATTTCATCTTTCACTGCTCAATTTTAATAATGGAAGGAATTTTAAAAAGATTCCTGCTCCACTAAACAATGACTTTCTTCCTTATATATGTCCATTTTTTTTTTCAAAATATACTTGCCTTGATATGTTCTAACCAATGGGTAGACTCCAAACTGGACAGCCAGTGAGACTCTTCCACATTAGGATAAACGATGTCTTTGACTTTTTTTAAAGATTCCCGCATAACATGAATGTTATGAATGTCTAAGAAGAAAAGTTCGGCGTTATGATATGCATCATCACTTTCATATCCTCCTCCTGTTGCCTGAGAAACAGCAAGACACACAAACAATCAGTTGGGTTTTCTATTTCATCGGTAACTTACACAAATATTTCAAGTCCTCTAAATCGCAAAATAAAACCTCCCCGGCTTGGATGCAGTGACTGACGTGGCCTGACTTCCCATCTAACGCTGAGCCTCAACACTGAGCCTCAGTTATACTCTGAGCTAGGAAAGAAACAGAACAACAACAACAACAACAACAACAAAACCCCCAGCAGGCTGGCAATTTCCGGGGGATCTGTAGTTGCAAGAAAAGAAAATCACTTCAAAATGTTCCATAATTACTAGCTCTTCTTCTGGATCTGGGAAGGCAAGAGCGGTTCTCAAGGGTCCTTGTCCGCTATCGGTTTTGTAGCGGTACTCTTTGGCAGTGGAGGAGCGGGGAGGTGGGGTGCTGGCTCCCTAACAGCATTCAGCTTCGGCCCCTCTCTGCTCTGATTTGAGGCAAGGCACTCAATTTCTCTGAGCCTCAATGTTCTCTCCCACAGAATTGGAGATAACACTAGGTAGGTTAAACAGGATTAAAAGCAGTCATGTCCTATCACAGCTGATACCAGCCACCATTTGGTGAACCCCAGTGATTGTCCCAGATACGAAGATTCTTGCTTTCTATCGGCTTCTCTGATTCTTACAGCAATGCTGCAAGAGAGGTATTATCATCCCCGTTTTGCAAATGAGAAGAGATGCTATTTAACTATCCCCAAAGTCACACAGTCATCGGTAGAATTCAAGGCGTCTGAGTGCAAGAGCCAGACCTTTTCCAGCACACCATGACCATCTGCTCTGCAAACAGCAAGGATGGAGAGCCGCACCACGCAGAGCAGGCCCCCAAAGAGCAAAAGGTTTCAAGAGGAGACAAGACGGCCACCATCCACCGCAGCGCCTGCAAGTATTAACTTGCCAGGACAGGCAATCCGTCCCCCTTCATGGCACGGTGGAGATGCCCACTTTCCATGTAAAGAAATAGCAATGTAATAAAAGGAACCTGGCTGCATTCTGCTTAATGCTTTAAAATCTCACAGCACGTGTGGCCTCTGGCCCTTTAAGAAAAAGTTAAATAATTCAGAGACTTGCCAAGAAAGCAATGTTCTAGGAGCTGAAATGGAAGGGGAAGGCATTGGACAAATGTGCTGTTGCTACGTATTGCCTCTTTTCTTTTTATTTATTTATTTTTATTTTTATTTTTTTTTTGCCTCTTTTCTTTTTATTTATAACAATAGAAAGAATATAAAACTTGTAACTCAGAAGGGCCAATGCATCCTATGGTGCTTTGTTTTGTTTTGTTTTTTGCCAGGGTTAGTCACACAGGTTTCCTGCAATAGAAGCAAGGTAACCACTTGGATTTCAACCCTGAAGACCTATGTGCAAGCCAGAGGTCTCCGTCTTCACAGACTCTACGTAAGGAAATAGGTTTTATTTAGAAACATATTTTTAAAGCTTGTTACAGACAGCATCAGTAGTAAGTAGACAGTACACAATCACTTGGCTGTTTTTAAAGAAGTCATTAGCTAATGAATAAAGTGACAGATGAGCCATGTTACCCTCTTCTCAGTTATCCATGCCTCAGGGTATAACACCTTGAGGCTCTGATCAGAGGCCTCGACAGAGGTGCTCCTACCCACCTGGCAGGCACCTCCATAAACTGCGGGCACACAGCCTGTGAGGAAACAGCAAGCCTATAATGCAATGACAAGTCACCCTCCCACAGATGACCCGCTTCCCTACAGGAAACAGTTACAGTGATTTCCAAAGAGATTCTCACTGCTGGAGTTTTTTTCACAAATAACTGAAGACAATGCGTAGAAAAACAAAAGGCAAAACATACTTATTGTTCCTTGCCAGAGCAAAGACAGACACTAATGCAGCTCCACTTGAACTCATCACAGTGGACTGCGGCAAAACTGAAGCAGCCTGGCACCGGGTCTTATCTACGCCTGGGTTTTGTCTGTTTACTTGACAATTGGTGTAATGTTGGTTATTACGTGGAGGGTGGGCAGTGCAAATTTCTAAATATCCACAGGGGAGGAAGGATTAGGTCCAAAGAGAACAGAAGTCAGAAGAGTAAAAATCAATGAGGCAAGCATAGAGTGAGTTCCCAAAAGTTCAACTTCTCCAGCTCTGGTTCGTTTTGAAGTCTTCACAGTTTCCTTCTCTTTAATGAAAAGGAACAACCCAGACAAGCTAGTACGACAGCATAAAGGTTCAAGGGCCTGTTGCTATGGATATAGATGACTAGGGGAGAGCCACAGCGGAGGGAGGAGGGAACAGAAGCTTGGTTTTTAAAGAATGCTGCACAGGTCTTTAAAGCCTCAGTTTTTTTCCTCAATTTTTTCCTTCCCTTCATTCCTAAGAGCACTAGTAACACAGGCGTATTTCCTGGGTGTTAAAAAGGCATTCGAGAATTCTGCTGGGGAGCTGGGGAAAACAACAATGAAAAAAGATTCTACTGCTATCACAATAAGCTTTAGAGTTAATAAGATGATGAAATGTATAATCATTTTGTACATTTTCGTATTTTAAAATAATCTTTCTAAAGACCTCATTTTAATGTTACATCATCTCTATTTCAGGCTAAATGTATACATGCAAACATTGCATTCTATACACAGTTTCAACTCTGAATTATATATGAGGGATGGAACAGAAATATCTAATGTTACGAATAATGCAAGAAGATATTCATCTTTGGACTTAATTTCCTAAATGTTTTACTTCTACTTCTTAATTTACTAGTCAACAACACTCCCTGATTGCTTTACATATAATTTCAAGATCATTTCCATTACTGAAACAAAAATCAACTGCAATAACAGATAGCTGGTCCAAGAGCACACAGGGAGTGGGGGGGGGGGGAACTCCCTGGATGCAAATGTGTAAGACACACAATCTGTGTACAAATAATTGTGAGCGGAGCCCCCCCCCCCCACGCCATTTTTACACACCCTTCTGTTTAGGAAAGCTGCTGCATCTCTCAGAGCTGTTTGAGGACTTGTTTTGCTTTCAGGTTCTTGTCTTGTGCTATGAATAATTAAAGATGCCAGAAAAGTGACCTCAGGAAAAGCAAAGTATTCAAGATGATGAAATTTAAGCCTACAGCTGACGAGAAACAAGAAATCGGAAAGGCGGAATGGTGGTGAACACCTTAGGGCAGGCCCACTGTGAGCACTTGCAAGTGACAACTGGCAATAGTAGGAGAAGGAAAAAACGAAATGAAAAGGAGAAGTCAAAGGACACCTAGGTGGCTGAGTGGTTGAATGTCTGCCTTTGGCTCAGGTTGTGGTCCTGGGGTCCTGGGATCGAGTCCCACATCGGGCTCCCCGCAGAGAGCCTGCTTCTCCCTCTGCCTCTGTGTTTTTCATGAATAAATAAATAAAATCTTTAAAAAAATGGAAAAGAGAAGTTTAATATAAAAAGCCTAACAATCTGGGGCTGTTCAGTGTACAGGCAAATGGCCTTATACCTTGTAGCAGCTTCTGTAGATCTTCTGAAAGCAACACTACCTAATCACTGATGTTCACCAGGACGACCCCAATCAACTATAGGGGTGCTCAGTATACTCTGCCTAAGAAGGCCAAGAGACAACAGAGACAGACTTGCCTTGAAGATAATAACAGTGTGTGCACATGATTATAAAATCTATGTGCAGAGATCTACTCATTTCTTGAATTATCTTATATAAATGAGAACACACATTAATGAGTATAGTGAAGAGACAGTCTGGATAAAGCTACAGGTTTAAGATTTTAACAATTCCAGCTTCCCACAACTCCTCACAGATGCTTCAGCAGTGTATATATCAAGATGGCTCAGGAACACCCTAAAGCGCTCCAAAGAGACTCCAACTTCTGCCAAAATCAAAGTTCGTTACAGTTCTATCCTCACCTAATTTGCCTAAAGGTTATGGTCATTTGAACCTTAATGGATTCAACTCTCAAGATGGATTTTGTGATTAAAACTACTTCCTCCCTCAGCAAACCAGTTTTCCCATTTCAACTAAAGTCTAACTTCACATAAGCCCACATGTTGGCACACCGTGTAAAAACATTCATGTGAAATACGGCATGCTAAATGCAACAAGATAAGATCTATTGTGTCACTAAATATACTCACCTTGTTGGCCACGGCATTTACATTGGGTCTGGCATCATAGATTGTGAGTTTAGAAATTTGTCTGTTAGTCTCCCTGATAACATCGAGATACTTCTCATCATCTTTATTCCGTTTACCACTCATTCCGACAAGAGGCTGGCTGCAGCGCACAATGACCGTCTTGTTTTCTGGATGAATCCATGACAGCACCTATGGTTAGTCCAGAAATTTTAAGCTATCCAGAAAGAAACAAATCTCAAAACAGTTAGAAATACATATAAAAAAATAAAGTGCTAACAATCATGATGAAGTGAATCTGATTTAGCCAAAACAGTACTTGTTCACCTGCGATTTTCACTTTGTGTGCCCATAACCAATTGCTTTACTAGTCTTAATTAGCACCACGTCTCATAGACGTTAAATGCTTACCTAAAAAAAGTTCTATCACCTAAAGGAAATAAAAAGCTTCTAATACTACTTCAGGTCTGCAGCTTGCACTGGATTTCCCAGACAGAAACAAGCTTTAACAAGAAGTGAGACATAAAGGAAATCACCTCTGGTACAATGTGTTTCTATACTACCAACTGACTTCTACAGGTCATCTCCCCAACAGTCTCAATTCTAGAATCTCACACAGTGGGGAGAAAATCCAAGGGAAGAAAAAAAAAGCTCTCAGGATGTCCAAAGAGCTGCGAGAGGTCCCACAATGAGGCTTGAGGAGCCGTACTTTGCACACAAGCCTAGTACGTGTGCTACCTGGTTTCCAAGCTCACGGTGCAGGAGAAACAACGCCCATAAAAGGGAGCTAACAATGTAATACAACAGAAACTACAGAATTGTCCACTTTAAGTGGGTGAATTGATCGGGTAGGCAAATTGGATCTCAAAGCTGTTAAGAAAACAAAAACGGAGCCAGGAAGTGAGTGTGGTGGGCAACAGGGTGGGCTCTGGGGGAGGCACATCTCTGCTGTGGTTGTAACCTGGACATGGGGTTCACAGCCCCTGTCTCTCCCAACTCTTCCTTCATCAAATGGGGTGTGGGGTGTAGGGGGGGAACATGACTCCACAGCCCTGCTGGGCAGATGAACGAAGAACACATGTAAAGTACATTCCAGGGGCAGGCCAGGTGGTCTGGGAAGTCAGATCCGGAAAACTGTGAAAAGCAGACACAAGAACCAAAGAAGCTCACTTACTACAAGGCCAAATGCGTTGTCATCTGTGAAGTCACCCCCTCCATGATGGCAAATGATAAGCACTGATGTTCACAAAAACCGATGTGCATAATAATGACAATGGGTTAGTGAGAAAAGATTACACGATAGCGTGAATGAATCCTTGTTCAGTCTTTGCGCCATGCCAGAGACCAGTAATGCAACATCACTGTGGCCCTGAAGAGTCCAAAGGCTCAGAACTAGGAAGCCCTGGGACAAGCACTGGCTGTCCTGGACCTCTGGTTTCTAACCAACACCATGGAGGTGACACCTGCCCAGCCAGCCTCCTATGGCCCTTGCTTCAAGACAGGTAAGAGACATGAGATCACTTTTATGCATGTATGGATGTATTTTTAATTTTCCAGGTTTACTGAGAATGTAAGTGATATACAACACTGAGTCAGTTTAAGCTACACAACATGTTGACTTGATACAAGATCACTTCTAAAAGAGAAAATCACTATATACAAAGACTTATTCTTTGATAAACATCCTCACCAACTTTTATATTTAAATCACATCCTAGGTGAGGAAGTGCCCTGTACCATTGGCAGTGACCTCCCTTCCTCGACCCCTCTTCCGTCCGCCTGGGAGATTAAGGCTGGAATCACCATGCCATGTTACAGGTACTCTTGTAAGCTGTTTTGCTTCTTTCTTTTTCTTTCGGGATCTCATCCACCTTCTTAAAAGGATGCATACTCCCTTGGCTCACAGGTATAAATAATGGTCACTTCACACCACCACCAAGCATGACTGCTTTCAAAGTATATGGTACTATATTGGGTCATTCCTAGTAAGCTTAGTATCTAGAAGTCATAGATAATTAAGGATATACTCCTATATTTAGCCACCAAAAGATGTTGATCATAGAGTTGTTGATAAGAGTAAAAGATTAAAAAGAACCGAGATGTCTCAATAGAAAATGGATATAAGACATTATGGTAATAATGTGTGCCCCCGACACACGGACACACACATGCTCATCAGCATGAAAAGTTCTTTCCAAGATGATGCTATGCAGAGAAAGTGGACTGAGGCACAAATTACAGGATAATTTCTTTTTTTTTCCAAATAAAAATGTGCTTGCATAGAAGACAGTTTGGGAGGACGCAGACCAAATTGTTAACTGTGGTTCTCACTAGGTGGCAGACTCCTTTCTGCTTATCGGCACTTTGTAAAATGCCTAAAATAGCTGTGTATTACTGATATGTTAAGGACTTCTGCAACTTTAAGACAAACATGTTTGAGAACATGGGAATGCATATGAGAACATACGTATGCATTAATGGGAACACCGATGATGCATATGGATCATTTCTTTCTTCAGGGATATCTCATAATCGTTCATATTCCTATTTATGCACACAATAACCAGAGTGCTTTCTCATCAATTCTTTTTGTATTTTTATATGGGCTTTTAAAAAAGAACTGAATATCAAATATTAATGATTTCACATTTAAAAGGAAATACGTTTTCTAGGGTACAGTCAAGAGTCAGGTGGTTAGAAGGTGTTTGAGAAAGAACACATTATCTACCATTAAGTATTCTTCAGCACAGTAATCTATAAAGATATAGACAGGATGGAGGGCTTAACTTTAGTTTTATTAGGAAAAATAAAGGCAGACTCGTGGCCATTATGAAGTAAGGAAGATCAATAAAATGGCTATGTAACTAAAAAGTTAAGCATTCTATTAGCTCTACTGTAGACTCTCATTCACTCAGGATGGTGGAGACTAGTGGGCAGATGGCAGGGGAGCACACTGGACTGGGCACACTTGTATCTCCTCTCCTGTCCCAAGTCCCATGAAATACACACACACATACACACACACACGCACGCACACTGACATGGTAGATGTTCAATGGAATGAAGGCATGAACAAAATCAATCCACACTACCCTCGCCTAGTTCTCCTGTGGGCGAGACAAGTATTAGCAAGACAGCTGGCCAAGGCAGGGGTGGAATTTATGGCTATGGCACAGAAAAGTATGTCACAATAGAGCAGAAGAAGAGGAAGTAAACTTGCAACTCTAGCCTCGCTGGCACTGTATTCTAGCAAAATGAGCTAAAGAGCATATAGTCAAGTACAATATAGATCATTAACATATGAACAGACACTCATGATTAGAGAAATGAGTGAATTTTAAAAGTTATGATTCCTATTATGTCGATGTTGTACCGGAGTTTCACACAAATGTCCTTTTAAGGACAAAAAATGTCTAGACTTGGGAGTTAAAGGCAAGGTGACATTAAATCTTAATTTCTTCAATCCTTGTTTTTCCAAAAATCTGTTATTTAGCAAAACCACTACAAAACAATGTACTTATTATGACATGTCCTGAAAATTAAGAGAGGAAAAAATTCTCTAAATTTTAAGTCAATAAAATTTATGCACACAAAGTAGACGGTATGACTCATACATAAATATTTAAGAGCCAAAGAGAACTTTGTGAACTAGGTCCAATGATACTGTAAGTATACTGTCTGGAATAATCTGCATTTGGCTCCAGTTTGCTAACGGCATTTAGGCAGCTTGCAAATGTGATGAGGATGAGCTAGACCTACTAAAGGCGGGCACACATGAAAGGCTGTACTCCTGCACTCTAACACAGGACAGACAGCGTGCCACTTCCAGTAGAATTCAGCCGATGTTCACGGAGAGCCCATCATACATCAGGTATCATACTACAAAGGTGAAAACCATAGAACCCCTGTCCTTTCATCTTTCCTTCCAGCTACCACTTGGTTGATGTGTGCATTACTTATACCCTCTCTCGTATGAGAATCATTTTATGCCCGTTCTCTGTCCCTGATTGTGAGCTCTGGAAGACCAGTGCTGTCTCACTTCTTTTCCCATTTGGCGTGGTACTTTGCACTCAGAAGGCACTTAAAAATCATATGGTGGATTGCAATTCCCAGAGTGTTTCTCTGACTTGACTACTATTCTTATGGGATAAAAGGCAGTCTTTGAGGAAAACATTAACTGTAGTACTCACTGGAATTCGATTTCTGGATCTAAAAGTTGCAACTCTCCTGAGATCGTCATCTGAGGCACGATATGGAACCACCAAGAGAGCAGGATAAGTGTCACAGAGCTCATAGCACTTGTTGATAAAAGTTATTCTCCAGTGGTGATTGGGCAAGCCCTGTAGGAAAAAAGGAAGTCCCGAGTCAGTACCGCATGACTCCATCTCTGGATTTGGCCTCGGGTCTCCTTTCTTCTTTCTAGCAGAATCTGCACATGCCTCTTTGACCACAGGGTAGTGACGGTCTAAGGGTTTATAATAAAGGGAGCCAAATCAGTAATCCAGACAACATAAGAACACAAGACAAAACACTAGTGGTTCCCATAATTCTAAAATATCATTGGCAAATACGGATTCTCTTGAATTTGAGGTCTTCCTTTATTTCATGTCAAACTATTTCTTGCTACTTGTACAATAAAGATAAGTCCAAGTTCCTCCCCCACTTGTGTACCCCACCGCCACCCCAAAGAAAAGTGCATCATGTAATTTTAACCTGTGTCTAACTGAGGGTAGCAAAGAGATCGGGCGACTTCCTCTCCCTACTCAAAACAGAGTGAATGCTTCCGTCTGCTCCAAAGTAGAGAGGCTAAGTTCATGAAGAAAGTCACAGAGGGGAAGTAGAGGCAAACCCCTCTGGGGAGGCTCATTTCGCCACCTCCTAAAAGTCTTTTCAATCAAGTTGTTTGGGATCGGTGATTGCTCTACAGGTTGTGTGAGAAATACAGGCATCTGCATTCTGAGCACGCTGCTGATGTGACAGGGAGTCACGGAGTACACCTCCCATCCTGTTATCTACCCACAAAATCATCTAGTGTGGGCAAGATTCAGAGGTGGTGGAATAGTCTCTCCCCATACTCACAAATACACAGATACACACACAAAGGTGAGCTATGTGGGTGCTTGCTGTGGGGACAGACATTGTACCTTTTCCTTAGGTCTGGTCCTATAGACCACGGACCAAACAGGTGAGTCTGACGTTGAGTCCAATTAGAGAGTTATAAGTCCCATGAGAAAGTTATAAGAAGAAAAGATGAAATATAATGGCAGTCTCGAACAAGATACCGTCAACAGTTCATACATGCATGCAATCTTAAACAGGAACTGTCTTGTTTCAAGCTAGAAACATGGATCTAAAAAATAAGTCTTCATATTGTCAGTAATGCTCCAAAACTAAGTTACAGATATTTAAATACATAATGCTACCGAGGTCTCCAAAACATGCCAAATGTTTTCATGGTTTTTCTTCTGCCTTAATAGCTGACCAAGAATAGAGGTCATTAAAAGGAGAGGTATAGACAGTCTTTGAAAACTCAACTGGCTAAAGCTGACTTCTGGAAGTGTAGGACGTACTACCTCATACAAGTGACCTAAACTCCTGCATCCACATCCCTGAGCATCGAATCTGCTTACAAATATGCACACCACTGGTCAAGACTAAAAAGCAAACAAACAAAAATCAGTGTGGGTGCTTGGTAGAGGAGGTGGTGGCTAGAAGGTTCTTCTCGAGTCTAGGGTTCTATGATTTTACTTTACATTCACTGCTTTTTCATATAAAGCAACTGGGCTTGATCTGATTCTCAAAGCTCACTCAATAAAAGTTGCTGATTATCTTAAGAGCTGTGTAGGATGAGAACTCTGAAAAACCCCATCACAAAACTCCTGGCTGGCCTAAAGATCGGGTTAAACCAGAGGTCAGATTGTGGCTCTTGTACATAATACGCATAGGCTCTTCTGCACAAAAATGCCATGAGAGACCTTTGTCCCTGAACGGCAACATTGTGCCAAGCCTCTTGCCTTTGTTACAGCAAATAAACATGCACGTGGGTGAAGTTTACAGAAGAGAGCAAAAAAAGCAATTCTAATACAAGTTTATCGAAGCTTTCTTAGAAAAGTCATCATTACAGGGAAAGGGTTCTAATTCATTTCAGTCTGCAAACCAGAATAAATATAATTTGAATCTACCTGTCAGTGACAGTTAAGCCCCTAGATAAGATATGTAAATATATAGTGACATGAATTCCTAAATAGTAAGGTATAGAACTTTGATTTTTCTAGACTCCATGTATTTGATTCATTTCATGAACATATCATATGGCTACAGAATGAGCTCATAAATTACACAGTAAAAGATAAAATAAGCTATAACTGCCATTTACACTGTACTTTGCAAGGATTCCACTGATGCTCGAGGAGCATGACCGACAAAATACTGTCACCATACATGTTTGCAATTCACGGCTTCCCACGCGGCTTACTGACTTACCTGCCTTCTGTATTCTTCGACTGGATTATAAACTGTCCACCCATCCACGTTAAACTTTTCTTCGTTTAGAAATGCAAATATTGGCTAGAAAAGGCAAAAGGAAAAAAAGAATTTAAAGTTAAGCGTGATAGAACTAATAGTCTACTAATACTATGTCCTCCGCATTTTCACCCACCAGATTTGCCTACCATGAAATCACAACCCAAAGCAAGCCTTTCAAAAAGGAATTAAGAATGGAAAATGCACACCAGGCTTCATGCTACCTTCCATCTTGAGGAATAATTACTTCTTAGACCTCAATTTTCTATGGCTACAAACATCTCTTTTAAATTATTCTTTTATAGATAAAGTTCCATGAAAATCAGATTTCCAGACCAAAACACACCTGCTCATTTTGAACAGTATTAGCAATTGATCAGGTAAGAGCCATTTAAAAAAGAAAAAAAAAAAGGAAATTCAAGAATAACTATTAAACCATCAACTGTCTCTGACGGGAATAATGACATGTTTATCTATTTTAAAAGCGACAGGATGTTAGGAAAATCCTTAATTAACTGTTCTCTGTGAATTCTGAATCAATGCCCTGATCTCTGTGAAATAACAGGACCCAGACCTCTCTTCTCTCTCTGTGCTCACTCTGGAGGCGATATTGATGAGTTTTACGGCTTCAAATACCATCTATACTCTAGTGACTCCCAAGTATTCATTGCTCTCCAGCCCCGACTTGGATCTGCAGGCTTGGCTGTCCAAGGGACCACTGTACGACTCCAGCCTGCCCTGAGAGGCATCTGATGGACTCCAAAGTTAATACATCCAAAGCCAAACCCCTGAATGTCCCCCATTCTGCTCCTCCCACAGCCTCCCCATTTCAGTAGATGGCAGCTCCATTCTTCTAGTTGAGCCCCAAACCTTGGTGTTATCCTCATCAACTCACAGCCATCATCCTGGTCTAAGCCTCAACCACCGTCCATGTGCATCGTTGTAATAACCTCCTGCCTGGTCCCCTACTTTTCTCTTCACCTCTAAAGTCAGAGTAATAGTGTCACAACTCAAGTCACCTCAAGTCATTCCCCTGCCCCAAATCCTTCTGTGGCTTTCCATGTCATTGGGGGTCAAAGCGGAAGTCTGTCCAATCGCCCACCGAGCTGTCCACCATCTGGCCACAGCCCCTACCAGGCCTCTGCCCTCCCACTGCTCACCCCACTCCTGCCACACTGGCCTCCAGTGCTCATCTCCAAAAGCACCAAGCACATACCAACATTAGGGCCTTTCCACCTGCTGTCCAGCTGTCAGAAACCTTTTCCCCCATGGCTTTCCCCTCTACTTCTTTCACATCCCTGCTCCAATGTAACCTTAATCAGTAGGACTTATTCTGACACCCTATAGAAAAACTACATGCTACCCCCCTAGAACAGCACCCCCTATTCTCCTTCCCATTTTATTTTCCCCTATTATCTGTGATCATTTGACAGATTATATATGTACTTGCTTACTGTTGGACTCCTACTGTCCCCTCCCCTAGAACATGGGCTCCATAAAGACAAGACACCTGCTTTGGTCACATCCTGTCTCCCCAGTAACTGGAACAGTATTGGGTCCATTGTAGGCAGAATATGTAGTTGTTGCCCCAGTGAAAATGTGAAGCTTCTACAGTCCCTGTACAACTACTTTCTCTGGAGGCACTGTGTTTGGGCACTTTTTCCTCTAGTATCTCTCCTGCCACCCATTTTCTTGTCATCAACCTACAATTTAGCATGCCAGCATTCCCTCCCCTACACTACAGAGAATTTCTGGAAAAGCCTTGCTTGGTGGCAATGGTTTTACATATTTAAAAAGAGAAAAAAAAAAAGAGCAAGGGGTGGGGATCCCTGGGTGGCTCAGCAGTTTAGCGCCTGCCTTTGGCCCAGGGCATGATCCTGGAGACCCAGGATCGAGTCCCACATTGGGCTCCCTGCATGGAGCCTGCTTCTCCCTCTGCCTATGTCTCTGCCTCTGTGTGTGTGTGTGTCTCATGAATCAATAAATAAAATCTTAAAAAAAATAAAAAGCAAGAGGTTTAGGTAAAAACTGATCAAGAACAAGATCTGGACTGTCTTCTTGAACTTTCTAAAGCACAGGGCACCCTCAGCAGGTCTCAATTCTAGCAGTGGTCAGCCCAAATGCTGTGTGTTCTGCAATGGGTGGCACACTGAGCACGTGACACGGATCTAGCTAAGCAATTCGTTGAGGCTTTAGACTGACATGGAATCCACGGCAATACTTAATTATTCATACCACTGCAGGAAACAAGTGATTTCTGTGTTAACTGAAGTTTATCTCAAAGACTGGCGCACTTTTGATGAAAACAGCCCTAAAATATATGGTGTACTTCTTCATCCTAAGCAGGATCTGTAGAACATATGAAAGCATTCTCTTGGTGACATCGGAGTACTGGATATTATACTGATCAGTACCTGGCACAGGTAAATAATACTGCTGAATACTGTGCTGTTGACATACTTGTAGAAGGCAGATGCTTAGAGACATAGGGCTGTCGTACCCCTTAGAAGAAGACGTATATAAGCTGCTTTCTTGAAATTAGTTCCTGATCTCAACTTTTTTTTTTTTGTTTTCTGTTCATGTTGTTTGTTTATTTTCAGTTATTTGCACCTTTCCCATGGAGCTCAAGTAAATATGGTGACCTTTCAAAAACAAAGAATAAGACTACGAACTCAAAGGCCAGATAAACCTTTCTCTCCAGAAAAAGCATGTGTGTTAATGCTATCAGTATCCTTTGACTTGCCAGCAGCATTTTCAACATAACTATTTTTCAGTCACAAATAATAAAGCAACTCCTTTCTTGCTCCAAATATTCTCTTGTATCTTATATTAAAATTACTAATAAGTTTACAAAATTATTATCAGAAGATGAAAGTTATATAGCCCAAACCAAAATTATCTCCATAATTTAATATGCTTGCTTTAAGGGAATTCTGAATGCAAGTAATATACAAAATATTGTCATTAATAGAGTGGGTACAATGTCCTCACAGTTGCAACATCTCAGGTGGCCTTTCTCAAGAAATCATTCTGGAATAACACTTCATGTTCGAAGTGACATCCAGATATCTAGGATAAGACCATGAACTGGCATCCTTTACCTCTGAAACATGCTTCTGAGAACTCTACAATGGAAACAGCTCTGAGGTTAAGAGCTAAGAGCCAGACTTGGAGCTCAGATATTTCAGAAAAAGTTTATGAATCACCTAACAGCCAGATACACATGAAATATACAGGAGTACATCTAATACGGAATTGGAGCTTAAGGTAATCATCCAAATAAAATAGCTTACAATTACAAGAAAAAATATAATTTAAATTTTTATTTATTTATTGGGGGGCGGAGAGCAAGTGGGGGAGGGGCAGTAGGAGAGGGGAGAGAGAATGTTAAACAGACTCTGCACTGAGCAGGGAGCCCAACACACGGCTCAATCCTATGACCCCGAGATCATAACCTGAGCCTTTCAAAAACCAAGAGTTGGCCACTTAACTGCACCATCCAGGTGCCCCAAGAAAAAAATATTTTTTCAAAAGCATTACTTGTTAGTTTTTCAAGAAAAACACAAGGTAAACACAAAGTTGTTGATACTTGGCTCTACTGAGAGGCAAGCATTCGAAAAGGACCAATTTTCTAAAGTTGGATGTACTCAGACTTATTTCCCAGATATTTTCATTTTTACCTTTTTTTTCCCTCTTAAAGATTCAGGTAAGAGAAAGAAGCAAGAGTTTTAAAACACAAGCTCTGAACAGAGTGACATAAAGGTGGATTATTACAAAAAACCCACTAAGCACTAAAGCAAGGCAACAAAACCCTTCAGCCATACCTCATTATTACAAAGTGGTGACTTGTCTAAAGGTCCTGTCTGAAAATTGTTAATACCTTAAATTAATGGGTTACATGCCTTGAGATTTTTAGCTGTCACTTATTTTCTCTTACAGACAATATATATGTTTTTTAAGGTTTTGAGTCTTTTCGGACTTAGCGGGTAGCCATTTCCAGTTATTCCTCACTATCACCCTGGGTCGCTGGGGACCCTGTCTTTGGGAATCCCAGGTGCCACAGAGAGAACTTCCCTTTCTGAGGATGGAGCCAGGAGTCGGGCCATCATTAAGTTGGTCACACACACTGGTCCCGGCATCAGGAGTGTGTTGGGGAGCCCCAGCTCAGGAAAGCCTCCAAGCCTAGGGTTGTGCCCAATGGGGGCTTCGGGAGGCCCTCCACAGCTTTCTTCCTCCCGGGGCCTGGTCCCTCAGCCGGGCTCTGCCTTAGGGTCAGGAGAAGAGGTCTCAGAAGGGGGGCGCTCTCCTGTGATGAGATGCTAGGGGATGCCCAGGCTCCACCTCGCCCCACCCCACCGAGCCAGAATTTCCAGAGGCAAGGGATGGGGGTGGCTGCCCTGATCCTGAAGGGCCACATGCAGCAATACACAACCACACTACTCAAGAACACAGCCCCAGGCTTCTGAGTGTGCTGGCTGTCAGCAGGGGGCGGAGGGGGCTGCTTCACTTTTTTTAGAAAGTAATTTTGAAATACTTACAGATTCAGAAGAAGTTACAAAAATGTACAGGGAAATCCCATATGCACCTTGCACTCAGCCTCCCCAATGTGAGTACCTTGAATAGCTGGAGTACAGTATCAAAACCAGGAAACAGACACCCTTACATGCTTACCCTGGCTTCAAGGGAGCAGGTCTATCGTTTATTTGGCTCTATATTAGTATTTGGGCATGTCACCAATGCAGATTCCTACTAGTCAAGAGATACCATGCATGGAGATTTAAAAAAAAAAAAAAAAAGCAATCATGTGCATTTTTTCCAGGATTAAAAATAGCACAATGTAACATTTAAAAAATGTTAAAGGACAAAGTTGAGATGAAAATCTCTGATTTCACACTAGGGATAAAAACAGCTCTGACAAAGAGAATGTAACTTGTCATTTAAATTTTCCTACATTTATCACTGTTGTGTCTCGTGGGGGGAAAAATCTGAAAGGACAACAGGTTTTAGCTTTCATTTATTTGCCCATTATTTTAAGATGGCACCTATATGAAGATGTACCAACTCACTTAAAACACCTAGACTGGATTTATTGCTATTTAATACACTCTATAAATGTCGATCAACTCATGAGTTTCCTTCCTTCTTTTGAGGTGAGAGCGTTGTCCCATGAATTGGAATTCCTACATTTCATGAAGCCCCTCGCGGACAGCCTCTTCCCTCGAAGACTCGACACACTGTGTCTCAGAATTGGATTCTGGGGAGTCAGATTTGTAAAAATTGAGTATTGTGCAAATGGGTGGCAGTTACAGAAGCAAACTATTTTCATAGTATCCAGGTAAATGAACTGTTAAGCTATGTAGATTTAACAGTGCTTTCTTTTTTATAAAAGATTTTATTTATTTATTCACGAGGGACACACAAAGAGAGAGAGAGAGGCAGAGACAGAAGCAGGCTCCACGCAGGGAGCCTGGTGTGGGACTCGATCCCGGGTCTCCAGGATCAGGCCCTGGGCTGAAAGCGGCGCTAAACCACTGAGCCACCTGGGCTGCCCTAACAGTGCTTTCAAACGATGCTGCCACCATGCATGGACACGAGTTTTAGGAAGAGCAGACATTTTTTTTTGGAAGTAAACCAACTCTAACTCTGAATACCTAGCATTAAAAATCCAGAGGACTGTTCACTCACTCCTTCTTTCCTGATGGAATTTTGCAGTGTCTCAACAGGAATTTAAGTGAGCTTTTTTTCCCCCCTCTTATTTGATTTCTGAAATTGAAGACACCCGCCTTTTTAAAAGCTTCCATCTACCGTTTAATGGTGCAGCAATGTAAAATCACCTCATTTTCATCTTTCAGGTTACACTTAAGAAACAGGACCTCTTCATATAAGGAAAAAAATTCCTTTCATTAAAGTTGGCTGGAAAAAAGCCAAAATTTTTAAGAAAGAACCACAGGACGTACTGAAACGTGGCAAAGTTTATAGTTCAAAGTAACATCTTTCATGTAACTGCATCAAAAGTAAGTTAATCCAAAAATCTGACAAGAGTCTCATAGGTCAAAAGCACCGAGCACATAAATTACCATTTATACTTCCGTTTGCTTAAATAATTCCCCGAGTCCTCTTTCTACCACCTTCCCTGGGGAAAGTGGCTTCATATCTTTGGGTTGCCATCGCCTTCATATAGAAATGTACATATTCACTTATTCAGGAGGAAAAGACCCCAAAGTACATCTGAAACGTCAGCTGAAACCATTTGGATAAAAAGCCTTCTTTCCTACTTGCCCAAAATCATAATCATTTAAGGTGACATTTCTCAAAGTTCATATGCCACACCTCCTCTCACTATACCTGTCTTTCCTGGCAATTTTGGCTACGTCTGTGAAAATGCCAACGATTACATCTGGGCCTGGCAAATAAACCTCACCCTGGAGACAGCTCCAGGTCTATACAGCCACCTGCCACATCGATGTCTATGTCTAGTCCTATAGACACTTGCAACTCCGCACATCTGAAATGGAAGGCACCGCGTCTTCTTCGCTACCCCCCTATGCTCCTCATCTTGACCTCTGGCGCCACTGCCCACCCACTGGGTGGATTTTTCCTCGCAGGCTGGGTCCTTCCCTATCATGTCATCCCTCATCATAACTACGTTCACACCATCAATGAATTCTACTGATCTTCTAGATCTTCCTCAAATCCATTCTCTCCTGTCCTCCCCATTGTCCCATTTCAAGGACTCATTATCATGAATCTGGGGGAGGAACAAACATCCCCAGAAATAAACTCCTGTCCCACTCCATCCAGTCTGCATGCTACAGCCCAAGCAGTCTTTTTGAAATTGAAATTTAATGTCACTTCCCTGCTTCAACCCCTTGAATGGCTCCCCTCCCATTCAGATACAAAGTAGAACTTCTTGGTGGGGCATGGTAGGCTCTGCGAGCTCTGGGGCCCAGCCTCCTCATCTAGCATCATCTCTCACCACTACCACCCACATGGACACCAACTCACATGTGAGTCCAGTCTGTGTCCAGCCTCTTCACATTTGCACATTCCACATACTTGGCCACAGCCCTTTCTGCCTGGCTAACGCTCTTCCTCATTGTCCAGGATTCACCTCCTCTAGGAAGCCATCCTTGACACCAAGCCCCTTACTTCCTGCTCCCCTGATACCCTGTGCACATGCATCTGTATCATATGCATTTGTCTGTCCTCCCGGACAAGTGGGCATGAACCCCAGCTCCCTGAACCTAGCCAGTAGGCAGGCAGGCATTGCGTAAGTGTCTGGAGAGGAAAAGCAGGGAGGAAAAGGATGGAAAAGAGGAGGAGTGAGGAGAGGCCTGCCCTAGCTGACCTTGCATCTTATAAAGCCTCAGTGGTTAAAAGAACATTACTGGTACCTAAAGGATGATTGATGCAAGAGAAGAAACACCCAGAAATCAGAAATCAAACACAGAGACCTAGCTGTATGATAAAGGTGGGATTTCAAATAAGTTAGTCAACAAATGGTGTTGCAACAACAGTGGAAGAAAGATTTGCATCCATATTTTACATGGTAACCCTGAATAAATTCCAAATTGATGAAATATTTACATTAAAAAAAGAGCCCGAAGTTTTAAAAGAATATTCTAGGGATAATTCTTCCATAACTCTGAGTGAAGAAATCACCCCTAACAGGGATATAAAACCCAGGAGCTATAAAAGAAAACTCTGTAGACAAGAGTTAACAACCTAGCAGGCCCGGCTGCTCCCCTTAGCTCTGCTTGTGAGGCTGGACTCTGGGAACCTGGGTCTCAGGAGAGTTCCCATCGCTCCCTAACTGATAAGAGTGGTTTATGGTGCCTCAATGTATAAACGTGGTTTATGCTTAACCCTCACTTTCCTTCTGAGAGGCAGTGATTGGGGTACATGCCAGGCAGAGGATGTCTCATAACCAGCCTCCAATAAAAACTGTGGGTGCCAAGCTTCCCTGGTGGGTACATATTTCCCATGTGTTGTCTCAACTTGTTGCTGTAGGAATTAAGTGTCTACTGTGTAACTCTGCTGGGAGAAAACTCTGGAAGTTTGTGCCTGGTTTCTCCCTATGCACCTTTTCCTTTTGCTGCTTTTCCTCTGTACCTTTTTGCTGTAATAAATCACACTTGTGAGGATGGCTATACATTAAGTCTTCTGAATTCTCCTAATGAATCGTTAAACTCGGGGTGGTCATAGAGACCCCCATCACAAAAAAATTGATAAATACAAAGATTTTTTTAAAAATTCCCATAGCAAAAGCCACCATAGTCAAAAGACATGGGGAAAATATTTGTAACTTGTATTATGAGTGTAGCTATTACATAAAGAACTCCTACAATTAACAAGAAAAAGACCAATATCCCAAAGGAAATATAGGCAGAAGCCACAGAGAATCAATAGAAATACAAAGAGCTCACACCAAAAGATATTTAATTCCAGTCAAATAGGATAAATACAAAATAAAATTATGAATCCAAATTTTTACCTATTAGATTAGTGCAGATCAAAAAATCAGAAAGCATTCTGGATTGGTGCAGTTGGCTAACGGTCCCTCAAATATGTCCATGTCCTGAACCCTGTGACCCATGTCACATTATCATTCATGGCAAAGAGGAATTAGGTTGTCAATGGAATTAAGATTTCCAGTCACCTGACTTTAAGATAGGAAGAGCACCCTGGACTTCCCAGGAGTGCCAATGTCACTGTAAGGATCCTGAGATGTGGAAGGAAGCAGAAGAGCTGGAATCAGAGAAGGACAGTGACAATGGAATAAAGTCAGAGTAATCTGAAGGACTCAACCACTGCTTTGGGCTCTGTAGATGGAAGAGGCTGTGAGCCGAGGAACGTGGGTACCTCTAGAAGCTGGAAAATACAGTCTAAGAAATGGACCCTCCCCTTGAACCCCCAGAAGACACACAGCACCACACATACTCTGACTTTAGTCCAGTGAGATCCATTTTGGACTTTTGACTTCCAGAATTGTAAGATGCCAGACTCATGTTTTTATAAGGCACCAAGTTTGTGGTCGAGTACTACAGAAGCTATAGGAAACTATAATAGAGTTGGAGGGGACGTCTAGAAACAGGCACTCTGACACACTGCGTGTGGGAGTGAAAGCTAGCACATCTTCTCTTAGGGATATTTGGTAATAGCAGTAATTTTACGTCTAAAAACGTATCCTACGACAGACATGAGCACATTCAAGATGATGTATGTGCAAGGTTACACTCACTGCAGTTTATATAAGAGCAAATGATCAGAAATGATCTCAATATCCATCAATTGAGGTTTGAAGAAAGTATGGTACGGTCAACAGAATGCTGTATGGTCATAAATAGGGTGAAGAAACCCACTCATTAGGCGATATCTATTGGTAAATTTAAAAGCAAGGTATGGGAGCACCTGGGTGGCTCAGTGGTTAAGCATCTGCCTTTGGCTCAGGTCGTGACCCCCAGGTCCTGGGATTGAGTCCAGCATCAGGCTCCCCACAGGGAGCCTGCTTCTCCCTCCCCATTTATCTCTGCCTCTTTCTGTGTCTCTCATGTATAAATACATAAAATCTTTAAAAAATAAAAATAAATAAAAGCAAGGTATGGAAGAGCACATATAGCAATACACCACTAGGGTCAAAGGGGGGAAAATCTGACCAACAAGCTACATGAATAGGGCCTAAATGATCACTCGTAACAGTCCGAAGGGGTTGTCTGTGTGGTGGGGAATGGGATGGGTGGAAGGTGCCTGGGGCGGGATAGTTTTACTACATACTTGTCTTAGTTCCAGCCAGTATAACAAGTTACCATAGACTGGCTGGTTTACAACACCTCTGAAAAGCCCCAACTCCAAATACCATCACGCTGCAGGGGTGGGGTTAGGATTTCAGCATATGATTTTGGGAGGACACAGACATTTGGTCCATAACAGTACCTTTAATACTTCCCAAATTTTCAGTTATGGATATCTGTTAGCTATTTGCAAAATTTTAAAGTAGTGCTTGTTGAATAAATGCCCTTTCTAAACAGAATATTCTTACCAATGCTGGTTCTTAATTCATTCACTCTATTGACCTTAGTATATTATTTCAACCAACATTTACCAAGGGCCTACTATGAACAAGGTATCAAGTAGAGAAGATGATGAATAAGACACAGGCACCGTGTTTAAAGGGTCAGAAATTCTCCAAAGGACAGTGACAAGGAGGGCACAACTATTAACCACATAAAGAGGAGAGCACAGGTAAAGCACCTAGGGCTCCAGAGAATGCCTAGGTTACTTCCAGGTCCATCGACTTTGGACATGATAATCACAGTGATGATGAAAAGACACAAATGGCAGCCAAAGTCATGGAATACAAGGCCACCAGCAAACAGGTCCAGAGTGTAGGAGGGGTAGGAAAATGCAGGGCCAGTTGAGAGGTGAGGCCACATTTTGGGGGAGATAGGTTGCATTTACGCTGATGCAGAGGGAAGAACTGTGGATGTTTTGGGGGTAGAGGAATGAGAGCCCAGCCCAGAAGGAGGAATGTGATACATGGCACAGGCAGGGGTGGACTGGGAAGGGGGCAGAAAGGAAGCAGGAAAATCAGTCCAAGGATGATTCCATCACTGGAGAAAAGAAGAGATAAAAACCTGAACCAAGTCAGGCTAGGGAGGAAGAATCCTCTGGATTCAGGAAATGTTCAGGAAAAAGGAAAGTTTCCAAGGGTTGGAAGTGTGATGGTATAGATGCCCTAACTGAGCCTTCTACTGAAAACGTCTATAAATGCTGTATAAAAGAGAAACCGTTTTTAAACTGCTCTAATGAGCTAGCTAGGGAGGAACAAATACCCAGAAGTTAAAAACTAACCACAAACAGGAATGTAGAGAGCAAAAGGAAAGCACTGGCTCTTACCTCGGGGCACCCACAGAATTGATTTTCATGGCCTCTTGGGGTACAGGAGACAGGACATAAAGGCCCGGGCCCACCCCAGATGCCAAGATGCGCATGAGACTGGAAATCACCTTCGGCAGAGACTGGCCTAGCAGCAGAGGTAGAAATGAGTGTTACAACCTCAGGGTAAGGACAAATAGGGAGTAGCCCCCCGAGATTCCAAGGAACTTAACTTGTCCAGATTATTGGTGTTGATCGAGGGGAAAAAGAAAAAGTCTCCACTGCTGTCCCCCACCAAGAATTTCTAGCCACAAGGCAGCTCTTAAGCAGGGTGTAGCCCAAACTCCTAAAGCTTGAATGGTCCAAACAACATCAGGCAGGGAATATAATTCGTAACCGACCCACACCGGGAGTGCCCTAAGATGCCTAGCAGAAGGAAACATCAAACTGCCTTCGACCCCGGCCTCCAAGTATTCCCACAGAGGTCTGAGGAATAGGAGTTCAAAAGCAAGGATCATAGAACATCCTGGGAAACTAGACACCACGAGCCAGCACATAAGAACTTGGCAGACCAGGCTCGGATGCAGAGAGCCGTGGTGAATGAAGTCAAAGACATGACGCCCAGGAGCCAGGGGGATGCTCCAGATATCATACTTCCTTATGCCTTATATGTGTTTTATAAACACTGGCTTGTAGCTACTTGGTTCAAAAAACCTTTGAAGGGAGAAGTGGCTTGAGAATTTGCAGGGTCTTGAGTCACATGCAAAAGAACAGCTCCCCTGGAGCAGGAGGGTGAGAAGTCAGACGAGCTCTGAAGTGAGTGACTGCCGAGGACGTGCAGGCAGGCAGTGCACACTGCGCTTCGGGACATGGATGGCAAAGCGAGGGCAGTCCTGCCAGGAGCACAGTTCTAGGAGTTGGGGAGCAGGGAAAAGAGAGAGGCTGAAAGAGGCCGAGGGCCAAGTCCTGGAGGTGGCAGGAAGCACGAGGAGACCCTCCACTGGCCACATTTACTGCTTATCCAAGAAAAAGGAGTCCTGCCTAAAGAGAAGATGGAGAAGTAAGATCCTACTTCAGTCCTAAAGCCACATATAGGCTGAAAAGCAGGTGTGTGTGTGTTAGAGAGAGAGGGGGAGGGGGGGAGAGAGAGAGAGAGAGAGACTGTACACACATGGCACTGCTTCTCATTTCAACTGCCTTCTGAAAATGAGCTGTTTGCTTTTTTATCTATTCCGTGGTCAGCCTAGGAAGTGAGAGTCCACTAAATTTCAGCCCGAGATTTTTTAAATTTCCAAGCAATTTATAAAAATGTTCCCCAATTCTGGGCTGAAAAATGAAGGCACAGGAAAAGTACCTTTGTTGCTAATTGCCTATTCACAGGATCATTTACCCCTTTCGTTCAAGCAATTGAAAAGGATGTGCGCCCCCGTAACCCGCTTTGGTAATTTTTATGCAATCATTTTTACAAGCAAGTACAATTGGACTTGAGCCAGGGCAGCCACAAGGTAGAAATGACACAGTGCTTAAGCCGTATGACGGGGTTTGAAATGGTTCAGCAAAGCGAGGCAGAAAGAAGCAGGCGCAGACCCTGAGAAGCAAAGGCAGCGGTCCCGAACAGCTATAAATGCTGCCAGGCCTCCAGAAAGGTGCTGCCCATGGCAGGAAGTGCCAAGTGGAAGGCTGCTGGTCTCCAGGGAAAAGGCTTTGCAATCCAGCTGTTTCTCACCTTCTCAAAAAGCACAGCCAGCGGAGTGGCGCTCTCCGGTGCCTACTCCTACCACCCATGCGAAGGTCAAGTATACCAGGACACACAAGACATCAAAAGCCTTTGCAACTACACGAGCACTAAGGAGCTCAGAGTAACAAGGGGCAGAAAAGGCTGCAACGCCCACAGAGCTTAACCCAGAAGGTGCAGGAACGTATACAGCACCGAGACACACGCGCCTGAGGGAGCGGTGCTACCCTGGATGTAGGAGGCCTGCGTGGGGTCAAAAGATGGACAGAAAAAAAAGGGCAAACCATTTCTGAAGAGTACTGCTGCTCCCTATTTCCCATTTCTAGTTAGGGGGCTTTCTGGATTTAACACACGGAAATTTAAGACTTTCTACTAATCTTTTATCAAAGTACAACCAATGGTTTGTGAATAAGGATCCTAACCTTATCCACACAGCATCTTTCTTTAAAGGGGCTGAAAGTGTCTCACGTATTATCACATTTACTTTATTAATACTCTGGGCAGGGGAAAAGTGTGTTGGGGTAATTGTCCTTCTTCTTTGCACCTGCTGGGAAAATGGGGTGCTAATGCACAGCTGACATTCAAAGGGCACTTAACTGCGTGTCAGGCACTGTTGTAAACAGTTTATGTTTAATTCTCACAAAAACTCCATGGCGTAGAGACTGTGATTCTCCCCACTACAGATGAGAACACTCAAGCATATACATAGATTATGTGGCTTCCAAAGTTGCCAAGCAGGTAAGCGACCGACCCAGATTCAGATACGGGCCTCTGGACTGCACACCATGTGCTCGTGACCACATAGCAGAAAGGCTCTCTCTGGCTCTCCCTCATCAGTGGTTGCCATAAGCCTGGCAGCTGCATCCCAGGCTCAACTCCTTCCAGCTCTCCACTCTCCTATGTGAGGCTACTCTCCATGATTTTGGTCAAAACGGAGGCCCTTCGCTTACACACAATTCAAGAAAGTCCACGTGTGCCTATTGCTGTAGAGACAGATGGAAGTAACTTTACTAATGCCTAGATTCACTCAAAGTGCATTTGACTCTATATTTTCCCATTATCTGAAAGGTTGTTTTTCCAACTCTCTAGATTATGATTAACAGAAAGCCATACACTTTGCACCATGACCACATCCCTGTACACACACACACCTCTGAAACAAATGTTTGACGAACCGTAGGTGTCCGTAGTATGGATTATGCTCTCAATATTTTCTCTTCTAGTCCATTTAAAAATGGTTGCAACCTAGTAAATTAATTTTATGACTCCATAATACATTGGGATTAATAGTTAAACACTCCCCTAAAATGTCTGTTCCTACTTTTAAAAAATTATGTCAGAAGCATTGTCACATTTCTTTTTTTTTAAAGATTTTTTTTTCAGAAAGAGAAAAAGAGTGAGGGGGCCAGAGGAAGAGAGAGAGAATCTCAAGCAGAATCCCCGCTGAGTGCAGAGTCCAATGTGGGGCTTGATCTCAGGACCCAGAGATCATGACCTGAGCCAAAACCAGGAGTCAGACACTTAATCGACTGAGCTACCCAGGTGCCCCAAAATTATCATGCTTCTTATAAAAACGTATCATTTACCTAGAAGTAGCGAAGAGTCACAATGTAGTCTGCAAAACTGGTAAAATTTCTAGCATTTGTCAAGGCAAAACAAAAATAAAGCAAGAAAATAAACACTCTGGCTGAAGTAGAAAATGTTATGGGAACAATGTTCAAGTCTTACTGCACTGACATAATATGGAAACAATCAAATTAACAGGTTGACTCTGTGTGGCTAAACTACTCAAGTTCAATTCAAAGTTTAAGTCCCAACTTGAACACGCTGAGTGCGGACAATGCTAATGGAGAAGGAGGCCAGCAGAGCCAAAGGGATGGTCTGAAAGCAAGAAGCCCACTGGTTCACTGTTCACCGGCTGGATTTGGAACCCAACTCTCTTAGCCTTCAGACACCATTTCATGGATACAACATCAAGCTTACTTCTGACCTTAAATGCTTACAATAAAAAAAAAAATCACAGAGATTATCTGCAGCTGGTTTAAGAGTTTCAATAATATTAACAAAGTGATATTTTTCCAGCAGGGCCCTTTGTGTTGTTCAATGCAATCAGGCTTAGATTAGGCTTCCAGGAAATCCCTTCCTGGCACACTCTCACATTCCCCACTGTGGCAGTTTGAAAACTTTTCTTTCCCTCCTGTCTCAGAGAAATAATTGTCCCTTCTTCTTTCTAAAACTGCCCTACAAACTGGGCTTAACCCCATCCCCCTCCATCTTTCCCAGCATCCTGCTTCGGAAAGATCCCTTCTCTCTTGCCTTGACAAGAGGCAAGGCTCCTCTCACCCCCCACAAATACACTCATTTGCCTTTTTCAGATTCCAAGTGAAATACTCATTCCCTCCACTTGGCTCATACCACTTTGTTTTTTTGTCTCTTTTGTTTTTATTTTTTTTAAAGATTTTATTTATTTATTTGAGAAACAGCATGATAGAGCGAACACGAGCAAGGGAGAGGAGCAGAGGGAGAAAGAGAAGCAGACTCCTTGCTGAGCAGGGAGCCCAATGCAGGACTCGATCCCAGGACCCCGGGATCATGACCTGAGCCAAAGGCAGACACTCAACCACTGAGCCACACAGGTGCTCATGTTTTTCATCTTTTTAAAAACACCCTCTTCTCTACTCTTTCTTTAGAGCCTTACCCACTAGTTTCTGTCCTCTCACGTAGGTTACTTTCTAGATTCAAAAAAGTTCAACAACCATATGCCAGCCACTATACTAGGTACTGGGGACCCAAAGGATAGGAAACAAGGTCCCAATCTCCCAGTTAGGGAGTCTGGCCCCCGGGGAGCTTGCTACCATGGAATCTACAGGACCCTTCCCAGCCCTCCAGGCCCCTTGGCCCTCTGCGGCATGGCACAGCATGCAGGACATCCTCACTCCTTGCAAACTGGCCGCTCCCAAACTTCTGGTTTCAGACTCCTCTATTACACACCAGGGCTACTTAACTAACCTGGGAGCCACAGACGAGCTTCAGAGGGGCTGAAACCCTAAAATTTTATGTAAAGTTTTGTACAGAAGTGCACTCTTCATGGGATGAGAAACTATCATTTCTATCATATTATCAAAGGAATCTGTCGCTCCCAACATATTAAGACCCACGAT
Source organism: Canis aureus (assembly GCF_053574225.1). NCBI lineage: Eukaryota > Metazoa > Chordata > Mammalia > Carnivora > Canidae > Canis > Canis aureus. Next base: position 5,029,226 of record NC_135649.1, read on the forward strand.
TCCAAATCTACATCTCTAGATCCTTTTTTGGGGCCAGGCCTGAAATCACTGCTGTCAATTCTCTCAAAAGGCCACAACGACAGCCACACAAACAAAACAGAACTCCCCATCTCTCCCTCCTTGCTGTTTTCCACCTGTTTCCCCAAACAAAATCCTTTTCTGACTTCCCTGCTCTGTCAACAGCACCCCACCCTCCTCATCACTCAAGCCACAAACCCCAGAGGGAAGGATGATTCAGCCTTCCTCGTTGTTCTCTCACCAGACTGCTGCCCAAGCATGTCACCCACTGCCCCTGCCCCAGCCACCTGCACTGCGGGGTCTTAGTTCCAGCACCATGGCCCTCTCACCTGGCCCTCTGACAGCCCCTCGCAGGCTCCATGAGCTCTCTCCTGCTGTCTAGTCTTCACGACCTTGTATTCCATCCTATCACTTATTTCAAAACCTTCCGTAGGTCTCCACTACTTCTCCAGGTTTTAGCTCCTTCCCTAGCAGAGCCCTCCGGCACATGACCCCAGATCTCCTCTACCCCACGTTCCAACCACACAGTACCAGCTCCCCTCATAAACACTCCACACTGCTTCCAGCTTTCCTTCTGCTGTGTTGAGGGTCAGGGTCTTGCCTCTGCCTGGAATTGCACTTCCTCCCCCGGAAATGATAAGCATCCTTCAAGCCTCAACCCAAATGACTATCAAATGTCATGCAGGCTTTTCCAACATAGGTTGGATGTGTTCTGTTCTCATCTTCCTGTGAACCCCCAGTGGACTTCCCCTGCATTTCTCTGACAGCAGTGAAGGTACCTGTTCCATATCAGGGCCCTCCACATGCGTCCTATTACTTCTGTCATATCCTCAAATGGGACTAGGTATCATTCATTCATCCCATACTCCTACTCCTCATCTGCCCTCCCTGCTCCCTGACACCAGCGAACACATTACCTTGAAATTAACTTGATTTATGGGACGGTTGTACATGTTGACATGAATAGCAGGAACAGATATTCCAAAAGCCGTGTCAGTAGCTGATCTATTTTTTTTTATCTGTATCTTGTATTACTTTGGTAATTAATTAATTAAACAATTTATTTATTTATTTTTGTTTTACCAGTTTAACTTTTTTAAAGAAGATTTTATTTTACTTAATTGAGACAGAGTTATAGCAAGAGAGCACAAGCAGGGGGAGGGGCAGAGGGAGAAGCAGACGCTCCACTGAGCAGGGAGCCCGATGTGGGACTCAATCCCAGAACCCCGGGATCAGGACCTGTGCTGAAGGCAGACACTCAACCACTGAGCCCCCCAGGTGTCCTAACTTCCTTTTTAAAGATGACTTTTAGTGGTTAAAACGTAGGGGATGTACTTTTCCAAAAACTTCGCATAAGCAATCCGGCTGACATTTTTTTTGTAAGTTTGTCACTTGCCTGATGTCCCAAGGAAAAAGCAGGTATTTCTAGCGCAGGTACAAAATCTAAGGCCAAAGACCACAGACTTGAAAAATGGACCCTTCTGTGGACTCCAGTGACAGCCACCCGGAATCCTAGGCTCTGGTGCTAGATCCATCCACAACACCCAGAAACTTGTCCCATACATTTCCATTAAATGGATTTTTCCTTCACTTTCTTTTTTTTAAAGATTTTATTTATTTATTCATGAGAGACACAGAGGGAGAGAGAGAGAGAAAGGCAGAGACACAGTCAAAGGGAGAAGCAGGCTCCCTGTTGGGAGCCTGACGTGGGACTTGATCCCGGGTCTCCAGGATCAGGCCCCGGGCTGAAGGCAGTGCTAAACCGCTGAGCCACCTAGGCTGCCCCTTCCTTCACTTTCAACTGAACTTGAGTTCAATTTTAAAAAGCCATCATTATACAACTCCCATGCAGAAGTCATTCTGGTGAGGTGAGAGAACTAATGGCTGTTCCCTGCCTTGATAAGCTCATAGTTTACCAGGAGGTAGGCAACTCCTACATAATTATTATTACATAAGGCAGGCTGACATAAGTGCTCTAATAGAGGGATCTGCAAAGTCTAACAAGCGAGGGGCAAGAACCCCCCCCCCCCGCCCCGGGGCTGCGGCAGGGGGGAGGATGCACATGGTACATAAAAGGACTCAGGACTGAGCAAGGTGGTGGAGGATGGGCTTTAAAGAGATAAGAAGCCTGCAGGTAAAGAGGATAGGAACACCAAAGCCTCTGCTCTGAGAAAGTTCTATGTATATCAGAGGAGCACAGGGTGGTGCTGTGTGCTTGGAATGTAGGATATAAGCCACAGGAAGTCATGGAGTTTTTTTGTGGAGGGTTGGACAGTGACATGATCATCATTCACTTAAAAAACAACTGGCGCCACCCTTTGTAGAATCAACTGGAAGGGGAGAAACTGAAAGAAGAGAAGTCAGTTGGGAAGCATGGCTGAAAATGGGAAGCACAAGTAGAAACGGGAAGAAGTATGAGAGAGCCACCCATAAGTAGGACCTATAGGATTTGGAATAGATGTAGCTAAGGGAGGCAAGGCATGGGACATATATGACAGTTGACTTCAAGTTCTCAAACCTGAGCAACCAGAGGATCCTCCTAATTGGGGGCATATAGGCTGAAGAGCAGGTCTGTTGAGCTGCAGGGAGGTTGGGGGAGACAACAGGCCTGTGATTCTCGAGGACTTCCAGAGGAAGATGTTAGAGAGTTAGGCTTATTACACTCACTGGAGGCCAGTGTCGTGGCTAGATTTCAAAATCACCCATATGGCAGCAACAGCTTATACTATGGGATGAAACAAAACCATCAAGGCAAAGCAAAGAACATGGGAAGATGGCTGAAAGGGGACCATCACAGAGATGGTCCACTAGGGAAAGGACACAGGCAGCGGAGAGCAGGAAGGATAGTCAAGTTGCAGAGTAACCCAGAAACCAGGACTTGCTAGAATGGGGTGCTCGAAACTGTTGAATGCCAGGGGGAAAGCAGACACAATGAAGACTGAAGCGAGCCACTAGGTTTGGTCAGTAAGAGGGCCTCAGTTCCAGAAAGGTACCTCCAGTAAAGCTGGATACTCAAATGGGTTGGAGGAATGAATAAACCAGAGATGAGAACAGACCGGAGATGAGAACAGACTCATCTTCAAGAGAAGGTTCTTTCCAGAAGTTTGGATGGAGGTGAGAGATGGGCCAGTAGTTTAGGAGACAGTGGATCTAATACTTGACTTTTTAGGGGACTAAACTCAAAAAAGAGACAAAAGATGTCAGAGAAAGGGGATCTTATAGGAGAGGGACAGAGGCTTCTACTCTTTCAACCCTACTGCATGTGCCATTCTTAAAATTTCTGATCATTTGGGGCCAGATACACAAAGCCCAAGATGGAACACATTCCCGAAGTGAATTTTCGTGGATTAGACTTACATTCTCACTTTCACGAATATTCCAAAGATGTGTTCTCATAAAACTCTTTTTGCCCTGATCGTTAAAGAAATTGTTTAGTCCTAAAACAGCTTTTACATCACACATTTAATCAAAAACTGAGAAAAGGCTGAAAATGTGTTCCACTCTTAATCGTTACATTTGTTTTAAGCATTACATTTGAATCTGTAATCAACGCATGACTCATGGGGAGTACTTCATAAATCTTTCTAGACCTCCAGTCTTTGCATAATTGTGCCTTCCAACCGTCAACCATGAATTTCCTTTGGCCGGAACAACTCTCGGTAAAATTTGGGAAGAAAGAAAACTTGCCTCACCAGAAAAAGAAAAAAAAAATCTCAGGTCCCTATTGCCAAAAAACCTAAAAGCCTTAGGGAGAAGGTCTACGTCACATATGGTCTCCTTTATCACCTTCAGTCCATGCAGTGCCATACCCATCCTAGACTCACAGTAAAGGCAGTAAAGGCAATTATATATAATTTTTTAAAGAATTACTTCCTTGCTTGCCGCTCATCAGGTTGTCTGTCTCCAAGTTTGTTTAGAGCTGAGCAAGGGAGAAGAGAAAGGGAGAGAAGATACAAGTAAGGTATGGTGGCAAAAGGCAGTTGCCCACAGCCAGCCTTACCACCTTGTACCTTTAAAGAGGACAAGCCGAGGCTGGGGCTGTGAGGGGAACAGAGAGCATGGGCTCCCCCAGGTGATGCTTCAGTCACCTGGGGTGGGCCATCCCACACACCCTAGTAGAGGAGGGGCCCGCTCCTCCTGGGAAGGGTTCAATCACCTTTAATGAACACCCTGGCACACACAGCACACAGGGAAGCACAGCACAGCGAGTGAATGAAAGGGGAGACACCCGAGGACCTCCCAGTGCCTAGGAGAACCATGGAATTTACCAGACTGTGGGCCAAGGGAAAGGCGTATCTTGTGAGGATCTCAAACATATCCCTCCTGCTGTGGCCTTCCTGTTTCAGCGCGAACCTCAAGTTCCTCATGTCCTGGGTGGGGGGGGAGCAGAGAAATTGGACAGTTCAGTCTTCAAATAGAATGACATTCCTTAGCAAAACAAAACAAAACAAAACAAAAAACCCCACAAAAACAAACAAAAAAAACCTCTTCAACTAAAGGAGAAGATTCACTTACCTGAAAGGTAATTAATTAATCTAGATCACTAAGAAAATCACTTTGTTTGGTGTGACTTTTTGAAATATCCAGTTTAAGAACACCTCAAAATACTCCCATCATCGTCACTAATGTAAAGACAAAGCAACTAGTGCTAAAGAGCACACAAAACTAAAAATCATTGGATAACAAGAAAAATTAAACCTTGCCTTTGTGCACCATTTACGGTGTCTCTCTACTTCGACTGGTTTCTGCGGTATTGGCACTATAAAAGAGTATTTATTTCCAGCACTTTTCAAATATGTACCTGCTACCAGATGTCCTCTCAAAAGCATCAAATATGTCATGAAAATTCGGAGGCTCTCTCCCTCTGCCTCATGCTACTCCCAAGTCTCACTCTGACACATCGGGAGATGACGGGCACTGTAAGTTCTCATACAAGTTAAGTCCTTGCCATCAAGTTTACCTGCACGGAGTTCTACTTAAACCACAGCAAAGTACCCCTAGGCTTCCAGGAATACAACGTTAATGCTCCAAACTGATTTTATTTTATTTTATTTTTTTTAAATTTTTATTTATTTATGATAGTCACAGAGAGAGAGAGGCAGAGACACAGGCAGAGGGAGAAGCAGGCTCCATGCACCGGGAGCCCGATGCGGGACTCGATCCCGGGTCTCCAGGATCGCGCCCTGGGCCAAAGGCAGGCGCCAAACCGCTGCGCCACCCAGGGATCCCCAAACTGGATTTTAAAAGGGGCTTTCAATACATATCTCTTTGCTAAGCAAGAGAACCTTCTGACACCGAAACCAAACCAAAAAGAGCTCCCTTAAATGTCAAGTTGTGTCACGTATCAAAATACATGACATCCTGTCTTATTTTCAAAGCGTGAGTGTTTTGGGTTGTCTCTGAAATGCATCACGGTGCTGTGACCGAGTGGCTGAGCACTAGAGACATCACATTGTGCCCTGCACTTTCAATTCAGAAAAACAAGCCCGTGCCGGATCCCGGGGTACTTCAGGAGGGAGACTGCCGAGCTGGTCCCTGCCCTCTAGGGTGTCACGATCTTTCTATTTTTCCAGAGTGCTTTTTCATTCATTATATCAGGAGCACACTTCAAGCTTCCAGAGTCTGCGGCGTGCAGGACGAGCAAAGGCCTCGTCATATGCGGGACCTCCTAGAATGCCACTGGCAGCAGAGGCAGTACAAAGAACCAGACTTGAAGATCTCTACTGAGTGACCCCCAAGACTGCTCACTCTCTATACAGATGGCATCTACTGTGGGGCCTTGCCAGATCTAGGATTCTGTGCTTTCTTTTTGAAAAGCACATAATGGAATAAAATCCAAAAAACCAATTCATGACCTATTCCAAGAAAACGGAGATATTAGTTGTTGGCTCACGATGCAAAGCAGTGGTCCAATAAAAGGGAATAATCATTTCAATGACATGCTGTGCCTTAAAAGGGTTACAGCCACAAGCACAGTGCCAGATAGCTGAGGATGTGCGGGGCCAGGGCTCGGGGATGTGCATAGAACTTTCCTCCTAATAGCCTGGGGTCAGCCGATAATTCCGTATCACCGTTGTTCTTAACCACCTGGCCAGAATTTAGACCATCTCTAAGTAACCATTTATTTGGATCCATCAGTGATTCCAACAAATACTTTCAGTGTGCCAAAGCACAAGTGATTCAAGCAATTCCTTGTTGCCATCTGATTCACATGTAATTAAAGGACAGAAAGAATTACTACCTCATCTTGCCAACGAGAAAATTGAAACGGAAAAGGCAAATGACTCATAGGCGGCAGCTCACCAAATCTGCCACAGAAATATGAGTATATCCTAAGTAGTGAGTCCTACCTGGTCCCCTTTAGAGGAGGACCCATCAGGGAAGAGCACTTGAGGAAGAGTCCTGGGGCAGGAGAGCTTTGCAGCCTCCTCGGCCTGTTTGCCAAGCAGGTCATGTGGTGACACACCAAGCCTTGCTGTCATAAACGAGTCCAAGTCAACACACCCCCATTGCAACAACACTGAAGGGCTGATTTATGGACACATCACTTCTATAACGCATCTCTAGAGAAACAACGCCCATGGCTGCTGACCTCAACACTCCACACTGTCTTTCAAGTGAGTAAACAGGGGTGAGGCATGGAAGAAGAGAGGAGGTTCTGTGATGGTTAAGGTTTGGCTTCCTCCTTTTTTTTGTTTTTAAGGCTCCAAGTTGTCAGCAGGGGCTGGTCTGGGACCTGGGGGTAGAAATTCACATATGCAGAGCCATGTTCTCTGCTGCCAGACAACATCCACTGGGGTTGACATCCCCCAGGTACAAGATGCTACAGGCGGGAAGAAATCCGCATGTGCAGAGCTAGTAGGACCGAATCCGTAGGGGCTTCCAGCTACATGTCCCAGTGCAGCAGTAGCTGTGTTAGGGCTCCTGACTCCAGCTGATGCTGACCTAGGCCAGACAGGAGAGCCCACCTTTACCCCCATGGCACATTCCCTTTCTATTACCTTCAAGTCTGTTCCTGAGAACATGTGACTTGACACCCAAGATGTCACCGTTCCCAGGGAGATAATGGAATGAAGAGGCTGGGCTACAACACTGTTCTAGCCATCATCTTTGGGCCCAATGCTAATTACAGGGAAAAAAATATATACACACAAACACAAGTCACACACAAGTGTGTGACACTTGCCAGTGATGCCTGGTGAGTCATCCCTAAGTCCCTCATTTTTACAATAAACGCTCAAAGAGTGAGAATGTGCTTTATCTTATTAACTTTGGGGGGGACTGATATCTCAAATGAGTTCTTCCTATTGACAAGGTGACAAATAGGACTTTAAAAAAATTCTATTAGAACCCGAGTCACTTTCAAAATCATCAATATAGAGACCCTATTTCCCCTTGAGTACTGTGATATAAGGCTCTACTCCCATGGATCCTTTCATGCAAAATGCAAACATGCTTCCTTAAAAGTAAATCCCTGTATTTCTAGGCTCCAATGTGAAGACAGTGCTGGGATCATAAAGAAGGCATTTAAGGTAGCTTAGATTGAAACAAAAACCAAAAGAAGCCAAGGTGGCCAGTGATGGAGAATTTCAGTTCTGGCCTAAGGACCACACAATTCTTGTGACAGAGTATACCAGTCTTCATCTTTTGCAAACTGGAGATAATACAACAAACATACTATATTCATAATCAAAACAAAATTATGGGAGATTAGTTTTAAGAAATCACAGTGCCTGAGCAAAGGTCACATCTCCCAGATCTAGCTATGAGAACTACGGAGACAGAGGACCTCCAAACCCCTTCCAGCTCTTTCTGGGCTTAGACAATATTCTATTCTATTATTACTCTATTTGGATTGTAATCGTCTGACACTTAATACCTGGAAAGGAAGTTTTCTTGCCAGGTTTATCCCATTGTTTACAAAATGATCATCTCACTGTATTTGGATCCCAACCCTGCCATTTGTTGGGTAATCTTAGCTCAGTGACCTAACTCTTCTTAGGCTCAAGGGTTCGCAACAATAAAATGGAGACACCACCATCCATCTCAGACGGTTGCCCTGAGGACTGAACACAAAGCACCTAGCATGTGTCTGGACTGACACAGATGCTCAGTAACAGTTCCTATTACAGCTGAGTAAATTTTATTATCATTAAATCTGTGCCACCCCCATGCCAAAACAAAATGTTAGGCAAAATGTTACCTTTGAAAACTAAAGTTAGAAAGGTTGTCAGAGGCACATCCATGCATAGAGGGAAAAATCTCTTGCATTTCTCTTTCCTTTCATGGTGTGAAGATGTCTAGCTGGTAACACATCACATAAAGGGACACCAGGAGTGGACTCAGGCAAAAACTAAAAAGTGTGAAAATTCTATCTATAAAGTTTTCCTCCTATCTGGTCAAGCTGACAGAAGGACAGGTCTGAGTCCTTGCAGGTCTCTTTAGTAAGAACTATTTTCCCAGGAGGTTCTGGAAGCGTGATCGTGAGGGAAGAACCATTCTTGAGCCTTAGATGAACCAGGATCTTCAATTTTTTTTTGGTAACCCCCCCCCCCGCCCTTAACTGTTACTCATCATTCAACACTATGGTGTCTTTTTTCACATAAGAAAGTACTGAATCTCTTACTTTACAAGTAATATCTAGACCATACGAATTTTCTCCTCTACTTGTCGCGCCTCCCATTTTTTCAATTCTGGAGATCACACCCAGAGGAACATCAAGTATTAGAGCAGAATCCTGTAATGGACAGAAATGCGAAAGTCAATATTTCAGTCAGTATCATTAAAACATCAAAAATATTTTTAAAAACACAAATGCTTTAGGGCACTTTTACCTTGGCCCATTTTGCCACTTTCTATGAACAAAACTGTGATAGAGATCACACATAACAGAGCAAGCATGACAATAGGCAGTTATGCAACCAAAATGCATCCCCAAACATGTGTCATCCTGTACTGCCTACAGAATAAAAGACTAAATTCCTAGGGACACAATTCAAGGGCCCTGTGGTGTCACTTCCAGCTGGTCTTCGCAGGCTCCTCTCCCACACTGTTCTGTACTCCCAACTAAGTACTGTTCCTTAAGCACTGTCTACAATCAGGCCTCTGTGATTTGTGCATGCTGTTTCTTTTGCCCAGGATGATCTAGGTTTCCCAGCTACCAGATGTTTCCCTGTGGCTTAAGCCCTGGCTCAGCAAACATCACCTCTAACAAAGCTCCGCTTCCTAATTAGAATTGACCACTCCCTTCTCTGAAGTTCCAGAACACTAGATTCAGACTGCTGCTACATCGCTTGCTTTACTCTGCCAGAAATTCACCAGTCTATATTCCCTACACCAGAAATCAAACATCTGGAAGTGGTGCCTAGCTGAGGGATGGGTGCACGCGCAAGGGTGCGCTTCCCCAAGAAGGGCCTGGACGCACAGCAATGCCTCTCCATCATTCCTTATCCAGTGCTGGGTGCAAGGGCTCCATACAACTGCTGGCAAGCCAGAATCACATTTGTGAAGTCATAACACAATCATCACGAGATGGCAGCAGCTGCCACACATGGAATAACTCGTCTGTGCCCTGGGCTGCAACAGGGGCTCTGCACGCCTCTTCTTTCTGATTTTATCATCACAATCTTTCCGGATGTTGGTGTAGCAGTTTTGTTTCTGGACGTGGCCATCAAGGCTTTGAAAAGCTTCAGTAACTTGCTTAGTAAATATGGGGAAGGGTTGAGATTTGAGCCAAGGTCTGGAAACACACATCAGAAGAACCAGACAAATGGTCCTACCCTTTTGCTCCCATAACTGGATTCTTAAGAGCTTATCTTACAGCTACTGCACAACAGGACTGAACGGTTATGTGTGTGAAGATGCTCAATGGAGCCAGAGGTGGACGTCAGGGTGGAGAAAATGACCATTTGTCAACTTGATGGAATAAGCATGCAGCTCCTAAAATAATCACAGTATGTGGAAAAATAAGCTTCAGTGGAGAAAAACACCACCATACAAAGTGTACTGAGTACAGTAATGTAAAATATATATTTACATGGACAAAGGGAGGCCTACAGAAATTTTTTAAGTCCAATATTTTCTTAAACACTGTGATTACCTTGATAATAAAGAAAATATTTTCAAGGTGCTTATTACATTTTTATTGTTTAGAAGATGTCCTTTTGGGGGATACAAATAAAGTTTAAGTTCTACTTTAAATCCTTCTCCTTTACACAATAAAAAAAACAAAACATTTCTTTATAAAATTATAAACATAGCTTATGGGTATTCTAGAAATTCAAAAAACATAAGAATGTGGTGCATCCATGCTATAGAACACTACTCAGCTACAAAAAAAAAGGAACTATGGACCAACAAAATGATGTGGAAGGCTCTGAAAGGCATCATGCTGAGTAGCTCAGGCCAATCTCAAAATATCACGGACTGTATGAATCCATTTATGACATTTTTAAAGTGACAAAATTATAGAGAAGGAGAACAGAGAAGTGGTGCCAGGGAGTGCAGGGAAGGAAGATGTGGCTCTAAAGTGGCAGCAGGAGGGAGTTCTTCTGCAGTGGTAAAATAATTGCAGATCTTGATTGCTAGTGCATAGTTCTGTGACTTTACACATGGGGTCAAATGTCATAGACTGTATGCGGGAACCTACAAAAATGAGTACATGAAATATCAGTGAGATTCAAGTACAGTCAAAGTCTTAATTAACTGGATGTTGCCATAAATTTCCTGGTTTTGATCAAGCAGTATAGTTACTGGAGAAGCTATAGGTAATGCCCTAGTTTTCCAAGTTCGATCATTCACAATATTTCAAAATGAAAATTTAAAGCCTAAGAGCAAGGTTGTTATGGTGTAGAGAAAAAAGCACAAGCTTTGACGCTGGACAAAATTGGTTCAGATGGTTTTGACATTTATTAGCTGGATAACTTTGGCAAGTTACTATACTTCTCAGCCACATTTACCTGTAAAGGAGGGATGATTAAAGATCATGGACTTAAGCACCTGGCATGGTGCCTGTCACATGGTAGCTAGAAAATAATGGAAGTTATTATTATCACAAAGAACATCTTAGTGTTTGGAAAATGTAAGTGCTCTACAAATATAGCAGATCAGTACATTCTTGCAAGCAGCAACAGGTCTTTCTCTTCATAGCCATAAGGAGGCATTTTTTAGTTGTCGCCACAGGGTGAGATACCTCACAGTGTGACTAAAATCCAAATGCCTACAGAAGAAAAATACACTACTCAGGAACTGTGTACATATATAGCTGCATATTATAATGTGTTTCCTTCTCAATACAACCTAGTTATTAAAAACATACCATCAGGCAGACTGTTCTGTTTGAACTGAGACTTAGGAGTATCTAAGTATATTCCTAAGTGTCAAACTTACGCCTAAAATCACACAGATTAGACACTAAATAGAAGTCTGATACTCTAAGGTCAACATGGAAGCAAGAATATAAACAAAAAAGATGAGACCATACTGTTCTTTGTCCTTGTATGGGGGCAATTCTATAGCTCTGATCAGCCTGACCCAACACAAAACAGAAAATGGGACAACTGAGGAGAAGCAGCCAGTTCCTGACCACAGGCACCCACAGTTTAATGAGGCTACTTGCCATGTTCTCCCCCAATGACAGATTCAAGATCAGATCACACAGCAGGCCAAACTGGAAGATCCAGGAATAGGAAAATTAGCTTAACTTTGTAGAAACTGGAGTTGTCACTATCTAAGTATCATTAAATATTTAAGAATTCTCCAAGGTCCATTATAACTCAGAATTCTGTACCTCTACGGATCTAAAATAGTTGAGAAAGTAAACAGAACAATCTAAAAAAGATGCATTCTTTTACCATCTCTCTCAAGTGTATATGGAGTAACAGAAGTCATACTGGATAGTAGGAACCACTAAATAAATAAGATGCAAATGCTGCCCTCATGGAGCTCAGGGCCCAGTCTGGGAGAGAAGACACATGTACCCAAATAGCTCTGATGCCAGCTTGCAAAACAAAACAAAACAGAACAAAAGCCATGTCCAGACTAATGAGATGAGAGGTCAGAGGAGGGCAGAACAATTTCCTATTGATTGGGTCTCATGAAGGTTCTGTGGCAATGGCAATGTTAAAGATGATCCTTACAAGATGGAATAATAGCAGCTGTAGATTTGCCTTCCCCAAACAGGTAACAGTGACATCAGCTACACCTGTGGGAAAGTATGGGGATTTCATATAACAAGTGGATCAGGTTTATGATCTGGTGGCAGAGGAATTCCCTGGGGAGTGCCCCAGGGCTTGGATCAGGGTGACTGGGATCCATGGAGTCTGTTTCGTGAAGAAGAGCACAATGACAGGCCGGTGCTTCCTGAAGATTCATTTGGCAGCACTAAGCACTGTGTACTACGCCTGTTCCTTGGAACCCTGCAAGCTAATGGTTTAAGGCAAATTGGGAATGTAAGAGAATCTGAGAGCACAGTGACCCATGTGGGAAGCAAAAGAAGGAGACAATGAGCCAGTGGGGGAAGTCTCACAAGGACTCAAGATTTAGGCCCACACAAGAGATGTGATTCCACCAAGAGATGCAAAGGACACAGAAACGGGTTTTGGAGAAAAATGAAAATTGTCACTTTGACATGCACAGGGCTGGGGGCTGATAAAATTATCACGTGCGGATAAGCAAGAGGCAGCTGGACATATGGAACTGGGAGAGATTTCCAAAGCACCCCCTCCCAACTCAAAATGTCTAGAACATGATGTTTCTCTCTCCAAATCATGTCTTCCAATCTCAGTGGCTGGTGCTCTATCCGCCATTACAAAAGCTGGAAACCTAGGAGGTTTGTCATGCCTGACATCCCCTTCTCTGTTATCCCTCACCTAATCTCCCACATTTTCCTCTTAAATCCATCTTGCACCTGTCAACCCCTCTCCAACTTCTCTGGACCACGGGAACAAGCCTAGCAGTCTCCTCATGGACCGCTGCTCGCCTTAGAGTCTGTCCTCCATACAGCAGCAGAGGTGATCACCGAGAGTCCATCTGATGCTATCAGTCCTTGGCTTAAATCATGTCCAAAGCTTCTCACTGCTCAACCCCAAACACCTCCATCCTTAGGGGCTACGAGATCTTGGTCATCTGGCCCCCACCCCCGCTCTCTCCTGCTCATTCTTCTGCTGCTCTCCCTGCCCCCAACCCAGCCACTGGCTTATCCTTTCCTGTTCCCCTTGATCTCAGCTGCTTCTCTGTCCCTCCCCCCACCCCAGCCCCTGCCAAGCATCTAGGTCCTTCCTATTCATTCTTCAGACCAGGGGTCAAACATCATTTTCTCAGGACAATTTCCCAGGCTCCTCAAACAATGGCACTCCCGTAGGACTCACTCCTGTACTGCTGACACTTGGCACAAGCTGGTGTTACACATCTGGTGTGATCATCTGATTAATGTCTGTGGGTCCCATCGCAACTAAAGCTTCACAAGGGAGAGGCCAGGTCTGCCATGCACACCACTAGATCCGAGCACCCGGCACAGTGCTCGACCTGCAGCAGCAGCCTCTCAAATGGTCAATGAATAAAGAACGAACTAGAAGAAGTGTGGTAAAGAAGGGGAAAAGAGAGGATGGTAGTATTGGGGGGGGTGCAGATAGGGGGTAGCAGGGATCCAAGACACAAGGAGCCAATGGGAATCACAATGGAAGGCACAGAACGACCAAATGGGTACTAAGGTTTTAAGGGAAGGAAAAGAGGCTCAAGTGGAGGAAAGTTTGTTTTGGAAAAAAAGGCAACCAGCCCTTTCCGCTGAGACGAGGAGGAGAGCACGGGTGACGACGGCCAGCAGCAGGTGGTGGAGTGGGCAGTCTCCGGGAGCCCAGGGAGGAGGGCTTGTAAGTGTTCAGCAGAGCAAGGGACAAGGTGGGTTGAAGAATGTGGAGGGTTTGGCAGGGATGCAGTGGGGGGTCGGAGAGAGAGGTCGGCCTGAGATTAAAAAGAACTGCCCGTGCAAGGGGAGCCCCTGGGGTCTGAAAGCCTGCACTCTCACTCTGCACTTGTACAGGAACTAATGAATGAAATCTATGTGACTTGCACACCATAGTCCATGGCCTGTCAAGTCTGGGGGCTGGCAAATTGGGAATGAAGTGGCCACAAGGGGCAAGGGAACCTGAGGGCTCAACAGTCTCTGTTTTATCCTGAAACAGCACTTATTTTGCAGCAGCAAAAGGAGGGGATGATTCAAGACTGAAGTTTAACAGGATACCTATAGTAAACATCCGATGTCCCCACTGAAGTTCTACTACAGACACTTGAGAATGTTTTATTATAGGGTTTGGGACATTATTTCAGCTCTCTTAAAATGAGAAGAGGTGCTAAATCTCCTAGACTGAAGGACCTAAAAAAAGGAAACTATCAGAAAGTCTCCATTGTATTTTCATGAAAAGAAGACTACTGCAGGAATCCTTGTTTGTCACCCTTATGATGAACTGGATGGGCCTTCATTCTGGGAAAGAATACAGATCTGGCTCCAAGTGTCCATAACGGAAGGAGAGGGTGGTGTTCATGGCTTACAGCTCCAGTTGCAGCCAATGACAAGAGACCACGGAAGCTGAGCACTGCTACACTTGTTAGACACCTGGCTCCTGGGTGGTATGATACCCAGCACCTGCTCGAAGGTCATTTCAGAACCGAGTATTTGAGAGAAACAGAGTCTGAAGGACACACAAGCCAGCCAGCCATCTCAATTCTCTGAGTCCTGTCAATATACTGGTAAGCCATCAAAAAGCTAAGCAAGCAGACCTCATTTTTCTAGTCCCTCAGAGAAAGAACTTTTACCAACTAAAGGTGAACGTGCATTCTATAAAGACGTGCATTCTGTCTTTATAGAGGGTCTCAAATGGTAGTGAAGAATCTTTGGGTAATACTCTGCCTGAAGGATGGAGTCATCATGTTCCTATCTTTTAGAGACATTTCTCCTGGAATTTAATCCAGGAAGAACATCCTACTTCTGACTTACCATCAGAAAATGAAAGGTGTGTGCAACAACATGTTTGTCATCTCATCAGCATTTCTCGGTTGACAGGCCTAAAAGCCTCCGTTCTCTGGCTATCACACATCTGCTGTGATCCATTCTGGTTCAAGGGTGTGTGGGCTGACCAGGAGCGAGGAATACCAACTTTCAGAGGGGGTTACCTCTGGGGCGAAGGGGAGATGGGGCTTCTTCAGCTGGATGGTAGATTCACAGCTGTTTAGGTTATTCTTTATAAATTTCCTATCTTAAATATTTCAAAATTATTTTGCACACAGAGCAGGGATGGGTGTGAGCTCTAGGTGAAGCAAATGGCCTGAGGGGAGGTCCGGAGGAGAGTGCCCAGGGCTTAGTTAGGGGACAGTGGGTAGGGCACCTGAGCCGGAATATGGGCCGGGCTGGCAGGAGACAGGTGGCAAGGTGCAGTACCCTAACTTCCTGGCAAAGGCATAGGAAATGAGGGAGGAAAGGAGCCACGGAGAGTGTCTGAGCACGGGGATGGCATGACTATAAAGAGGACTTCAGGGGCCAGAGAGAAGGGAGTGGGGAGAGGCCAGAGGCAGGGAGGCCAATATGTGGCCCCTGTGATGGCCCAGGACAAGACCCTGGACTGGGGTGGGGTGCATGCGAAGACTGTGGAGGAGGGAGGAGAGGGGCAGGGACCCCAGGGCTGCTGGAAGAGAAGCAGCACCAGCCAGAGAAGCAAGAGCACCAGAAGATGGCACCGGGGAGGGAGGAAGAGCTGAAGACTCCCGCCTTGGCCCCTGCACCTGGGAGGCAGGCAAAAAGCCCAGGGGTCTCGGGCAGGCAGTAAGAAACGAGGAAAAGGGGCAGCCTGGGTGGTTCAGCAGTTTAGCACTGCCTTTTGCCCAGGGCATGATCCTGGAGACCCGGTATCGAGTCCCACGTCAGGCTCCCTGCATGGAGTCTGCTTCTCCCTCTGCCTGTGTCTCTGCCTCTCTCTCTCTCTCTTTCTTTCTGTGTCTCTCATAAATAAATACAATCTTTAAAAAGAAAGAAAAGAAAGAAAAGAAAAGAAAAAAAAAGAAAAGAAAAGAAAAGAAAAGAAAAGAAAAGAAAAGAAACGAGGAAAGGGGGAGGTGCTGGGGTGGCTCGGTCAGTTGAGCATCAGACTCTTGGTTTCAGCTCAGGTCATGATCTCCCGGGTCATGGGATCGAGTCCTGTGTCGGGCTCTGCTTGGGGATTCTCTCCCTCTGGCCCTTCTCTCTCCCTCCAAAATAAATACATCTTTTTTTAAAAAATGAGAAAGGGGCCAGAAGAAAGGCAGCCCTCGAAACCAAAGCAAGCCCAGGGGCAACGAGGGGATGGCTCTGCCCATCAGCTGTGGCCTGGTCGGGGAGAGCATGTGGGGAGGAGCACAGCCAGCACGCAGCGTTATCCTGAGAGAGGAGACCGCAGCCAAGGAGCGGAGGAGCCCTGGGGAGGACGAGGACCAGAGAGAAGCCAGCTGAGGCCTCGGAGGCGGAAGGAGGAGGGAGACCACCAGACTGGTGCATCTACAGAATGGGTTCCCAGTGACCTAACAACTACCCTCCTGGGCTCTGCTCGTTCTTTATCCTGCAGAGCCCTGCAGCATTCCCTCAGCGGTGTGCTCCCTTCCTTCCCGAATCTTCTCCCTTCCACCGACTTCCACCGAAGCCTCCGCTCTGACCACCCCTGCTTTCTCTTCTCCGGCGCTGGGGCTGCCCCCCACAACCCCGCCCGGGAGAATGTTCGAGCCCTCAGGGTCCTCGGCCACAGCATGCATCTCCTTGTCAGGTAATCACGGGGATGCATGCGGCTTCCACCAACACTGACGTGCTAACAACTTCACAGGCTCCGGAGTCACGTTTCCAAATGCTTCGGAGACATTGCCACTCAGTGGCTGTACGGCTATTAAGTCCACCTGTTCCGAGGATCCCCGGGGGCTCATCTCTGCCACACTCCTTCTCCCGGGAGGTCCACGTCAAAGCAAAGGATCAGAGGCACCACCCTCGACTCGTAGTCCTTCCTCCAACTCCCACCTCCAAACGGCCACCCCGTCCTCCCGAACCTCCCACGCTTTTCCCTCCTCCTGGTGCGACGACGACTGTGCGAGGCCCCGGCTGCTCACCTGGACCACTACCTTTCCCACTGCTCTCCCCACCTCCAGTTCCCCCCCCCCGCCCCCAGTCCATCAGACACGCTGCAACCGGCCGTCCCTTCCAGAAACACACATCCACTGTGTGGTCCTCCCCATAAGGCCGGCGCCGCTGACCTGTGACTCGCGAGACTCGTGGGGCGGACCCTGCTCCTGGCTTCATCTCCTGCCCCCCACTCCCCCTCCACCCTCTACTCCAGCCCCAACAGCCCACCCAGCCGTTTCCACACTATGTGGTCTTCTCCAGATCGTCATGCAGTGACGTAGGGAAACCCTCTACCTGCACTGCTCCCCCCTCTCTCCCCTCCTGTCCAGGAAATTGTTACCATTCTTCAAGACTCGGCTCAAATATCACCTCCTCTACAAAGCATGCTATGACTCATCATCACTGGGTTACTTGCCGTCTCCCTTGTAACCTCACAGTGTTATGCAACCACGCCAGGCTCTGTCATATTACACCCCAATTACTCGCCTCTGTGTCGTTCACCAAGCTCACTGTTAGCTCACCGTGCTGCTCACTGAAGGTTCCAGAATACAGGCACGAGCGCATGAATGAACCAAGGGGTTACTTTGCCTTTCTCACCAGCTACCACACCTGAACCTGACGTGCTCCTGGAAAGGAAGCCGAAGCAGTCTTCCTTCTCCTTGGGAGTCTACGGATTAGAGCACCATGGGCCAAAAGGGAACTGCTCCCCCCTCCCCGCCACCACTGTGGTCATGAGAGCGACCCCACACCAAATTCCTGAGCACCCTCAAGGTCAAAAGGGGGCTATGGGATTTCCAAAGCCCAGAAACAATGTCAGTATTCGAGATGCTGGGATTTAGTGGGGTCCTCATGGCAGTCAAACTGGAGTGATGAAGCCTGTTTCCTCCCGAGTTCGCTCACAGAATACCTTTTGCCTGAGTGTCTACCACCTACTGGACCCGGCGCTACCTAGGCCCAGGACCAGAAGGACTCAGCATTAGTAAAGGCCACAGACATACAGCAGCAAATAAGTGAGACCAGACTTCCTTCACTCAGCGCAGCCTGAATGAATACCCTTCAATGTGCCAGGCTCTGCCCTCAGCACTAAGGGGACACAGGGTGGGGGTCGGGGACAGACAGATGAGCATCCCTGTCCTCAGAGGGCCAAGCAACAAGACGAAGCAGTGAAATATATAAAATCAGAGGCGGGAGGCAAGGGCTCCGGAGAAACAAACATGGAAAGGAAAGAAGGTGTGATGGTCAAGGGAGGGCTCATGAGCAGTGGGTGATAGAGGGGAGGGAGAGGCATGGGAAGAGGCTATGGGGACACAAAGACAGAGGGGCCCCTTCACAGGAGCTGGAGGCGGCTCAGGACTGCTGAGGTGGGTTCTGAAGGACAGACAGCAGCTTCTGAAAGTAACACCCCGATCCAGGGTGAAGAGCACATGCCATGCCTCCATACAGAAGAGCCTGGCCAGAAGTGGCGTGAGTCGAAGCAAGAGAAGTCACGAGGATGTTTACGCCACGTAAGTGAGATTGGATTTTATTCTGTGAGCCCCAAGGAGCCAACGAGAGTTTTAGGCTGGAGAAGTAAGCTGGCCAGCCTCGTTCTAAGGAGGATCATTCTGGAGGCAGGATGCAAGGCAGAGTGGAGGACGGATGACCAGGAAGGAGGGGCTGCAGTGACAATCTAAGGAGACAGCCACTGTGCTGCTACCATCCTAGGGAATGGGGTGGGCGGGACACCTTGCCGTTGACACCTCAATGACGTGGGACAGCGGGCTCCCGAGTCAGACTGCACTCCCACTGCTGGGTTTACCTACCTGAAACAGGTGTCCGCTTCAAAATGCCAGGGAGAGGACAGCTCTTTGTCAAACACACAGTTTTCAGCAGAATCCACAACTGATGTTCTTACTTAGAACTTTAAGAAACACTATGATGACTATGTTTTGAGGCTTCTGCATAACCACTTACATGGCTTTCTGTATATGATGTTTTCTGCCATGAGCTTCTCGCTTTTATACTAAATGTTAGGGCCGACTGGTCAAAATGTTTATGTGAAACAGTGGAAGAAGAAAAAAGTTAGTAGTCACTGTCAAATGGGCCTTTTATACACCCCTTTGGTGTTCATCCCCACCTTCTACAATGCCACACGAAAACCAACGAAAGCTTGCTACGTGCTCTCCCAATCATAAAAGTCATACATGCTCATTCCAAGTGGAGGGAAAAAAATAAAGCATGCATAATTCCACTCTCCAGAGAGCCCAAGGACTAAAACGCTTCATGTTATTTCCTCTTTTCTACTGATACTTTTCACTCGTTTTGTGTAGCTGAGATTGTACAATCCTGTCATGGCAGCAGAGTCTTAAAAATTTCCCCAGTTCGTCATCAGTGACAGCAGAAAATGGGACCAGGCATGCGTGGCCAGCCAACAAGCCAAGGGTCTCAGAGGGGTAAGGCACCGTAACACTTGCTTTAATTCTCATTTTTGATGACCCTTACATATATCAGCATCAAATCTCTCAATCTGTCCCAATTTGACCCTTGGGAGCCGGACAGAATGAGTCTGATCCCTGATCCACAAAAGGCACTTCAGACATTCATTCCAGGGTAGCTCTGCCGTGCCTCGCTTCTGTCTTTTCTTCAGATGAAAAACCAACAGTTACTTCAATCGTTGCTTCTATTACAGCCCCTCCACAAACCTGGTCCCCTTTGTCTGAACCCTTGCTGGTGTTCCAATGTCCCTCTTAAAACGTGGCACCTGGATCTGAACATGACACGACACTCCAGGTGGGACTACAGTCTCATTTTGCTGGTCACTGTCTTATACTTTTTGTGAGTAGAGCCTATGGGTATATTAACGTTGACATCAACCAGGCCCAATTACTGGGTCAAATGAGCTCAAGCCCCTGTTAAGACCTCCTCCATCCTTTGTTGGCACCAGCGGTTTGTATAAAATAAATGTCATCTACAAGAAATGTTGTATCATTAGTTTCATTCTGATATCCTAGTCTATTAAGGCAGTTTCAAATCACACCTGTGTAGTCTAGAGCATTGGCTAGTTTGTGGTTTCTCACATATTGGACATGCATGCTTTCTGGGGGTTCAACTGCATTGTGTTAGAAATGCTGCAGAGGAGGGGCCCTGCACAGCGAGACATTTGGGACTCCCCTTCCTGGTTGGCATCGAGCCTTTAATCCACGGTCTATAACTCACCTAGGTGTACCACCACCATTTAGCCCATGGCTTCTTAGTCACATGCCTTGACTTAATCAAGACAAGGCAACAATAGTCCTGAAGAAGTTATGGGGTAAAAGCAACGAAACAAAAGCTAGATTCCCCCAACGGTCTCAACATCTCCTGTGTAGAAATTGCTACTCTTCCACGAACCCTGGACCTATCCATCCCTACTTGGTCCATCCCCCAGGTATAGCTGCCCCTTCAGGCTGGCCTGCATGATGGTGACCCACTGTATCTACTGTGGGTCCTTCGGTGACAGCCATGGCAGCTCTTCACTTGTCCCTTCCTTTCTGGAGCATCTCGTCTCCATCTCATTGTTCCATCGGGGGTACATTCCTTGAAATGCTGTGACAAACATTTCATGGCCATGGAGTAAAAATGTAGAGTGGCACAAGCCATACCACAGGCATCCTACTGCTAAACCACTACCTAGTACTTTGCAACACCTGGGAAGTTCTAGAGCAATGGGCCTTAATGAGGGATTCATATCATCAGCATCCTCTGTGGAGTCTTAAAATGTACAACTGTATCTGGACCACAGGCCCAGACATTTTGACACAACACCTGTAGGGCATCTGTAGTCTGTTAAGCACCCCAAGTGGTTCTCATCTGTGCTTCTGGTAAAGAACCACTATTCTACACTAACTCCTCCAAACTAGCAGATGGGTCCAGTTACCAACGCTTCCCCAATGTGATGAGGGCCAAAACTTCTGACTTTTTAGATTCGCTCTTGCTACATATGCAGGTGTTAGTGGTAAATGAGCTTTGCAAAAGCCAAAAATTAAGAGCTGAGAAGCAAATATATCCCCCATGTTAATCTGATCCACAGTCAATGTTGCCAGGTAGAAGAGACATAGTTTAGCATTATCTTTAACAGTTAGGGTCATCTTTATGGTCTTAGATTCTACTTACCGTTTCCAAACTTCTTAAATAAAGACGATAATTTGTGATGTAAACTCTTCCCTTAATGGGGCCATTGAAAGGACATATGTAAATAACTTCTTTGTCTATTAAGATAAAAAAAGTACCCTAAAATAATGGAAATATATACCAAGATACACAACAAATGGCACTCATTTAATATCAACTATGTGGCTAAGAATAGCTACAGTAAAAAAAGGATCCCTAGAAAGGTCGAGAAGCAGGCACTGGGCAATGTTTCTACATTACCGTGCCAGATCAAGTGTGGGCCACAGGTCACCTCCAAGCACCGGCACGGCTTCCCTGAGCTTGACCAAAATGCTGTCACCACCTGGGGCAAGGTGGTAAACTGGAGAGCAAAAGTGTACTCGGGTCCTGTTGCTGCTACTCCTAGGTGGTTCTTAGAGATAACTACGGAGCTCCTGCAACCATAGGATGGCCGTTCAGGTGGGACAATCTCGTGGACTAACCACCACGTAGGGTCTGAGGCTTGCCAACCTCTCATCACACGAACATTGTGATGTTTTTAATAAATGGATGTCAGTGGTAGAAATATTCCTAGTATTTTCTAATAGTCCAGAGAAGAGTTTTTAGTTAGATCCATTTCAATCATTTCAGGGACAGAAAACAGATGGCCAAGGTAATGGTATATCTTTAGTAGACTCAAACATAAGGAGAGACTCAATCAGGAGAGGTAATTTATTATAACAAAAAGATCTTCCTATTATCTTTCAAGGATGTCCTTGAATGTGTTAATGGCTTTTAATTTTTTAAAACAATTTTGAAATCCCTTTCTCCTTGGGTGCTAAACGAAAAATGCCCAGTAAGGCTACATCCTGCTAATTCAATGAATGACTACCTCAGTTAAGCTTCTGACAATGATGCAGAGCACCAAAATTCCATGTACGAGGGCCACCTGAAGTAAGCTATCCTCTTTGCTCTTATCCAGAATTGTGATGGATGCATGCCACTGGTTTTCTCATCAAGACCAGAATCGGGTGCAAGTCTATGGACATGGAAGAGTTTCTCACGGTGCAAGGCTAACTAATTCACAAAGGCACCATGTCTTATGGCCTTAATCTCATCAACAGCATGTTGTAGCCACTTGAGCTAAACAACCCAGACCTTAGTTAACAAACCAAAAGGTTCCCTGAAACAATAGTAGCTGTATCACCCACATTACCAAATATGTGATAATCTGAAGTGAGGGTGTCCTCTGCCCTAATATAAAATGTGAATGCCCACAACATTAGCATTTGGCTTAGAAGCTGTCAGATGCTTCTATATTCTTAAGCCTGAATGATCTGGTCCTTCTAAAGTAGATCCCTTCCTCTTAATATGAATTTACCATGAAAAAAAATACGTCAACAATTGAAATACTGCATCAATAGTACAAACTCCAGTTATTGGACAAATGAAAGATATTCTAAACCAATATGGTCTCCTATATTTCAAAGCAAAGACTACAAAGATGTTAAGTCTTTAGGTTGATCACACATCCTAGGCTGGAAAACCTTAACATTATTTTGTGCTTATAACCTCAAACCATGAGAGCTTAGAGCTCCAATAAGAGACATTTAAGAGATAATCCACTTTTTTTCCAAAATAATTGTCAGTCTTGGGTACAGAGGGAAAAACATCACCCTCCTGAATATCATGAAACTCCTGAAAGAACTCTCTGATCAGGAAACTAATGGAGAGAGTTCTCCTTATGTTAACAGTTTTAAACAAAGCTAGCCTGTTTCTCTTAATTTGAGTTCTGTAGAGAAAGAGGGATGGAAGCCACCTGATCCTGCTGGGACTCTCATCAAGTTATGTGAATCCTAACTTCACAGGACCCTTACCAGTGATACGAGTTTCTCCTGGAAGTCGAGGAACAGCCTCACTCAGGTCCCAATTAACTCCATCCCTAGAAGTCTGGAAATGAAACAGGGGCGTCAGAAGGAATGACATTACATTTGCACAGATTTTTAAGCAACCTGGAACACAACCAACCAGAAATAGACTCTGTAAAGAAAAAATTACAGTGATATTTACCATTATAGAAAAGTGGAGCAGAAAAAGCAAACGACCAAAAAATTACAACTTACATCAATATCCTTTAGCTGTGTTAACTTTTGGTCTGTAAATAGCATTAGCACATTTTTCAGTATCAATGTTTAAACTCCCCTTCCAACCACTTTACAGTTAACAGTGTTTAGGGAAGCGATAAAAAGTCAATATTAAGCATATTCTATAGACACAGGGATACTCTGGCAGCTTTTTTTTTTTCCATATTAAATATTTAGTCATCTTTTGTTAAGAGCAGAGATGGAAACTTCATTTCAATGGGCCCTTAACTGAACAACAGTAATTACAGAATCTTCCCATGTCAGAAAATAACTTCTTACATATCAAGTTTCTTACTTTACTGAGATCCTTCCTCACATAGGTCACTACAGAAGAGGAAAGGGCGATCAAGCATTTTACCGAGGAGGCCAATCATTTTACGTGTAAAGTCAGTATATACTTCCCTCAAAGGGTTTTTGTGAATATTAAGTGAAACAACACGCACCAGAACACTTTTGTCAATTATCAAGGGCTCTGCAAATGTAAAGTATCATGAAATAAGAGAACTGTCAATTGTGTATTTAAGTAAGATATAAGCTGTCAGAGGTGGGTGCTCGGCTGGGCTTTTAATGGTTTTATCATTTTTATTCAGGCACAAAATGAAAATTCCTGGCCAGTTTTCAATGTTTTAGTGCTTGCAAGCTGAGCATTTTAACCAGGAGGGCAAGACCAATTGTTGCCAGCCAGGAATGCCTTCCCTTCAGTATCCTTTAATGCTGCCACTCACTAACTAAAAACAAGTATGACGAGCAAATGTAATATTCAGTATACCTTTTAAGGACCACAGTTCGAGGTCAGAAGAATAAAAGTACAATTCAACTACAAAATTAGGCAAACAGATGTCTGATTAACACAGTATAACATGGGATTAACAGAGGATATATTTTATATTAGAGTCACACTCCACAAGGACTTACAATTAGCTTCATGAAGTAACTCTGGTGTTTAGAACTGATCCTTATACCATAACGATACCAAAATACAATAAAAGCATATAATCTCGGGGATGAAAAAAGGTCCTTGTAACATGACACCCAAAGCAGAAACTATGAAATATAAAAGACCGATATATGTGATCACATAAAACATTTAAACCTCTGTATTTCAAAATCAAAATGCCATAAATAAAATTAAAAGGCCAATGATAAGAAACAAAAAGACCTGTAATGTATATTATAAAGAGTTGATCATCATCATATGTAAAGAACACTTATGAATCAATAGAAAATTATCCTCTCAAACACTCCAAAAAGTAGGCAAGGAACACAATAAGCCACTTCAAAAAAGAAATACAAATGGATAAAAAAAATTTTTTTTAAAAAAAAGCTTACCCTTGTTAGTACTCAGGGAGCTACAGATTAAAAGAGACTAGTTGGCTCCCTTCTGATTGCTTAGGCATCTCTGTACACTGCTGGTGGGAGTATAAATGAATCTTTCTGGTGAGTAATTGGTAAATGTATCCAAAGCTTCAAAGGGCCATGAATAAAGCTTATTTTAAATCCATCCCTTCCTTTCAATGTATGTTTCAAAATCTCCCACTAATTACACAATTTTCTTCTTGCTACTTTGATAATTCTTTTCTTAGTGCTGTATTCGTTTTGGTCATACAATTTTTTTATCATCATAATTAGAAAATAAGGTCAATATTGAGGAAGGTATAAGAACCTGCTCAGTGGGCCTTGGCCTTCCAAGATCTCCTTCAGAAAGCTTCCAAGGCTGAGAGATTGCTTACCATATTAAATATAGTGTCTGGCAGCAGTTGGCAAAACAGGTTCTCAAAAAATGAAGTTACGTGAAAGGATTTACAAATGCAAAACTTGACACATTTATGGCATTCTGTCTTTTGTGGAGCAAGACAGGATAATAAAGAAAACCACATATGTTGGAGATTTTACGTTATGTGAATAATTAATAATTCAATGAGCCTGAAGTGACCACCTAATATGCAAATATGAGAAGAGAAATGCAGAGAAAGAGGTACAAATTAAATCTGAAAACTTACCCTCTTAATAGACTCGTTCTCCAAGGAGTGTGAATTATATTTAGAAGTTGGTGCAGAAGCCATACTGGAAACTAGCAAAAAAAAAAAAAAAAAAAAAAGACAATATGCAGTATCAGTGGAATTTGTAGGCAACTTCCAACAATGTGGCATCTGAGATTTAAATATGGCGACTGCGGGGGATCCCTGGGTGGCTCAGCAGTTTAGCACCTGCCTTCAGCCCAGGGCGTGGTCCTGGAATCCCAGGATCGAGTCCCGCATCCAGCTCCCTGCGTGGAGCCTGCTTCTCCCTCTGCCTGTGTCTCTGCCTCTCTCTCTCTCTCTCTCTCTCTCTATCACATGAATAAATAAAATCTTAAAAAATAAACAAATATGGCGACTGCGAAGAAACAGTACTACACCCCTGCAGGCCCCATTTCCGTAGCAATCTCCAGTGGGAACGAGACACACAAGGGACTAATCACAGCACACAGCACAGGTCACGTAAAAGAGCGCCAACAAAGGTATAGCAGCTAAGTGTACCTGGGGGAGCTCAGTGGGAGACACTACACATACTTACACAACAGTTATTCATAGCTTTCAAATCATCTCACAAAACATACTGCTCAGTAATTGTGCAACAGGCCTCAGATTTCCACACTGCTTAATTTTTCAAGATAACTTAGAAGCAGCCAAGCATCGTGGTAAAAAGAGGTAGGCAACTGAACTCACAGTCTTTCTGTCTTTCAGAATTCTGTCTTCTCCAAATTGAGGCAATTTAAAGTGGCATGGACTTGATGGAAATCAAATTAGCAAGATTTGATTTGATCAGTATTTTCCAGGGAAAGTTTATACTTCATTTAAATAATGCATATTCATCACAATTCAGACATAAATGAAAGCATCATATTCAGAACATACACAATATCATTTCAATTGCAAGCGTTTAGGCTTGGGAAGACTATCGCAACAACAGGAAACTAAGTGATGCTTCAGTTCTTTTATTTCTCCAAGTTATTGACATGGAGAGATCCAGATGAAGTCACTGGGAAGTGAACCACATCAACTAGGTAAGGGTGGGTATTTCTGGGATCTTTTTGCCAGGCAAGCACTCACTAACAAAATCTGGCACGGTGAATATTAACATACCTTGGCACAAAACCTAGTGATTTGATAGCTGCACAGTGCCAGTCACTGGCCATCGTGAGGCCCAAGCGAGGTGACAAAGATGCAGGTAAGGGTAACGACCAGGATAAAGAGGTGAGGATGGCTACATGAGGACATTCGATTAGGATTAGGACTGCCGGGCTTCCCGCCGCAGAGTTCAGCTCACCAAGAGCAAGGCTGGGCGCCCATGGGTCACAGTTGCATTCTGGCACATGGTTGGCACTCATAACTATTTGATCGGTTAAGGATTATGTACAAAATACACAATATTGTGAAACATCCTGATGGGGCGAGCTTGTACGCTGGTTCACCAAAGCCTAGAGAGGTGGACCTAGGATGCTACCCTGAGGCTTCAAAATTAAAAATTATGGCAAAATAAAATGCTTCTTTATAAATTTAAACCTGTAATTATTAAGAGGCAACACAACCTAAAATTAGAAATAACTTTTTAGAAAGATTAAGGAATAATTCTAAAATGAGTGAAATTCAGATAAAAGCTTAGGAAAAATAGCTTTGAAAGACCTCTCTAACCTCAAGTTCAAATCCAAGCAAAATAACTCATTATTCTCAGAGACAGCAGAATGGATAAGGAAGACTAGTGAAAGCAAGTCAGATGTTTCTGCCCTGAAATTATTCTATGCACTAAACAAGATTATATACTTGGCGGATTTTCTTCAGTCACAGATATGAAATTACTTCTTAATAATCAGATACTGTAGTATTTAAAACATTTTAATAATATAAGTCAATGTTTTCAAACAATGTTAAATTACTACTGTCAAGTCATTATAAGAAATTTAAAATGCTGGGTTATACACTCAATTCAGTCTTCACTTTCTTGCTCATGTTTCTAAGTCATAAAAGAAAGGAGTCTTCCTATTTTCTTCAACGCTCATCTTAAAAACTTCAATTTAGGGGCATCTGGGTATCTTGGTTGGTTGAGCATCCAATTCTTGATTTTGGCTCAGGTCATGATCTCAGGGTCATGAGATTGAGCCCCACATCAGGCTCTGGACTGAGCATGGAGCTTGTCCCTCTCCCTCCCTTCTCCCTCTCATCTCCAAAAAAAATAAATAAAATCTTGAAAATAAAATTTGAAACTTCAATTTAAAATGAACTAGATAAAACAGAGGAAAGCCCTCGCATCTCCCTTATTTCTAACTACCTTACCAAGATATAATAATTCACTACACAAGCCACTTTTTACAAGCCACTCTTTTGAAGTGTACAATGGTTTTTTAAGTATACCCAGAGTTGTGCCTCCATCAGCACCATCAGCTTTAGAACATTCTCATCACCCTAGAGAGAACTCTGCTCCCATTAGTCACATATCACTCCCCATGCCCCTTGCCCCTAAGCAACCACAAATCTGCTTTCCATGTCTATAAATATACCCATTCTGGACATTCTATATAAGGGATCATATACAATTCACCTTTAATCAGCACAGGTTTGAACTGCATGGGTACTCTCACACACAGATTTTTTTTTATAGTAGAGTACTCTAAGTGTATTTTCTCTTAGGACCCCCTTAATAACATTTTCTCCAGCTCACTTTATTGTAGGAATACAGTATGGGGCACTTGGGTGGCTCAGTGGTTGAGCATCTGCCTTTGGCTCAGGGCGTGAACCCGGGGTCCTGGGATTGAGTCCCGCATCAGGCTCCCTGCAGGGAGCCTGCTTCTCCCTCTGCCTATGTCTCTGCCTCTCTCTGTGCCTCTCGTGAATAAACAAATAAAATCTTAAAAAAAAGAATACAGTATATAACACAGACCACACACAAAATATGTGCTAATCAACTGTTTATGTTATCAGTAAGGCTTCCAAGTCAACGGGAGGCTATCAGAAGTTCAGTTTTTGCAGTCAAAACTTACATATGTATTTTCAACTGTGTGGGGGGTGGATGCTCCTAACCTGCATGTCCTTCAAGGCTCAACTGTAACATGCAGTCTTTGTTCAAGGGTCAACTGTAATAGGTCTAAAAAGTCCTGCTTTTTTTTTTTTTTTAGAGTTATACCAGAAACTGCTATTATTCAAAGGTGGATCAAGCACAAATCTGAGAAATCCAAGGGTCCACGTAACAGAGGTCAGGTCCATGAGGCTCGCTTTAAAATGTCATAAGTGAATCTCTCTGTTGAATGGTTCCAAGTGATCCCTGAAATGCACAGAAGCTGGAACAGCGTGATGTTGGAGAGCACAGATGTTAGAGTCAACTCCATTCAAATCCTGACTCTGCAACTCACTATTTGACCTTGGGCGGGTGATTCAACCTTCCCACTATTCAGGCCTTTGGCTGCTACTATCTCTGCGTTTTTGTAGCACAGATGGGCGAAATGAAAGAACTAATACATAGGACGGGCTCAAAACAGGGTTCTGGTATATACATTAGCAAATTATTCACATATATTTTCAATTATGAAAGGAGACTTATTACATGCTGACATCGTAACAAATTATTCTCCAAATTAGTCCTGACCCTTTAATACTAGCTAGAATGTTAACGAACACAGGGATAGTGCATGGCCAGTGGTGACCTAGTTACAAAGCTTCTCTTTAAAAAGTACACGAAAATACCCTTTTGGTTATATTTTGCCCAGGATCCCTAAAGATCAAGTTTTCATCCTTTTTATTTAAAAAACACTGACTTTGGGCTACCCTGCCTTTAAAGCGAAATTGAAACTTAATTTTTATATCTATTTATATCTAGCTACACCACACACACACACACGCACACGCACATTACAGGAATCTAACCAAAGGTAGACATCTCGCATTTTTGATCCTGGAAAAAAACTTTCGCCATTCTTTCAGCCCAATCCTCTATGACAGAGAAGGTGACCAGAAGAGCCTAGAGGGCGTAGGCAAAGGCCTGGTGCGAGTCAGTGGCAGGGTCAGCTCTAGCCTTGGCCTCTGGACTAACACTGTAGTGTCCTTTCCATCTAGGGAAAAGTGCTTCCAAGTGGTCTCTATTTTGAAGAAACTAGGTTGGATGTGACTGGTGCCATTCCCAGCACAAAACGAGTTTTAGATTAAGAAGCAGTTAAGAAAACTCAACTCATCTAGGCAAACAATTACTGGGGGCCCCAAACTCTTTCAAATAAAGCTACATAAAGGTGGCATTTTTCAATAAATCAAATCTGGAAGTCACAACATGGCCTTAATTGGATCTCTCTTAACAGTCAACACAACTAGACTTAAAGGTCTCATGGTCCCTCTCTTTGTCCCTCCTATGCTGTCCCCCTGGCCTTTCTTCCTCATCTCCATCTGTCTCCCACCCCCCTTCCTTCTCTGCCTCTCTGTGCCCATCTCTTCTCCCTAGCACTTGCCATATTTCAGATAATCTGTTGTTACTGTCTGCCTCCCCCCCACCAGAATACAAGCCCCCAGCAGATGGGGATTCCGGTCTGATGTACTTACTGCTGCAGTTACAGCATCTGTGACAGTGCCTGGCACCCAGTAGGTACTTAGTAAGTGCTGGTTAAATGAATAAATGAACTGGGCAATAAGGAGCTGGCCAAAGAACAGAACCATTGTTCGCTTGATATTTCATTTAAGCCAGGAATTCATGCAAGCTTAAGAAAATGATAGAACAAATCCTTGGCTAATCAAGATGCTCAAGGCAGGGTGGCTCTGGGCAGCAGAAGGGCAGTGTTAACTTCTGCTGCTTTGAAGCAATTAGCTCCACAGAGAACTGGAGCACTGCTGGCCTCCACTGCAGACTCTTCCCATGAAACAGACCTTCCAAATTCAGGTGCAGAAACCTCTTCCACCAGGCCCTGCTTCCAGACTAAGAAACTGTTCCCCTCCCTGTTGCATACTAAAACCCCAATTCCACAAAACACCTGCAGCAAACAGCACTAAAAATGCTTTCTAAGAACTGTGGGCCATTCTTATTAGGTAAATCTAAAGACAGCAGAATTAGAAAAGTTTTCACCTCCACCTCATAGGGCCTTTGCAAGCAAAATCTAAACTCCAAGGGAAGCCCTAGTCTCCATGGTCACCTGACTGGAGACCACTGGCCCTCAATTAGCAGCTGACACGGACTTCCCATGTACAAACAGCGACAAAAGCTATGCAGGCTTTCAGTCTGGGTTTTACTCACTGTGCTTTCTTATGCTATGTTGACGTGTAAATGAAGTTTAAAGATAGTCTTTCTCTGGAGGCTCCCGTGAAAGCTGTGGAAAGCTACCCAGTCTGAAAACCCACTTCTAAAGACTGCCAGGGAGCAAGAAGTTGTGCGTAAGAAGCCTCTGAGTCCAGAATATTACACATCTTCCTGAAGGAGCGCTCTTTACTTGGAAGTCTGTTTTGAAAACAAAAATGCCAAATACTTAGGACAGGGCTGCTCAGTATCACTAGATCCCATGCTCCCTTTGGTATTAAAGCAAATTCCTGTAAAGATTTACCCCTTTCCTAGCCTGAAATGAAAATCATAGATATTATCAACCTAAACACGATTTCAAGAAATAATCAATACAGTGCCTAAGGGCCAGTATAAAGGAGAAACAAAATGACAATTTATAATAAAATAATGCATCTTTCTTTAAAAATTTTCTTTTCTTTTTTATTTTTTTAAAGATGCATTTACTCAAGATGGAGAGAGAGCGCGCACTTGTGGGCACACATGTGCACCCAGCAGGTGGAAGGGCAGAGAGAGGGAGACAAGCAGATGTGGGGCTCGATCCCAGGACCCTGAGATCATAACCTGAGCAGAAACCAAGAGCTAGATGCTCAACCAACTGAGATGCCCAGGCACCCCTAAAAAACTTTTTTTTATTTTTAATATGTATTTTTCAATACATTAGACTAAAAATAAAAGCAACCCCCCATTACCAATTTGACCTCTAGGGGGAGTGTCACCCCCAATGAGAAGCACTCAAGAGTTCCCTTAGGTACCTGGAGCGCCTTTACACACAGGATTTACTAAGTTAACTCATTCTAATTTTTGCATTAAAGTTGCTTTGACTACAGACCACCTAGGAGGCAAGAAAATGAAAACAATGCCTTGAGAAACCACTCTGCACAAGAGAGAAATGTTCATCTCAGCCATTTTGAGACCAGGTACACCATCAATTCAAGTTCCATATGTGCTCAACCCACATGAAAACAAATGATGGTCTATAAAACTAGGAATTTGGGGACACCTGGGTGGCTCAGCGGTTGAGCGTCTGACTTTGGCTCAGGGCATGATCCTGGTCCCAGGATCGAGTCCCGCACCGGGCTCCCTGCAGGGAGCCTGCTTCTCCCTCTGTCTGTGTCTCTGCCTCTCTCTGTATCTCTCATGAATAAATAAATAAAATCTTTTAAAAAAAACCCTAGGAGTTTATTTCATTTTTATACATCTGCCTTTGCATAGGGGTTGGCAAACTTTTTCTATAAAGGGACAGGTAGTAAATATTTTAGGCTTTGTGGGCCATACAGACTGTTACAGCTACTAAGCTCTGTGTTGTAGCATTAAAACAGCAAAATGCATTAGAAACGACAAATACCCACCATTTGCTTCAACGTGGATGGAACTGGAGGGTATTATGCTGAGTGAAATAAGTCAATCAGAGAAGGACAAACATTATATGGTCTCATTCATTTGGGGAATATAAATAATAGTGAAAGGGAATAGAAGGGAAGGGAGAAGAAATGGGTAGGAAATATCAGAAAGGGAGACAGAACATGAAGACTCCTAACTCTGGGAAACGAACTAGGGGTAGAGGAAGGGGAGGAGGGCGGGGAGTGGGGGTGAATGGGTGACGGGCACTGAGGGGGGCACTTGATGGGATGAGCACTGGGTGTTATTCTGTATGTTGGCAAATTGAACACCAATAAAAAATAAATTTATTATTAAAAAAAAACAGCAAAAGGCAGAGTCACCTCACTGGCTAAGTCAGTAGAGCATGCGACTCTTGATCTTGGGGACAGGAGTTCAAGCCCCAAGTTGGGCACTGAGCTTACTAAATGAATAAAAAAAAACATAAAGGCAATACGGAAATGAAAGGGTATGCCTATATTCCAGTAAGATTTTATTTACAAAGACAGGCTGTCACTCTCCGCCTTAAACTGTTAAATATAAACTAATAAAAATATTAAAATAAATGATTTCCAAATGAACTTTCTTTGCCTAAAGTAAATAACAATTGTGTCCTCTTAAACTAAAATGTAAGTTATTGGCCACCTCGCCCATTCATAGCTTATTCCTTATAAACGCGTACTAAGACCAGCTGCAAAACTGTATGATATGGTTGAAAAAAGAAAGGGATTCCGTATTTATAACAGTCTGTGCTTCAAATCCCAATGTTGTCGCTTGATTAATAATAATAATAATGCACCACTGGACAAACTATAGTTCCTGGTCTGTGAAATGGGCATGATACTTCCACAGCAGATGGCAACACAGAGGCACTCAAATACCAAGCCCCCTCCTCCTACAAGAGATGCTTTGATGAGCTCGAAGTCATTCCTCAAACTGGTGCTAATACACTTGGCTGGATCGTCCATAAAATACACGGTGTCTAACACTGGGTAACCATTCTGTGTACACACTTTCTAAGATGATCCATCTGATCTTGGCATGGCTCTGAATAGCCTTAAAGCAGTTTATCTTTAAAGCATGCTGACTTCTATTTAAAAAAAAAAGAAAAAGAAAAATAGAACACTAGAATCCTAGCCCAAGGAAAATTTCCACAGGATCCCTAACATGGGGACCTCACCTCATTACCTTCTATTTTGGCTCAACAATCTAGAAATATGCTAGAGGTTTTTCAGAGTAAATCTGTGTTTATCCCACAACAGTACCCGCCCGTCAAGGCAAGTGGCTTATTGTCTAAATAGACACATGTCACACATATGCCTCACAGCTCCTCAATTTGTCTCAGCCACATCAAATCTCAGGACTAAAGGGGCCTCATTTTGATGATTCTTCTTTGGAAATTATAAGATGTTAAGCAGCATTTCATTTACAAACTTTAACTTCGGGTCACTTTGATATTTGCTATCCATTTTTTTAAAAAAGATTTTATTTGTCTGACACAGAGAAAGAGCAGAGAGAGCTCAAGCAGGAAGAGGGGCAGAGGGGGAGGGGAAAAGACAAGCAGACCCCAGACTGAGCCTGAGATGGGGCTCCATCTCATGACCCTGAGGTTGTGACCTGAGCTGAAATCACGAGTCTGATGCTTAACCCACTGAGCCACCCAGGCGCCCCTACTTTTCATTGTAAAGATCACGATACACTTGCTTCCACTTCTTTGGAAATGCTGCAAAGACCTTTGGCTAAAAGCAATAAAATTCAGATCCAGTGTAGAATGCTTTTTGAATCATTTTTTTTCCAGTGGTTAGTGATGGATTTGAATTGATCCACTCACCATATTCCTTGGTCCCCTCATGAAAAATGGCACATCGTCAAGACAGCTGATTGGCTTCAGCAGCATGAGCTGTGGCCATGGATCAAGATAACTTTCAAAATGCTTCCTGAATTGGTATCAGTATGCTATATAAACTCTTAGAAAACTCAAGTGCCATCCTTGACTTTCTTAATGTAAAAGGGCTACTTAGTAATATTACAGATATTTAAACAAATCATTAAATCCACCCACGGATTTTGTAACAGCCAAATACCTGGCAGTAAACAAAGTTTTAAAATAGGAACAAGATCAAGTTCCCCATGCACCTGCCAATTTCAAAACTCATGAACCCAGCTCCATGATAAAACTGCATCTCCGCGAACTATTTTTCCCTGTGAGAAACTATTGCGAAAAGTATATTTTAGGCTGGAAGTGAAAAGCACCTTCTTAAGCAAAAAGGTAAGAGTGGTTGTTGAAGGTGAGAGTAGAGATGTGGAAACAGTCACAACTGCAGAAGTAATGAAGGTGCAGTCCAGAAGATCTCCCGACTTCCCAAGGACCTTCTCAGACTGGCGATCCTGACAAAGAGTCCTCCAACTGGAGTCAGTGGTGATAGGGGAGGATAAGAACTAAGGGGCAGGTGTGCAATTTCTAGAAGAACAGGGACAGGATTCAAGGCCAGAGATGACACCCTTCCACTCAGACCAATTCCCCAGGGCACTTTACTGGAGGAGCAGCAGGAGCTTTGTGAGCACCAGGGTCCATCTTTACCTGCTTGGACACAGGAAGCTTTACCTGAGCTCCCCCGGCACGCATGCGCGCGCGCGCGCGCACACACACACACACACACACACACACACCTTGCTTCTCTGCCCATTGCACAGATTTCTAATATTTCACTCCTCATGCTGTACTGTACGTATCCACTGATGCTTTGTGTGGTTCGATCTGCGCTTCCTAAGGGCGAGGGCTGTTTCACCGTGTGGCACCAGCATGCAGCAGCCTAGGCAACTCAGTCTATGGATAAATGGAGACAGCATCACCCTCACAAACTTTCCTGACTTTGGAGAGGCTAGTCTTTGGCTGTTGAAGGTACCCCAACCTCTCTTCCTTCCTGGGGCTGATTTTTGCATATCTGTGTCATTTTTAATTAATGTATATATCCCTAAATAATGTCATTTTTGTGTGATCTTGACCTTTTACACATAAATGCAATGTTTCCACAGTCTTCTGCCCTCTGCTCTGCTCACACGGCAGGGTTGGGGGAGCCATATAAGTAGACGTGCGGAGCTGTACTTTTTCACCACTGCATAGAAGTCCGTTGTTCCACCCTGTGTCTTCTGAACTGGTTCCAGGTTTCACTATTCTGTTCTGCTCTAACAATCTTTTAAATGTCTCCCACTTCACGCACAGTTGTTTGAGAACTGCAATGGTAGCTTTGGATAATGATCATGGCTTCCATTTACTGACCCTCCACTATGTGCCAGGCATTGTTCTAAGCACAGATCGACTCATTCGACCCACTCCTCTCCCCAACAACCTTATAAGACAACTACTATTACGATCTTCATAGGAAAACACACAACCCCAGAGAACAGGAAGGTTAAAGAACATGTCTGCTAAGAATTGTCAAAGTTACAGTTCAAACCCAGTCAGCCTGACCCTCTTGAGCACTAACATATTTGTGGCTCTGGTTCTCTAGTAGATGATCAAATGAAAGAGGAGGAATGCTTACACAGTTGAATGCAAAAGGTCTTCTTGGAATTCCATCTCTATGTTATAAAATTGGCTGGTCACAAACAGAACTCCAGTCTCCATTTTACAGACGAGTAAACAAATAGTGCCTCTTCTCCCCACATCCATGTTTGGGAGGCACTGAACCAGTACATTCCTTCTGGTTTGGCCACTGCAATGTTGCTTAGTACCACGGAAGAGTCTTTTCAAAGCATATCCAAAAGACAGAAAAACTTCATTATTGTGGACAAAAATAAAGACCCCATGAGGTCCAACTGTGATGTAAGGAGGCTTTTGTCAAAATGCTTATCAGAGCACACGTACCTGGAATGCTTCCTCAAAGCAGTCCCTTTTGGTGGTGTGCACTTATTCTAGTAACAATACCACTATTCAAAGTATTTTTTTAAAGATTTTATTTATTTATTTGGGAGGGGAGAGAGAGAGAGAGAGAGAGAGAGAGAGAACGAACAGCATGAGTTGGGGGAGAGGGAGAAGCAGACTCCCCGCTGAGCAGGGAGTTGGATGCGGGGCTCCATCCCAGGGCCCCAGGATCATGAGCTGAGCCAAAAGCAGACGCTTCACCAACTAAGCTGCCCAGGTACTCCATCACTATTCAAATTATTCTTCAAGTTCTTCTTTTGAAACTGCCTTTAGAGTGTAGAGCTACATAAGACCTCATCTCATGAATTTTTACCATATCTCAGTTTTTCAATGAAAGCAATGCTTCCCAAAGCATGGGTGCCCACTCTATTTAACAGATGGGCCTCAAAATTATTTTGGCCTAAAGCCAAATGCCCAGTCCTCACTCAAAGATTTGATACCACTGAGGATTTTTTTTTAAAGGTGCCTGAAGGCAACTCCAAAGAGTTCCAAAAATGGGCTAGATAGTTTTGGGGTTTCCTTCCCCTTCTCTAAACAAGCCAGAAGGAAAAAGCAGCCAGTGAGGTTTTTGAATGTTGCCAACTGTTGCAAATGCTGGGCCTGATACATCTTTATTAGTCCCAATTTACAAGAGCAGGTTGACCTTGAAGGTTAGCAGGGATCAGCAGGACTAGCTAGCCTGCAACGGGTAATTTGCCCTAACGGTTAAGACGAGTGTCTAAAGGGATCTCCAAAGGCTAGCTTCATTAGAACCCTTGGGGATTCAGAAAGAGAAAGACATGCAGTGACCCAGAGTAGAGGACTAAGTCGTAAGTACAGTGGCAAGCCACACAAGCTATACAAAAAGGTAAAGGACCGAACACATGAACACACGCTTATAAAAACCTGCCACTAAGTGTGGAAATGAGGCAAGGATGACTGTTTTTTTTTTTTTAAGATTTTATCTATTTATTTGACAGAGACAGCACAAGCAGGGGGAGCAGCATCAGGAGAAGCAGGATCCCTGCTGAGCAAGAAGCCCAACACAGGGCTCTGTCCCAGGACCCCACAACCTGAGCTGAAAGCAGCCACTTAACCCACTGAGCCACCCAGGTGCCCCAAGGATGGCTGCTCTTAATGCTTGCATTCCATAGCTCTTAAAGATACTAGCAAGCTTCATAAGGTAAGAAATAAAAGTCATGGGACGCCTGGTGGCTCAGTGGTTGAATGTCTGCCTTTGGCTCAGGTCGTGATCCCAGGGTCCTGAGAGCGAGTCCTGCATCAGGCTCCCTGCATGAAGCCTGCTTCTCCCTCTGCCTATGTCTCTGCCCTTCTCTGTGTGTCTCTCATGAAGAAATAAATCTTAAAAAAAAACAAGAAAGTCAAAACATATTGAAATAAGTAAAACTGTATTCGTAAACAACATGACCATGTATCAAAAAAAAAAAAAAATCCTAAGAACACTGTAGAACTACCAGAACTGGTAAGTAAACTTAGTAAGGTTGCAGGATATGCAGATCAACATAAAAATTAATGAGATTTGTATTGCTAGCAATGAACAAATGGACATTAAAGTGTAAAAAAAACTCGTGTGTAATATAAAAAAATGAAATCTTTAGGGATACATTTAACAAAATGTGTACAAGAACCATGCATGGAAAAGTATAAAACACTGAGAGAAATTAAAAAAGACCTAGACACACACTCAAGGATCAGAAGACTCAATGTTATTATAATGTCAATACTGATCTAGAGATTTGATACCATCCCTATCAAATCTCTATGGGCTGTGTTGCAGAAACTGACAAACCAATTCCAATTCCGAAATTTATATGGAAAGCCAAAGGACCAAAAATAGCTGAAACCACCTTGAAGGGGGGGAGGTTGGAGTACTTACACTATCCAATTTCTAGACTACTAAAAATGCCTCAGTAATCAAGACAGTGGGATTCTGGCAGGACTAGTTAGCCTGCCCAACAGGCAGTTTGCCATAATGGTTAGAGAAGCATCCAAAGGAATTGCCAAAGATTGGTTTCAGAATCAGACCCATTTTTTTGGAGGTCCTAGCAATAGTCCATTGATTTCTAACAAAGATACCAAGGTGATTCACTGGGGAAAAGGATAGTCTTTTCCACCAATGATGCTGGAACAATTTGATATCCATATGGAAAAATAAGTGAATATTGACACTTACTTCACACAATATACAAAATCAAGTCGAAATGAAGCATAGAAGTATTCGTTTTCAGGGCACCTGGGCAGCTCAACCAGTTCAGCATCCGACTCTTGATTTTGGTTCAGGTCGCAATCTCAGAGTCATGAGATCGAGCCCCATGTCAGATTCCGCACTCAGCGTGGAGTCTACTTGGGATTCTCGCCCTCTGCCCCTCCCCTTCCCCTGCTTGCATGCACTTGATCTTTCTCTAATACATAAATAAATCTTTTAAAAAGTATTCATTTTATATTGCAGCATCACAAACTTAGTAGCTGTAAACAACACATATGAATTATCAGTTTCCGTGGGTCATTGGTCAGGAGTTGGCACAGTTTAGCTGCATCCTCTCCTCAAGATCTCACAAGGCTGGAAACTCAAGGAAAGGGGATTATACAGGGTATGAGTGGCGGGGTGGGGGGCGGGCAGGGCACAAGAGATCTAAACGTAAGTGTGAAAACTACCGAAGTCCCAGGACACAAGGGAAAATCTTTGTGAACTTAGGTTAGGTAAAGGTTTCTTAGAGCACAAAAAGCATAAACCTTAAGAGAAAAAAAAAATGACAAACCTGACTTCATCAAAATTAAAAACCTTGCTCTTTCAAAGGCCCAATTAAGAAAATGAAAGGGTAAGCTGTAGTTCGGGAGAAAGTACTTGCAAATCATAGATCTCACAAAGGTCTTATAATCAAAATATGTAACGTACTCTTATAATAATAAGACAGGCAATCCAATAGGAAACAGGCAAAAGATTTGAGCAGACGCTTCACCAAAGATGATAAACAAATGGTCAGTAAGCCCATGAAGACATACTCACCTTCATTAGTCATTAGGAACATGCAAATTAAAACCATAGCGAGCTACCACTACACACCCACTAGAATGGCTACAATTTAACCAGAGAGACAATAACAAGAGTTGATGAGGGCATGGGCTGAAGCAGAACTCATACTTCATTTTGCCAGTGAGAATGTAGGTTGGCACAAGGACTTTGGAAAATAGTTTGATGGCTTCTTGTAAAACTAAACATACACTAAGCATAACTCCCAGCAACGCCGCACCTAAGTATTTACACAAGTGAAAAAACAAGTCCACACAAAGACCCTTAAGCAAATGCTCATAGCAGCTTTATTCACTGAGCCAAAACTGAGCCAAAAACTCAGTCAACTCAAATGTTCATCAACTAGTGAATAAATAAATCACTGTGGAACACTACTCAACAACAGAAAGTCACCAACTGTGGATCCGTGAGACAATATGGATGAATCTGGAAAGCATTACGCTAAGTGAAAGAAGCCAACCACAAAACACTATATAAACCTACCCTCAACACATCTCAAAGAGGTAGTAGTATTCAGACCACAGTCTCTAACCATAATGCAGTGAAGTCAGAAATCAGTTCTAAAAATACATAGAAAATGTGTCTGCAAATTTAAAAATATACTTCTAAACTCAAGGGTGAATGAAAGAATCACAAGAGAAATGAGACTATACTAGAACTAAATAATAATAATTCTATGCGTTGAAACATCCAAACCACAAAATAAATCCAAAGAGAGGAGAAAATGAGCAGTGATTTCCAGGATATATTTTAAGTGGGGGAAAAAAAAAACAAGAGGCTGAATAGTGTATGTAGTATGCTTTTTTGGTGTAAAGGGGGAAATGCAAATGCACGTGCACACGTGTGCACACTTGCTCAAATTTGCAAAAGAAGAAACAGTGCTCGCTTTGGCAGCATATATACTAAAATTGGAATGATACAGAGAAGATTAGCATGGCCCCTTAGCATGGATGACACTCAAATTTGTGAAGCATTCATACAAAAAAGAAGAAGAAACAGAAATAGAAACTAAAACCTACTAATACTGATTACCTGGGATGGGAGGTGAGGGGGCTAGAAATAGAATGCCTAGCAAGAGACAGGGATGGAAGTAAGGCTTTTTGGAATATACCCTGATGTAAATCTGAGTTTAAAATAATATAAAGTCTTTATTCATTAAAATTAATCAAAAAGAAGAAAATAGAGAATATAATTATATTCATTCATTTCCACATACTGACACACATCATATGGCATAACCACAACTGACAAACCTCTGGTAAGGCTAAGGAAAAAAAAAGAAGGCAGAAACAATATTAAGATTTAAGAATGAAAAGACAGGGATACCTGGGTGGCAGAGTCAGTTAAGCATTCGACTCGTGGTTTTGGCTTAGGTCCCTCGGGGTCGTGGGATTGAGCCCCGAGTCTGGCTCAGTACAGAGTCTGCTTGGAAATTTCTCTCCCTTTCCCTCTGCCCCTCCCACTCATTTTCGCTCTCTCTCTCTCTCTCAAATAAATAAATCTTAAAAAAGAATGAAAAGACAGATATTAACCACAGAAATGGCAGATATTAGCTGGTAGTTTAAAATATTCTCACACCAAATACACCAGGCCCAGGTGGCTCTAGGGGCAAGCTGTACCAACCATTCAAGAAACGGGTAATTCTAATCTCACAGGAACTTCCAGTGACCACAAAAAGGCAATGCTCTCAACTCACTTTACAAGGCTAGCAAACGGATGCTAGGCAAAGACTGTACAGGAAAGCCAAATCTTACCCTCAGGTACAGATGTAAAAATTCTGAAGAAAATATTGCCAATCAAATCCAGCAGTAAGAAACCGGCTGGTTTCACACCAGCAGGTAAACCTGGTTAATGCTACAACGTTGTATTAGAAAATCCCTTAAAATACCCCATCATCTTAACAGGTTCTAAGGGGGGGGGGAACACAACCAAACACCAAAAAAACAGAGCTCTGTAAAGGCAGAAAAGGGGTCTGATAACATTCAACATCCACTTAGAAAAAAAAAAAAACAAAAAACAAAACCATCCACTTAGGCCAAAATGAATGGTGTGCCTACCTGAAACCTGAAGCAAACCTAATACTTTATGGTGGAATGTGGAACACACGATGCCTTCTCAGGTGCAGCTTCTGGGCCCCACCCCAAAGTCCCGAAGTCAGAAAGTCCAGGCTTGCCACCAGGGAGCTTGGCATTTAGGAAACGCCCTCAGGGGATTCTGAGGAGGCTGGCCACCCCAAAGTCCAAGTGCCAGCGACAGAGCCCCGGAGGTGCGGCATCACCCGGAGGGGAGCCTGTCGCCGCCACCACTGCAGCCCGATCGCCCGCCTGGCAACCCACCGAGTCAGAATGTGCATCTGGACCCGAAGTGCGGGTGATTCTCAGCGCACTCAGGTGGGAGACGCGGCCCTACAGCGGCTGCTCTCCAGCTGGGCCCCACCCCGAGCACTGCACAAAATGCACCTGTTTGTTCTCCCCCGAGATTAAGAGTTTTCAGATGAACGTCTGTGGGTGGGGCCTGGGCAGGTCAGTAAAGCTCCCAGGTGGGGTGGCAGGTCAGTAAAGCTCCCAGGTGATTCTAAGGAGCAGCCAGCGTGGCCAACCACTGCTCTGCAGTATGCCAGCACGCGGAAAGTTCTCTCTGGGGACTCCGCATCCTCTTGGGTGAGCCAGAGAAGAAGGGCGCGAGCCTCAAGTTCTTTGAAGATCCCCGCCCACCCCACAAGGAAGAAAGCCTGCATGTCGCACATAGACGGGTGGCTAATTCTTCACACTTACCGAACCGGAACGGAGAAAAGAAGGGTCTGCAAAACGAAGTAGGGACGTTGTGAGGATTCAAATGGGATGACTGTAATCGCAATGGGCAAAGGGCTGGCCACAGCTTACACAGGATCACTAATGCAAGTTATTACTGAGGCCACGGCGGCTCTAACTGCTCTTCAGGCAAGGACAGCAAATCTGATGACATCATCAGCAGATCAAGGCCAGAACGTAACTTTCAAAGCTGCGCTGTCCAACAACCGGAGCCACTAGTCCGTGCAACTCCTGAACACTTGAAATATGGCTAGTCCAAATTGAGGGGCGCTGTAAATGTAACGTACGTGCCAGAGGTTGCCAACTTCCTACCAAAAAAGGGGAGGGGAGACACCTCTCTGATAATTACACTGATTACACATGGAAATGAGAACCTTTTGGATATACTAGGTTAAATATATTATCAAAATTGACCTCATCTGTTTCTTTTCTAATGCGGCTACTAGGAGCATGCATTACACATGTGGCTCAAGTTATCTTTCTAATGGACCGCAAGGTCTCCAAGGGTCACGGGGAAGCCAGGATGGGAACTACTACTTCAACCAGCCTTCTCAAACTTCACATACAGATCACCTAGGGATGTCATTAAAACGCAGATTCTAGTTGGGTAGATCTGAGGGGCCCTCAGATTCTGCATTTCTCCTAAGCTCCCAGGAGCTGAGGAAAAGCAGAGGCATCAAGACAATTATCAACAAGGAAAAACTGTTTTGTGGCAATGTGAGTGACGGGAACCTCTGGAGAAGTGACCGTGTCCTGTCAGAGTTGATAACAGCAAAGAAAGGAAATGGCCAGCAGGGTTGCACTCAGCCTCAACTTTAAAAACGTAGTTGTTATGCCTCACAGAACTCCAAAGACCTGAGGGCCAGCTCCAATTGCCCTCCATCTGGGGACTCCATTCCTCTCTGATTGGGAACCATCAATGTGGGCAAGGAACACTTCAGGACAAGAAAGTTCAAAAAGGAACGTCAACTGAGGTTTCTCAAACCCTGCCTGCCACATAACTGATGTCAATGGCAGTGTCCTCCTACGGTCTCCGTGAAACCAAGTGTGGATCGTCCTTCTCACTGTGACCCAATAC
This sequence comes from Canis aureus, assembly GCF_053574225.1. Taxonomy (NCBI): domain Eukaryota; kingdom Metazoa; phylum Chordata; class Mammalia; order Carnivora; family Canidae; genus Canis; species Canis aureus. Next base: position 5,072,134 of record NC_135649.1, read on the forward strand.
TACTGACAAGTCATGGTTGGGGGTCACTGCCATGCAGGTACATGACTTCTTTCGGCAAAATGGCTCAGGCCAATTCCAGGACTGCTGGAGTGACAGCACAGTCCCTGTTCTCCTGAGTCCCCCCCTAAATCATCTCAGGCCCATAAAGAAACTTAATGGTCAGACGAGGGTATTTCAAGCACCACCTTCTGATGCCATGAATCCCCTTTATGACCACCTCGGCCTCAAGAGCTCCCGTGAAGGGAAAAGCATGGCAACATGACATAGCAGCTCTGTTCCATTTTAAGAGGCTCTGGGAAACAATGCTTCCTCCTCACGGAAAGCCCAAGGGCATGATATCAATATGTAACAATCATCACAAGCTAAAGAAAGGACGTCACTGTGCTGCCAAGGTCTGCAGGCAAGGGAATAAGAACAGAATGAGTTACACACAAGTTACTTTTATTTTTACTTTCAATTATTACCCTTCTACTTCCCTTACTCCTTCCCATCCCCAAACAACACCAACAAGGAAAGCAAAAAATGAACCTATTCTATAAAAAAGGCTCATGACAGTAGTCCAAAAATCCAGAGGTTGGAAATGCAATGTGTGAGACCTCTCCCATCACTGGACCCAAAGAACTTTCCCCCTCATTTGCTAATTATCCATGACAAGGAAGGCCTAGCATGAGATGAGCTCCGTTTCATCTGGCAGTCAGGGGATATGGTCTCTGTACAGACAATCGAATTCGTGGAAATGAACACATCCAAACAACTCTGAGCAATCCCCTCCTTGTCCAGTTCAAGTCAAGGAGCATTTACTAAATGGCTGCTGTGTGTTAAGGGCCATGTTGGGTTTTGCCTGCCCAGGAAAAGAAAAAAACCATCTCCAACCTCAGCTCCCTTCTGCACAAGCTTAGATGAAAACAAGTAATACTGGTATCAAGACAAAGAGTTGAGGAGCAGCAACACTGGATGACCAGGACATAAGTCCGGGGCATTGCAAAGAGCTACTTATGGAGCCATTTCAAGATACTGAGAAATGACTTGAAATAGCAAGAAAAGAGCACTCTGCCCTAGTTCTACAGGAACACGAAAGGCAGCACAGACCTGGAGTGCAATCAAGGCTCTGTATTTCTTTCCATCCTCACCCCCTGAGTGAGAACATCCAGTCCAGTATGGATGGTGAAGCTTGGCAGGGCCTCCAGCCGCACTGAGGAGCTAATGCAAGGTGTTGATTTGAAAAAGGAAAGATTTTAATTCTGAAACACTTCAGGAAAAGGCAGGCAATATTCCCTGGTGCAGAGATTGTCTTGCTATTGCCCTATGATTGTTGGTTATATGATACTACCATTTTAGGAATCAATAAAATGGAAGCTCATGAGGGGTACTGATGACTTCAGGTCCATCCGAGAGAGGCAATAAAACACTCGTGTATTTCAATACTGACAGAAGAGGGAAAGCAAGGGAGAGGCCCACCCTACAGCTATGGGGTAGGTGGGCCAAGAACAGGAAGGACCCTGCTCTCCCATATTTAGTTTTCCAAATAGCGGCGGCTTCTATGATACATGAATGCGGTACTAATCATGCTGCACAGCCCACAACGGGTACTGGTGTACATGTGATCCTCTGGAAAGCTCTGAGAACTCGGTGGGGCTCACCACTCTGTCTTAAAAATGGAAGAGGCAGCAGCAGTGAGGTAGGAGGACTTATTCCATGTCACAGAGTGAAGAAGCAGAAGTGGGACTTGGGTCCGGCTCCTGGAATCCAAACTCAGGATGCTTTCAGCCACCTCACACAGAGGGCTCCTTTACTGTTCCTTAGATAAAAACAAAGAAAGTGCTAGTGGATGATACCAATGTTCTCACGAGGTGCCTGCTGCATTCTTAAAAGGATGAGGTCGTCCAGGTGCTCAGGGGAACTGTAAACATTTAACATGAAAAGCTGTCCTCCGACTGCAGGACAAAACTAGATCTCATCTACTAACTCCAACCCGGCCTTCTGGTCCTCCTGCCTTCAAAGTGGAGGAATGGGAAAAAGGCCTCTCTTGATCTAGTCATGTTTGGACAATAAACAAAACATGGCCTCAAGTAATTTCTGAGTCCAAACAGTAAAGGGAGCTCAACACTGCAGGAACTGTGGACACTGCTGCCAATGTCACCTGAGACTAAAAGCCTGAGTCAACCATGAAATGTAGAGAAATGGCTAGAAAAAAAAATCATGCTTACTGGATGTCCAAAAGTGTATTAGGACATGTCTAGAAGTATTTCTTTTTCTTTAAAAACACACAAGGTTTGGGGGGGAGGGGGGAGCCTGACTGGCTCAGTCAGTTAAGCGTCCAACTCTTAATTTTGGCTCAGGTCATGAGCTCAGGGTCGTGGGATGGAGACCCAGGAGTCAGGCTTCGTGCTCAGCGGGGAGTCTGCTCCAGGATTCTCTCTCCTTCTCCCTCTGCCCTCCCACTCATATCCTCTCTATCTCTCTCAGATAGATAAATAAATCTTTAAAAGCAAACAGTGGGGGGCACCTGGGTGCCTCAGTGACTGAGCATCTGCCTTCGGCTCAGGTCATGATCCTGGGGTCCTGGGATCGAGTCCTACATCCGGCTCCTTGCAGGGAGGCTGCTTCTCTCTCTGCCTAGGTCTCTGCCTCTTTCTTTGTGTCTTTCATGAATAAATAAAATCTTAAAAAAAAAAAAACAAATAAAGCAAAGAAGGGAGTTCCACGTAGTTCTAGTCAGTAACAGCCAACTTTTCTGGAGTACCTACTATGTGCAAGACACAATCCTAACCACCTGACATAGATTATCGCCCAGTCTAGCCAACAATCCCCTGAGGTAGGCACTATTAATATTTTTTTTTTCATTTTACAGATAAGGACACTGAGGCACAGGGGTAAGTAACTCACCCAAAGTCACACAGGTAATATTAGAGTCAGGATTCAAATCCAGAGGCAATACCTTACAGGCAAATGGCAACCCCCTGTCCCTCCCCCATCTGCCAAAAAAGAATAATGAACTGAGAAACTAGAAAATAAGGAAAGCAGAACTTCAAAGAGGTCAGAAGCAGGGAAGGGAAATTACTAAAGAATAATGAAAGCAACCTCTTATTCTTCTATAAAATGGGAAAAACTTTAGAAATAACAAGAAACTCTGGCCTTTGAAATCCTTTGGCCAGTTCAAAATGCTGCCTCCTAAGCCTTGAAGAGGCTCTGCTTTTCTCTTGATTTTGGAGCCCTCAAAAACAGCAAGAACCACATGTTCTTTCAGTGGTTTTTAAAGTAACTACATTTTGTCAATCCTCCTTTCATTTTGGAACAAAGAATATTTGAGTATTTTTTTTTAGAACTTTCGTCACTTTTCAGAACCTGTAAACACGAAAACATTTGCTTTGAAGCCATTGAACGTACAGCATATGAGAGAACTGAAAAGGTACTACAGATGAACTTGTATAGGAAGCTATCACGCATGCCATTTTACTAGTGCTTTAGTTTTTAAGACGTCCAAGGCTTCCTGACACTACAGCTAACATCAAAATGAACTCATTTCTTTACAAACCACACAACCCAAAGATTCAGATGGTAGGTTCTCAGGACTAACCAGAGTGCTGGAAAAGAAATCCACTTGTAAGGTAGCCTGAGGCAGGCAGGCACTGGCATGAAATCAACAGGGAATACTGACCTCAGCAGAGCCTTCTGTAGCTAAATCTAGTTAAGGGAACCACTGAGCCAGGGAGCGATTGGAAGACCACCTCCCTACTTGCTTGAAAGCACTTACTGTTTGCATTAAGAGAAAAAAAATGCAAGTAAATATGAGGCTGGGAAGAATTTACCATCTAAGAGGCAATTGCTGGAGAAATGATGACTCCATAGAATCTCTTTGATTTAGACAGATTTGCTTTTGGATTTCATTATTTGCTTTAATGGAGCAGCAGCTGACACTCTAAAACCTAACAATTCAATATAATTCCCAAGTCACTCTCAAACATGCCAGCCTGTTTTATTGACATCATAGAGTTTCAGAGCTCTATTTTTCTGCATAGTGCTCATCTCCAATAGAAAATATATCATTGCTTTTTTTTTTTCCCTTGATCTGCTTCCCCACACATAAGTTTTGTAAGGCAGGGACTTCGTCAATGGTGCTGTGGGCTGTCTTCTCAGGGCTTGGGATTAAGTGGGCACACTATGGGCGTTCTGGGTTTAATGGGTAAATGAGGCCACTGACAACTTAATAAATATAAGTTAGAACTTTAAGGTAAGGGGACCAAATGTTTAATAGCGTTCAATAACTAGAATCTAAAAGCCCCAATCAATCTCCTCTACTTCCACTGGTCTGAATCTACTCCATGGTGTGGAATCTGTCAAGGATAGATTTGGTTTTGTGAAACAGCCAAAAGTCATCAAGTCAAATCTGGTGAGTAATAAGTGATCATGCACAAGATATATGTTGATGAAAGCAAAACGTGTCTATAAATTAAGATGTGTAATTGTCTTCTTTGGCTGGTAAACTGGTTTTGAAGGAAATTCAAAATGGTTCAAACTACAACAAAATCACTGGCTTAGTCTCAAGACTCTAAGGTGGATACTTAACAAGGAACAAAACTAAGCTGTCATTAGAAAAAAAAAAAAAAAAAACCACCCGGGTTAGATGCCTAGATACTTCCCAGAGACCTGACTTATGGTATTAGCTTCACCATTCGGTTGTCCCAAATCCCGGGTCACATTATTTAAATACTATACAACGTTACACTCTCTGGGCCTCAGTTTCCCCATCCTGGAAATGAACTACCTATGAACTTCAACGTCCCAGGCAATCCTAATATGCCATGATTCCTTTCTCGGGCAGGTCTGTTAGGTCTATTTAAAAACCAGTCACAATCCACTCCACTTCGTACTCAGTATGCGTCTATAAGGCCCATAATATAATCTTTGCAGCAGATTCATTTCATATTTGCTTAGGCAAAAACTAAAATTAGTTTTCACTTCCTGAGCGCAGCAGAAGACAGTGAAGGGAGGCAACCCGGCAAAGGGCGCTTGCTCGCGCCTGTGCATACTTCCGACTGCGTATCAGGGAACTAACCGTTCCCTCTCTGATCTCTCAACTGTTGCAAAAGCAGATAAACCTCCCGTGCGTGACACAGAAAGTGTTCGGAGCGCCCACCGAGGCTTCCCGGCCAGCGCCGGGCTGTGGCCGCTCCGCAGGACCCATGGGGGATGCGGCGGGCACCCACCCCGGGCGGAGGGCCAAGGCGAGGACCAGCCGCGGCGCGTCGCCGGGGAGGCAGGACGGCCGCCCAGCCCGCTCGCCGCCCCAGGCGGGGAAGCAAAGTCCGGGAAGCGGCCGCGACGCCCCCAGGGTTCCCCCCGCGGCCCCGATTCCCCGTCCGGACCTTCGCCCGCCGCCGGCCCGGGACCTTGGGCGGGGAGAACAGGAGGAAGCCGGAGGCACCTGCCCCGCGGCTCCCCGGCCTCCGTCAGCCCCGGCCGGCAGGGACAGCGAGGCGCTCAGGCGAACCCCCCCACCTACACCCGCGGGTGCTACGAGAACCCGCGGGACCCGTAGGCCCGGGGAGTCCCAACTTCCTCCTCCCGGCCCCCCCACACACACACACAGATCCCCGCAGCGCCCGGCTCAGAGCCAGGCCGGCCCGAGCGCACCCACCTCGGGGTCCGGGCGCCACCGCGGTTGCCAGGCTGCTCGCCTCCCGGGCCCCGCTCCGCCCCCTCCAGGGCCCGCCCCCTGCGGCCGCCCCGCCTCTGGCCACCGCCCGCCGCCCTCCTCCGCGCGCCGGTTGGCGGGGGAGCATCACGTGACATGGGCGAGGCGGGCGGAAGGCGCCGGGAAAGCCTCGGCCACGGGCCCGAGGGGCGGGGCTCTTCCCCCGGGGGGCTGCTGGGAAGCCCCCTTTGAAAGGTCCGGCGCCTGGAGGCATCTGGTAGTTGTAGTTCCAGATACGCTGCCAGTGGGCAGGGCCCAGATGCTAGGAGCCGCCCCAGTAAGGGAAGTTGGCCTGGGAGCCAGCCGAACGGAGGCCGCTGGGAAGCGTAGTCCCAGGACTGCTCTGCGTCTCATTGTTTGGCTCCAATAAAGGGGAAATCCAGAGGGAGAACCCCTCTGTATAAAACTTTAGCCGATGTCAATAAACGGAGCTGTCATTGAGCGCGTACAGGGTGGGCTGCGTGACGCTGAGATGCTACAAGGGCCGGGGGAACAAATGTCACTGACCCTGGCACAGAATCTGCAATTCACAAGCCGAATGAACAGCTGAGGTGGACTCCGGGCGGTGCCAGCATCTTTCCAAGAACTCTCTTGAGACTTAGTGAAAGGAAACATTTCAGGACGAAGTTCCTTCTGCTTTTTTGAGGTTTGGGGAAGGCGATCACTAATACAGTAAAAAGAAAGAAAAAGGGGGAAAAAAACCAGAAGGAAGACAACTTTAGGAAGAGAATTCCGTGCATAACCGAATGAAACAAGCTTAACATAACACATAGAAAAATAGGTTTAATATTCCTTGCGCTGCATAGTAATTATATATATATATATATATATAAGCATGTCAAAGAAATGATGCTGCATAGGAGCACTTTACCATCTTTTTACTCTTGGATTTATTAGTACTCCAGCATCTAAAAATAATTGTTTTACCTGATAGCAATGTATGTGTTCATATGAATTTACATATGATCATATATCACTATATGTATACGCACACTATACACACTGAACCTACAGAAGAGTCCAAACTTCTTAGGTGAGGAACAAGGCCCTTCAGACTCCAACCCACTTACCCTGCCAATGTGCCTCTTCTCTCTCTTCGCCCCAAATTCTGGTCTAATCACAGAGAACTCCTTTCTATTCTCTGGATGCACCATGTTCTTTTCTCCTTCCAGCCCTTTACACTTGCTGTTTCTTTCTCCTGGATTGGCCAAACTCCTGGAAGGGCGGCAGAACAGCACTTGTTCCTGGGCCAGGAAGAATTAGCTCTCCCAGAGCCCTTCTCATCGCACTGATGTCATCATTTGCTTACATGTCAGCCTGCCAGCTCCCCTCCCCAGACTGGGAACTCCTTTGAACCACATTCACTTTTGTACGGGATTGCTAAAAGTGCTCAGTAAATGCTTCTTGATTGCATGCACTGCGAGCCAAAGAGGCTCCCTGGTGGGCTACTGAATAATCTGAGAGTCCTGGAGCAGAGGGATGGGAGGAAATGTGGACTAAGAGAGGGTACCAGCTGGGTAGGAGACTTTGCATACAGTAGGCACTGTATTCAAGCATGAGGCTGAAGCCCTTTGTCCAACCAGGGGATGGGGGCTACACAGCAGGGACACCTCTTATCCTAAGGAGGTTAGCCCAGCTCCAGCTTTGAAGGACACAGCTCAGGCAAGAAAGGTCCAGTAAAGAAGACCAGTCTCTGGCCTGTGAAGTGCAGTGACCCCCGCCTCACAATGTAGGTGCAAGGATCAAGTGGAGGAAGACGTAAAAGCACTTTGAAAACTGTAAACAGTGAGCACAAATGGGAGTGATCACCTTGCCGTGGGTAAGGTCACTGTGTTCTTTTATTTTTAAGATTTTATTTACTTATTTAGAGAGAGAGTGAGCACTTGCATGAGTGGGAGGAAGGAGCAGAGGGAGAGAATCTCAAGCAGACTGCTCACACAGCTCACAGCCTGAAATAGGGCTCGATCCCACGACCCTGAGACCATGACCTGAGCCAAAATCAGGGATTGCACACTTACCCAACTGAGCCACCCAGGTGCTTACCCCCTCTTTATTTATTTGAGAGAGAGAGAGAGAGAATAAGCTGGAGGAACAGAGGGAGAAAGAGAATCTCAAGCTGTTCTCTGAGTGCACAGACAGACAGAAGGCCTGATCCTAGGACCCTGAGATCATGACCTGAGCCGAAATCAAAAGTCAACCACTTAATTGACTGCACCACCCAGGCGCTTCAGATTGCTGTACTCTCGACCGATTCCTGACCTCTCTCTGGCTGGAGCTGCATCTCATAGTTTGAAGTATGTGTGTGAGTACCTGTGTGTGTGTTGGGGGTTCTTCAGGCTTCCCTGCCTTTTACACACACACACACACACACGCACACACACACACAGGGGCATGCATGCACCAAATGCAGGGGGGTCTGTGGGGAGATGGCTGGCTCTGGGACAATAGGGAGAAGGCAGCAATAGACGTGACATAATGCTGCCTCTTCCATAACCTTTGTAGGTGGGACATCCAGGATGCGTCCCCCTCCCGACCCCGTGCAAGGTCCTCCAACTTTGGCTAAGGCCAAGACTGAAGGTGCCTCCTGTCCTCTCGGGCTTCCTCCCATTCTCCCAAGCTAGGGCAAGTGGAGCAAGCAGGACCAGGAGGGGTCTACATCCTTGGCCTGGACAAGTGTGCCCTCACCCCACCTCCAGCCTCCTGGGTGACAAGCAGGCCTGAGAAAGGAAAAGTTCTGTTTCCTGCTTCTCTCCCATAGTGACCTCACACACGGGCCCAGTGCTGGGGCACTAACCTCCCAGTCCCCACTCCTGGACTGGGACTGCAACCACCTTTTTCTACCGGGTTCATTACACTGACCCTGGGAGGAGGAAATTAAGGCGCTTCCTTACAAGGAGAAGGCTGTTGGCCTTGGAAAAGTTACTTCTAATCATTAGCTGCTGCCTCTTAAAAAAAAAAAGGAGTGAAATGCACTTCTCATGGTGTCTTAGCATATAGTAAGGACCGAGGTGAGTGTGGTGTCTAGAATGTCAAGGCAGTAGTGTTCCTAAGCTGCCAGGTTGGCTGATGGGAAGAGAGGTGGGAGAGGGCAAGAAGCAAGCCCCTGATCATCCCTGCTTTTCCATTTGTTTGTTAGGTGTATGACTTTGGGGAAGTACATCAATTTCCTCATCAAGGAAATGGGGATATTAGTGTCTACTTGATAAGCTTATTGTCAATGGTTCTACCTCCCTCTTCCTCACCCCCTCTTTTTCTTTCTTTCTTTCTTTCTTTCTTCTTTCTTTCTTTCTTTCTTTCTTTCTTTCTTTCTTTCTTTCTTTCTTTCTTTCTTCTTTTTTTCCTCCACTCTTTATTTAAAAAGTAGCCCAAGCCAAATGATGCAGCCTCTTTGGAAAACAGTTTGGCAGGGATTTATAAAGTTAAAAGTACACAGGACCCAGCACTACTGCTACTAACTGTTTATCCAAGAGACCTGACAGCATCTGTTCACGAAAAACCTTGTATGCAAATATTCATAGCAGCCTTTTAAAATAACCGTCGAAAAGATAAACAACTCAAATTCCTCATCAACTGATGAAGGGTAAACAGTGATGCGTGCACACGATGGAATACTACTGAGCAATAAAAAGGAAGAACAACTGATGCATGTTACGACATGAATGAACTTCAAAAATCTTATGTTGAATGAAATAATACATGAAATATTGCATACTGTGTGGTTTCATTTATATTACATTTGGAAAAAGGCAAACCATAGTGATAGAAAGCAAAGGGGCAAGGGGGAAGTTTTAGGGGTGATGGGAATGTTCTATACTTTGTGATGGGGATTACATGACTGTATACAACTGCCCTAACTCATTAAATGCTAAATATGAAAAGGAGGGAATTTCATTCTGGATGGGTTATACTTCGATAAACCTGAGGTTTACAGGGTTGGGGGCAGGAGGGTAAGTAGCCTTAGGTAAGTTTCCGGAGCCTGCCCAGAATTGTCAATCTGTTTTTGTTTGTTTGGTCAGTTGGTTGTTTTGAAGAGGCCCAGGGTTTTAAAGGGTAGAGGGTGCTGAAGCTTCCCCTACGCAAGGGCGTGCTACAAGGCACGAGATTGATTGGGGCTAGGGAGAAGCCCCACCCCGGGAAGATGGTGGCCAAGCCCCATCAGGGTAGTATAGGGAGTGCTTCCCTGGGAGCTGAGTCTGGACAGATGGAGTATGACACTTGCGGACTCTAGAAACCAGAAGTTTGCCCCCCATCTTCTCTCTGGGAACTGCCAATGACCTATGAGCACGTACACGGAGAGGCTCCAGATCACCAAGGGGTCAAGCCGGACTCTGTTCACGTGCAGATGAGAGCGCTATTGCCTCTTGCTAGCATTTTCCCTTCTACTCTCCCGTAGAGCTCAGTGTTGAGTTTGGGGCCTCCTTGAAGAGGTCCCGCTTGTCAGCAGGGTCTATTTTCCCAGGTGCTGGGTGGAAGTTCAAACCAAGTAATGGGACATGAAAACACACACAAAGAGAAACATAGATTTTGGCAGGGGTGGGGGGGCTCCCAGGGCTTCTTGGACACAGGGGCCAGACACGCAGAGATGATTGTTATGACATCACGATGTTTCCAAGGGCCAGCCTTGCTTGTCTCGCTCATCACTAGACAAATGCAGGGTGTTTAGGGACAGCTTTGGGGTCTAGTCTACAAGCGGCCTGGTGAGAAAATTGTTCCAGCGCTCCAGTCACATTGCAAATCAAGCCAAAGGAACTCAATTGCTTTGAAAGACCAGCCCACAAGTTGCCCACCCTCTGCTTCTAATTATGAGGGTTTTTTTTTAAATCTCAGTTTCCTACACTAAAAATTTTTTTGAGGAAGGAAGCCCTATGAGGAACTGTTTCATGATACATTCAAGTGTGTTTTACTCAAAATAGATTTTTAAAATTTTTTTTAAAGATTTATTTATTTATTTATTTATTTATTTATTTATTTATGATAGACATAGAGAGAGAGAGGCAGAGACACAGGCAGAGGGAGAAGCAGGCCCCATGCTGGGAGACCGACTTGGGACTCGATCCCGGGACTCCAGAATTGCACCCTGGGCCAAAAGCAGTCACCAAACCGCTGAGCCACCCAGGGATCCCTTCAAAATAGATTTTTAAAAAGAGCTTTATCTTGGTCTTTGAGGGGACTGCCTGATTCATGTTGAGGTGAATCGTATGCTACCTTGCAAACACTGAAAGATTTAGAGATCCAACATATGAGAAAGGGAGAAATGAAAGAGGAGAAAACCTGAATGTCAGCAAATGTTTGCCGAGCGTGAATGCTATTTTGTTATTTAGATTAACTAATCAAAAAGAATAAAATACTTAAGAATAAACTTAACCAAGGAGGTGAGGGATTTGTGCACTGGAAACCACAAAACATTGCTGAAAACAATTAAAGATGCAAATAAATCAGAGGATGTTCCATGTTCATTGATTCAAAGATTTAATATTCTTAAAATATCAATACTACCCAAAGTGCTCGAAAGATTTAATACAATCTCTATCAAAATTCCAATGGTGTTTGCTTTGCAGAAATAGAAGAATCTACCCTAAAATATATATGACATCTCTAGGGACCCCAAATAGCTAAAACAATCTTGAAAAAAGAGAAAAAGTTGGAGGTGTCACACTTTCTGATTTCAAAACATATTACATGGCTATTATTACATCAAAACATATTACATAGTTATTATTATATATAGTTGTACATATTACATGAACAAAACCGAGTGGTACTGTTATAAAGAAAACATATAGAACAATGGTACAAAATAGAGAACCCAGGAATAAATAAACCCTTACATATATGGTCAAATGATTTTTGATAAGGACACCAAGACCATTCAACGGAGAAAGGATAATCTTTCCAATAAATTGTATTGGGAAAACTGGATCCCCACATGCAAAAGGATGAAGTTGGGTGCTTACCTGACACCATATGCAAAAAATTAACTCGAAATGGTGTAAAGACCTAAATGTAAGAGCTAAAACTGTAAAACTCTTAGGAAAATGCTGGGGGGAAAGCTTCTTAGCATTGGATTTAGCAATGATTTGCTGGATATGACACCCAAAGCTCAGGTAACAAATGTAAAAATAGATAATTAGATTACATCAAAATTAAAACCTTCTGTGCATCAAAGGACACAACCAACAGTGAAAAACAACCTAGGGAATGGGAGATAGTATTTGCAAATCACATATCTGATGAAGGATTAATATCCAGAATGTATGAAGAAGTCCTACAACTCAATAACAAAAAAATCAAATAACCCAATTAAAAAAAAAACCAGCAAAGGGGGCACCTGGGTGGCACAGTCGCTTAAGTGCTCAAATCCTGGTTTCTGCTCAGGTCATGATCTCAGGGTTGTGGGATTGAGCCCCACACTGAGCCCAGTGTAGAGCCCCACGTCAGGCTCTGTGCTCAGTGTGGAGTCTGCTGGAAATTCTCTCCCTCTCCCTCTGCCTCTCCTGCCCGTGCTCAATGTCCCTTTCTCTGTCTAAGATAAACAAACAAGTCCTTAAAAAAACAGCAAAGGGGATCCCTGGGTGGCTCAGAGGTTTGGCGCCTGCCTTTGGCCCAGGGCACGATCCTGGAGTCCCGGGATCGAGTCCCGCATCAGGCTCCCGGCATGGAGTCTGCTTCTCCCTCTGCCTGTGTCTCTGCCTCTCTCTCTCTCTCTGTCTATCATGAATAAATAAATAAAATCTTAAAAAATTCCTGTTTAAAAAAAAAAGCAAAAAACTTAAATTGACATTTCTCCAAAGATACACAAATGGCCAATAATGACGTGAAAAGGTGCTCAACGTCACTGATCATTGGGGAAATGCAAATCGGAACTACAGTGTGATAGCACCTCACACCCATTAGGATGGCTACTGTCAAAAAAAGTAATAATAATAAAAAAATGAAACCCTCAAACCAGAAAATAACAAGGGCTGGTGAGGATGTGGAGGAATTAGAACTCTGTCCACTGTTGGTGGGAATGTAAAGTGTTGCGGTCACTGTGGAAAACAGTAGGGTGACTCCTCAAAAAATTCAACATAGAATGACTATGTGGTCCAGCGAGTCCACTCCTGGGTGTATACCCAAAGGAATCGAAAGCAGAGTTGCAAAGAAGTATTTGTGCACCCATGTTCACAGCAGCATTGTTCACAGAGGCCGAAAGATGGAAGCAACCCAAGTGTCCATCAATGGATGAATAGCTAAACAAAGTGGGGTCTATCCATACAATGGAATGTTATTCAGCCTGAGAAAGGAAGGAAATTTTGACGCATGCTTCAACATGGATGAATCTTGACACTCTGTGCAGTGAAAGAAACCAGCCACAAAAGGACAAGTATTATATGATTCCACCTACGTGAGGCACCTGGATGAGTCACATTCGTGGAAACAGAAGAATGGTGCTTGCCAGGGGCTGGAGGAAGTGGAATGTGGATTTGTTTAATGGGGACAGGGTTTCAGTCTTTCAAGACAGAAAGAATTCTGGAGACTGCTCATGCAACGATGTGAGTGTACTTCACACTAATGAACTATATTGACTTAAAACTGGGTAAGGCAGTACATTTGGTTATGTGGATTTTATCACATTTGTCTAAAAAAAAAGATTAACTGAACCTCCGCGATAGTCTGAACTAAGAGGACCAAAACCCCAGTCTGTGGTTCATCGCAGATCTGATTGGACCTTGCAAGGGGTCAGCCTCCAACCTAGGACGGAAGGTCTTGTGTCTCACTTTAGAAACAAAGCCTCCCCATATAAATAATAGTGAAAGGGAATATAAGGGAAGGGAGAAGAAATGGGTAGGAAATATCAGAAAGGGAGACAGAACATAAAGACTCCTGACTCTGGGAAATGAACTAGGGGTGGTGGAAGGGGAGGAGGGCAGGGGTGGGGGTGAATGGATGATGGGCACTGAGGGGGACACTTGACGGGATGAGCACTGGGTGTTATTCTGTATGTTGGCAAATTGAACACCAATAAAAAATAAACTTATTATTAAAAAAAAAAGAAACAAAGCCTCCCCCAGGGAGCCAGAGGTGAGCAAAAGCCCAAGTCCCAGGCTGCTAGAAAAATGAGCGAAGCAAGAACACGGGTCCTTTCCAAGATCAACTGGCACCTCCTCTTTGTATCTCGGCCAAAAACTCATGGGAGTTGTTGGGGAGGGTCCTTTCTCAGATTGCCTTCCTAAACCCTTCCTCTCTGCTCAGGAGAAAACATCAGGGCAAAGGCAGGGGTGTGCAGGGGAGCAAGAAGCAATGGAATTGCTCTAGAAACTGCCTCCTAGGGGCACCTGGGTGGCTCAGTCGGTTAAGTATCTGCTTTCGGCTCAGGTCATGATCCCAGCCAGGGTCCTGGGGTCGAGCCCCATGTCATTTGCCCCCAGCTCAGCAGGGTGGGGGGCCTGCTTCTCTCTCTCCCACTGCTCCTCCCCCTGCTCCTGCTCTCTCTCTCTTAAATAAATAAATAAATAAATAAATAAATAAATAAATAGCTTTAAAAAAAGAAACTGCCTCCTAAGGATCATACCCAGCAGAGGTGGGGTGTCGGGGGGATTTCTTTCCAGATGTGTCCCAGGGAGAGTCCTTTCCAGTTATGACCTCCGGGGATCATTTCAACGAGGTCTTCCACCCAGAGAAGGTGCGGACACCCACCCAAAGAAGCCTGTTGATCTGTTGAGTCTTCTGGAGGGAGCTCGGCCCCTTCTCCAACTCCTAACCCCTGCCTCCATGAGGCCCCGAGGGAGCCAACTCAATGCTTCACCAGTGTCTCTGGTGATGGCTGCCGAGACCACTCACCTGCCCTTCCTCAGCCATGGAGCTCGTGGAGCCAAAGCTGAAGTGCTTGGGAACCAGAGGCCTGCCAGGATAGCCCTGGTCTCGAGCCCGCTTCAGCCCAAGCTCCCCCTCCCAAATCCTGGACCTTCACCCCCTTCGCCCCTGCCCCCCAACACAGAACAGTACCTGTGCTCACCCCCTCCTCTACTCTCTCTCTATCGAGATAATGTGTACACAGTCAAATTCACCCATGTGAAGTGTACAAGCTAGTGCTGTTTTTAGCATATTCAGAGAGCTGTACGACCACCACCACTATCTAAATCCAGAACTCTCACCACTCCCCAGAGAAACCCCGTTCCCTATTTCTACCTTCCGACTCCCCCGGGGCAACTACCAATCTAGTGTCTTTCTCTATAGATTTGCCTACTTTGGACATTTCATCTAAGTGGAAATCTACAATATGTGGCATTTGTATCTGGCCTCTTCCACCTAGCATAATGGTTTCAAGACTCATCTGTGTTGTAACATGAATCAGTACTCCATTTTATATATATAAATATATATATCTATAATATATTATATATACAAATGTATATATACACACACACACATAAGCCTACCACATTTTGTTTATCCATTTATCCATCAATGGACATTTGGGTTGTTTCTACCTTTTGGCTCTTACGAATTAATAATGCTTCTATGAACTCATGTACATGTTTTTGGGTGGACCCACATCTTCATTTTTCTCGGCTATACCCCGGTAGAATTGGCGGATCGTAACGGTAACTCCATGCCTGGCATTTGGAAGCACTGCCAGACCATTTTTCCAAAGTGGCTGCACCATTTCGCATTCCCACCAGCCACGGGTGAGTCTTCCAATGGCTCTGCACCCTCAGCAACAGTTGTCAATTGTCCTTTTTATTCTCGCCACCCTGGTTTTGAACCACCTCATTTTGATGGTTTTGGTTCGTACTTCCTGATGACTTAATGATGGTGACCATATTTTCATGAGCTCACTCGCCATCTACATATATTATCTCTGAGGATCTTTTGCTCATTTTTGAAAGCTGAATTATTTGTCTTTCTAACGATGAGTTGTAAGAATCCTTTATGTATTTTGGACTCAAGCCCACTATAGAGATATGATTTGCAAAAATTTTCTCCTATTCTGTGGACTGTATTTTCACTTTCCGGATGGTTGCTGTTGAAACACAAAAGTTTTTCACTTTGCTGAAGTCTAATTTATCTATTTTTTTCCTTGTGTTCTTCATGCCAATTGAAGAAACCAATTGTCAAATCCAAGGCCACAAAGATTCACTATTGTTTTCTTCCAGGTTTTATAGTTTTAGCTCTTACATGAGGTCTGTGGTTCACTTTGAGGTAATTTTTATGTAAGGCGTGAGATAAGGGTCCAACTTCGTACTTTTGCTTGTGGATATCCAGTTGTTGCAGTACTATTTGTTGAAAGGACTGTTCTCTTCCCATCAAATAGTCTTGGCACCCTTGTTGAAAATCAGTGAACTTATGTGTGTGTTTATTTCTGGGCTCTCAATTCTATTTCCTGGATTCGTGCGTCTATCTTATGCCAGTGTCTTTCCTTCTCTTTTCTCTCTGAGTTTATTGGGAAGACCATCTTGGAAGGCCCCTGGTAGATCCAATGCTTTCAAGTTCCACAGCCTCTCCCAACCCCTCTTGTTACCGGGGCTACATAACAACCTTTGAAGACAAATGAATAAAGCGATCCTCCCTCTTTTACAGATGAGGAAACCAAGGCTCAGAGTGACTGTGGGGAGTTCAAGACCAATGTGCTGGTAGGTGGCAGAGATGAGCACACGACCTCAGTCTTCAACTACAAAGCTCCCTTCCGGAGGGTCGCTGGTGTGACTTTGAAGACATGCTTTTTGAACCTTTTAGATAAAGGCAGCTTCCAGCACTTCTTTCCCTGTCCTAGCTAGTTCACGGAGGCGTTGTGAGACTTGGTGTAGCTCATAGAAATAAAAACCTTTTATACATTCTCAATGGTTGAATACACACGAGGAGTTATTAGTCGTGCATTTTTACAACAGCTCTCCCCTGAAATCACCTAGATC
Source organism: Canis aureus (assembly GCF_053574225.1). Lineage (NCBI taxonomy): Eukaryota > Metazoa > Chordata > Mammalia > Carnivora > Canidae > Canis > Canis aureus. The sequence continues at coordinate 5,088,721 of NC_135649.1, forward strand.
AGAGGTTGAAATGGGCCATTTCCTGCATCTTCTCTCACGCTGCAGCTACATGGGACAAGAGACTACTGTAGCTCTATCATTTCTCTTTCCCAGTGGAACAGTCTCTCTGAGAAGGGTCATCATCCCAGTTTTGTTTGTTGTCCAGAAAGACTCCAACATCATGTGCTACCCTTTCAAGGAAGGAAGCAAATACAGTATTCTTTTCTGACTCATAGTATTGTACAGCCACTGAGTGATGTGCTTAAATCTAATTAAACAGTCTCTCAATAAGCAGGCTTTGAGCACCTCTGATGTTCTAAACACAGTATGAGGTGCTAAGGGCAACACAGGGAGGATGAGAATTCAGCTGAGATGGGCAAGGATTGACAGCTTTACAAGGGACAACAAGCACTTAAGGGAACGTGCCTTTTCACTCACATTGTGTGCCAGGACGCAGACATGGTGGTGGTGGGGGCACTCCTTCCACCACCACCCCACCCGCCACAGATTAGGAGCACTAACAGTAATAGTGACTGTAATGGATAGGAACTCCTTCAAAGAGCTCCCTAAGATCCAGAGTACAAGCCACGAGGGTAGGAGTGTCTGGGACAGTGACAGCAGTGACCAGGGCACTGGGTCATTCAGGATGTCGGGGAGGCATCCTTGAGAAGAGCATGTCTGAGCTGCCATGATGTGGTAATGGATAGCATGGTCTGGAAACGTACCAAGTTACTTGGGATCCCAGAGGACGAATTAATGAGATCTTGGCAGAGGTGGGGTGTGTTTCATGGAGGCAGCGGTGTTTAGGCTGGGCGTTGACCAACAACTAGAAATTTCCCAGGTAGAAAAGGTGAGGAGGATCACTCAGCTGGAGTTAGCACAGACAGACACTAGGGTGACCACGGGATCCACATTCCAAACCAGGATACCTTTGGAAGGGGGCACTATTCATTATTATGCTGGGACAACAAGCACAAGCTGGGACTGTCCTTGGTGAACCCGGGTGCGGGATTGCTCCTTGCCAAAGCACATGATGGCGAGTGTACAGAGAGTATTTAGGGAATAGCGCAGCTGGAGCGTGGGATTGTGGGTAGAGGGAAGGATGAGGATGGAAGGTGAGCACATCCCTTTGCTAGGGCTGCCCTTACAAAGTACAACGCACTGAATTGCTTAAGCCACAGAAATTTATCATCTCACAGCTCTGGAGACCAGAAATCTGAGATCAGGTTGTCGGCAGGGCCGAGCTCTCTCTCTCTCTCTCTCTCTCTCTCTCTCTCTGTCTCAGGGAATGATCTGTTCTGGGCCTCCCTACTAGCTTCCAGTAGTTCCTCAGCTTGTGGTAGCACAACTCTGATCTTCACATGGTTCTCTCCATGTGCCTGTCTCTGTGCTCACATGTCCCTTTCATAACGGGGACACCAGCCAAATGGGATTAGGGTCCACTCTAATGACCTCTTCTTAACTCGATCATCAGAAAAGATCCTATTTCCAAATAAGGTTGCATTCCCAGGTACTGGGGTTTAGGACCTCAGCATCTCTTGGAAGGTCACAATTCAGCCCTTAACAGGGGGGCGGAAGATGGTGACAGCTGCCAAAGAATGCCACGTTAAAGGGTCTAGACTATCCTGAAGGTCATGGGGAATTACTACCAGTTGGTAAGCTGGCACGCAGCATGATCTGTTTCAAAACAGTAACCCTGGCAGCCCAGCCTTTTAGTCAGCCCAGTCAATTTAGTCCAATTAGACATGGATGATGCTTTTCTGCTTTTTTTTTTTTTGTCTCTCCTCACAGTTCCAAAAACACCTTATTTAGCATTGCCCTTCCCTTTTGGAAATCAAAGAAAACAAAATATGCATCCCCAAAACAATGGGGTCCCTTTAATAGAAAGGGTATTTCCTCACTCTCAAACCATTTTCACCACCCGGCTTGCAAGACAACAATCGCACTCTATTAGAACGCGCAGTGTAGGCTGACTCTCAGTAAAAGCTTGTGGGGTGGAATAAAAAGCTGTTTAATTTTCCGGAGTGAACTTTAGGGGTGGTTGTCAATGCCTTGGTGCTGTGTGTGATGTATCACCAGCACTTAAAAATTTCATTTGCCTTTGATTACTGACCTACAACAGGGGTTTCCATGTGGCTCCTGGTGCCCCCGGGAAGTACCCTGGGGACTGCCCAGAGGGTGGGCAGGGCAGACCACAGGGCTTATACTTGTCAGATTTGTCTGAAAAATGCCTCGTACTTTTTCTGTAAGAAGCTGGGAAAACCTAGGACTTTGTGCTCACAGCCAGCTTCTCTCAGCCAAAGGGCAAGTCCATTTGGCCATTAAATGAATTTCATTATATTCATTCATCCAACAAATATTTATTCAGCACCTACTGTATACCTGCTACTCTTTGGGGACTGGCATACAGCAGTGAGCAGTGGTTATCCCTTTGGAGGGGAATTTGGTGACAATAGAGGCTCCTTTTTTAAATAAAGATTTTATTTATTTGTTTGAGAGAGAGAGAGAGAGAGAGAGAGCCCGAGTTGGGGGAGGGGACAGAGGAGCAGACTCACTATTGAGCAGGGAGCCTGGATGGCATCGGGGGCTGGCACCGATCCTAGCACCCCAGGATCATGACCTGAGCCAAAGGCAGATGCTCAACCCACTGAGCCACCCAGGTGCCCCTGGAAGCTACTTTGAAGCATATTTTGCTCAACCAACATTATCTTTCTAAATAATATCTAATAAAGACCATTTCTGAAATATCTACATTGGTGCAGAGTTCAGTTAAGAGTGTGTAGTAGGTTGAATAACGTCTCCCCAAAATTCATGTCCACCCAGAACCTCGGAATGTGACCTTATTTGGAAAAGGAGTTTTGACAGATGTAATTAGTTAAGGATCTTGAGATGAAATCCCCCTGGATGTAGGGTGGGCCCAAATCCAATAACTGGTTTTCTTACAAGAAGCAGAGAGGACACAGAGACATACGGAGAAGAACATGTGAAGATGGAGACGGAGATCGAAGTGATGGGGACACTGGCCAAGGAATGTCCGAGGCCTCCAGAAGCTAGAGGAAGTGAGGAAGTTTCCTTCTCTGGGACCTTCAGAGATGCCACTGTCCTGCCATCACTTTGATCTTGAACTTTTTATCCTCTAGAACCGAGACACGAAGTTTCTGCTGTGTTGAGTCACCCAGTTTATGTACTTGTTTCCACAGCTCTAGAAAGGCTTTCTATCAAGGCTTTCCAGACACTTTATTTAGCCTTCTCTCAGAAGAGGAGGGACAGGCAGCAGCAGTGTCCCCAAGTCTCAGGACAAACGCTAGCACCAGCCCTTCTGGGGCAGAGAAATTGGCTGCTTTCTCCTTCCTCATCCTTTCTCTTGGCTTCTCAGCAAGGGCTGGCCGTGAGGGTTGGGAGCCCCACAGCTCTAGAACACCAGTGGAAGAGGTCTCGACAAGAGTAGGGAAACAAATCTGGGTGGGTTCTGCTCCCCTCCTCCCCTTTCTCAAGGCAAACATGTCTTAAAACAGTATCTCAGCAGCAGCTCTGGCCGGCCCCTCTGGGTACCCCAGCCTAACGGGCCCAGGCTGGCCAGCATGACCTTGGTGGGTGAACATGAGCCAAAGCAGCCCCATTCTCCTCTTTCCTCACCACACCATCCATTCTGCACCCTCTATCTCACACCCGCCAACAGGCCAATGGGAAGTGGGGCACGATGCCAGGTGGGTCTGGGCAGTTCTAACTGGGGAGCCACTGTTGGGAAACCCCTTTTGAGAAATCTGCCTCAGTGATATGTGAAAAGTGAAGAGTGATGACTGTGTGAACGAAATGCCTCTACCCCGACTCCCCCTGCTTCCTGTCTGGGGGTCATTTATTCGCTGTGATTCTGACAAGAGTGCCCATTTCTTTCTTTTTTTTTATTTACTCAAGAGAGACACAGAGAGGGGCAGAGACATTGACAGAGGGAGAAGCAGGCTCCCCATGGGGAGCGCGATGAGGGACTCAATCCCAGGACCCCGGGATCATGCCCTGAGCCAAAGGCAGACGCTCAACCACTGAGCCACGCAGGTGCCCCAAGAGTGTCCATTTCTTGAGCCCTGAAGGTAACTTCCCATTTATCATCTTCTTAACTTTTCACCACTGCCCTGCAAGGTTAGGATGATTATTATACCTGTTTTAGAGATGAGGAAACGGAAGTTCACGATGCTTGGGGGAGGCCTGCCTAAGGTCACATGGCTCTAAGAGGGGCACGTAGCAATTTGAACCCAGGGAGGATCAACTCTGGAGCCCATGCATCTGCCCTTTGTCCCTCTGCAATTCTCATATCCAGATGTGCTGGTTAGAGGGCAAGCTCCAGCAGCCACCACACCCCCCAACCTGACCTGCACTCAGTAGTTGCCTTTGTTTGTTTTATCTTGGTGTGTTGTTGTTGTTTTAGGTTTATTTATTTAAGAGAGAGAGTGAGAGAGAGCAGGAGGAAGGGCAGAGGGCGAGGGAGACAAGTAGACTCCCTGCTGAGCTGGGATCCCTACATGGGGCCCCATCCCAGAACCCTGAGATTATGACTTCATCTGAAATTAAGAGTCAGAAGGCTTAACTGACTGAGCCACCCAGGCGCCCCTGGTCTTGGTCTTTTTTTTTTTTTCAATTTATTTATTTATGATAGTCAGAGAGAGAAAGAGAGAGGCAGAGACACAGGCAGAGGGAGAAGCAGGCTCCATGCACCGGGAGCCCGATGTGGGATTCGATCCCAGGTCTCCAGGATCGCGCCCTGGGCCAAAGGCAGGCACCAAACCACTGCGCCACCCAGGGATCCCTGGTCTTGGTCTTTTTAATGTTTACCCTTAAGACTGATGGGTTGCTTCCCAAGGCCTGCAGTTTCTTTCTTTTTTTTTTTTAATTTTTTTTTAATTTATTTTATGATAGTCACAGAGAGAGAGAGAGAGGCAGAGACACAGGCAGAGGGAGAAGCAGGCTCCATGCACCGGGAGCCCGACGTGGGATTCGATCCCAGGTCTCCAGGATCGTGCCCTGGGCCAAAGGCAGGTGCCAAACCGCTGCGCCACCCAGGGATCCCAGGCCTGCAGTTTCTATAGTGAATTTATGGGACCTAAAAAGAAGCCACTGATTGCCTCACCTATCCTTAGGGGTGTGCCTGCTTCAGGAGAGATCTGGACCTGGACCACAATTTCCCCCAATGCCTCGAACTTGTGAAAAAAAAACAAACAAAATCCCTGCTAGGTTGTCATTTCTTCCTGTGTACAGTGGTTAGCATGTTTATTTTAGGCCAAATTATGCGGACTGTGTACATTTGTGTGTCGGGCCTTGTATAACCCACGTCCAGAGACCATCGCTGCCCACTGACCCCATATCCCCTTTCTCCATTTCCAGCGATTTTCAGGGGTTAGACAGCTACTGGGCTGGGTATGTGGTGGCTGTAACTATGCTTCATCAGATGTTGTTGGTAGATCCCCATTTAAAGAGCCCGGATCTGGGGAAAAGTGCTGGCAATTGTCTCCTAGATGCTTAGTTTCCACTGCAACAGGCAAGGGGAGAGCTGGCAGGAAAAGCATGCCGGATTTTCCGGAGGTAACCTTGGAGAGAGGGGAACAGAAGAGACACAGGAATCAAGAGTATGACCCAAGGGCAGGGCTTAGGGTGTCAAGAGGGACGGCCTCCTCAGACTCTGCTGTGGTTCCTGGGATACACCTGCACCCCAGGGGCAGAACCAGTTCCCACGCCCCTCCCATCCTGGACCCAGAGCCTGTCCCGGCTAGTGCTCCATTCGTGGCTCCCTCCCTTTCTCATCGTTCACCCCCAAGGGGGAAGCAGACAGGCAGCCAGTGGCTTCCCAGAGAGGGAAAATAAGGAATTCCACCCTTGGAGTTCTCAGGGCACTGGGCCTGGTGTGGAATCGTCCTGAAAGCATCTAGCGCTCAGGCCTTTATTCCTCCCTCAGGTGGGACTCATCCTACTTCCTCTATTCCTTCCTTCCCCTGCTGGAGGCTGCCCCTCCTTCATCATGTGGGGTTGAGCAAACCACAGGCCGGACACCCATTAACCCTTGCTCCAGGGCCCCGAGACCCTGGGGAGACATTTTCAACTGAGGGGAGCACCAGACTGGGGACTCCAATCAACATCCCTATTCCCAAACCAGGTCTCTTTGGGCCATTCCCACACCTCATTCCCCAAAGTTCCCAGATTTAGAAAACAAAAATACAGGTCACCTAGTTACATTTGAATTTCACACACCCAATGATTATTTTTAGTATAAGCACATCCCATGTGATGCTTGGAATACACTTTGACCAAAGATGGTAATTTTGTTTGTTTGCTTATTCATAATTCAACTGTGACTGGATGTTCCATGGAACCTGTCATGTCCCCACCCCATCCCGCCGCCGAGTGACCCACACCCACACCCACTCCTGCGGCGGGAGCACAGGGCTGCCAGTCAGGCACTGGCCTGCTCTGGGGAATGAGGTGACCGGGGTACTCGTGAGCAGGTATGAGCTTTCCCATCCGTCTCAGTAAATGGCTCTGCTCCTGCTCTCTGCAGAAGGCAGCCCCCTCAAGCTGCCCCGTCCTCTGTGCCCACAGAGTCATGCCTCCGGCACAGCACTTACTGGCTTCCAGTATAATTATGGGTTTTCCTGTGTTACTGTCGCCTGGGCTTGGAGTTTCCTGAGGACTGGTTAATCTTGCTCTTGCTCTTTCACTCTGTCCCCTTCCTCACAATGCCCAGCAGAATTGGGGACTCAGGGCAGGGTGAGCTCAGTAATGGCTTAATGGTGGAACACCTGCTTGGATAAATGCCTCTCATCACAGCGGGGTGACTTGTGACAAGAAATGCCTGGTGCAGTGCGTCTTGCTTTATCCACTAGGATGGCTCGTCCCTAAGGGCAAGAGCTCACCAGTTCACTCCCTACTCTGTCTTCAGGGCCTGGCATGGGTGCCCTGCACCTAGCCGGTGCTCAGTAAACTATGGGTTGCATTCACCACCAGCAGTTGTGCTCCCGCCTCCACGAACACATCCCAGATGCCCACCCTGTCTCCCATCGGGAGTGAGATGGGGTCGTAGTGACCCCTTTGGAGGGCTCAGAGGGAGAGGAGGCCACAGGGCAGGGAGCACCCCTCTGGACTGTGGGTGCCACCTGGGGGAAGGAGCTGGGCCCATGGGGGAGGGAAGCCAGCAGTGGCTGAGCCCAAGGGAGCCATCCGGGCCCCATGGCACTGGGGAAGCTTCCCCGCCCCGGGTCTCCGGTCCCAATCCCAGGTCCCCAGAGCGGACCATGCGCACAAGGGGAGGCTTCGCTGTGTGGCTTGCTGGGCCAGCCGCCAAGGATATGACCTGCCCAGCCACTGGGGAGGCCGAGGTCAAGGGCAGGGGGCGGGGCAGCCGTTGTGGCAGGGGAAGGGGTGTGGGGGCCTCAGCCCAGCACCCAGACCCACCTGGCACAAGCCTGTCCTGGGAAGGTCACTGTGGGGGTGGACGGGCAAACCCGGTGGGGACTCCCCCTCGAGCCAAGGCCAGAGGGAACAGGACACTGGGAGGGTGGCCCCTCAGATGCGGGTCTGCGGGCCTGCCTGCCTGGGGTTGGGGGGTCTGTAGTGCGGGCCTGCTACCCTCTCGCCGCCCTAGGCCGAGGCCCCGCCTGCCTCCTCGACAGGGGAGTGCTGGGAGCAGATGCTCAGGACCCCCCCACACTACCTGCCTCACCCAGCCAGGCCCTGAAAGAGTGGCAGGAGGGATACCCAAACCCTAGAGGATGGCTAGGGCGGGAGCCCCGCTGAGGATCTGTCCCCGCACACCTAACCCCTCACGCTTACTAGGTGCTTCAGCAGCAGTGTTTGTGGCTAAAGAAACAGATGGAGAGATGAAGGAAGGAAGGAAGCCTGGCAGTTGTTGCTGAGGCTGAGGTCCGGCCCTGGGGGGGATGCTTCCCCACGTGGGAGTCCCCATCTCACGGCTCTTGACGTCCTGTGCAGCGCAGCATGTAAAACGGGGCATGGAAGGGGAAACTGCTGTTGTGTCCTGCCAAGGAGGGGTGACCTTGAGCAGATACCTACGGTGCCCGCTTTGGGAGGACATCGTAGGCCCGAGCAATGTGATAAAACAGATCTCGATGTCTACTCCTTCAAGCATCACTGTCCCCCTGCCCTGGGTGGGTGCCTTGGGTCCCCATCTCCATGGAGCACTTCACCCTCAAGGGCTTCCAGTCCTGCAAGGCCAGCATCAACAGGCCTCCTCATTTCCAAGCCTCTTGCCTCCTACTACCCAGGGCCACAGACCCCTCTGTCCCCAGGAGGCCCCCCAGATATTGCACTGTGGTTCCCTGCTCTGGGCACAGTCCTGTGTCCTGGAGTCTGAGAAACCTGGGCTGATATCCTGGCACCCCCACTTCCTCACTTGTCTTGGAGCCTCTTCATCTGTATCTGTAAAATGGGATGACCATAACAGCCCTAGGATAATTCCAGGCCCCGGGTGCAGAACCTCCCATGGAGTGTCTAGCACAGGAGTGGTCCTCGGCCACCAGCGGCCTTCAGGCTCCTGGAGGGTGGGGGCTGTGTCCTCTTGGCTCCCCGCCCTCTCTACCTCTGCAGCCCCCCAGACAGCCTGGGGCAAGCGGACATCCCAGGAAGTCTGCTGTTGCACCGCCTCGTCTGACCAGGACTGGCTCCCAAACTGGGCAAGGCCAAGTTCACAGGCTTGCTGCGGGGGCTCAGACCCGGAGGCTGAGCAGTCTGACTCAGTGGCTCCGAAAGCCCCCAGCACCGAGACCAAGTGCTCTTGGAACTGGGTGCCGAGGGCTCCCGTCCTAGGAGCTGGGCTCCCTCCAGCCGCCTCCGGGGCCCAGCCCGGACAGGACAGGCCTGGAAGCAGGGCTTCGGCATCCCTATTGCGGGGCTGTCCATAGCATGGCTGCTTCTGGAGGCCTGGGCAGCCGGGCCTGGATCTCAGGCGGGCTTGATCCCCCGCTGCAATTTGCCTAGTGACCTAGATTTGTGGCCAGGCGCCGGCCTCAACTCCGGCCGTTTGGCTGGCGTGAGGGTTTCCAGTTTTAGCAAATCAAAATACAGGACGCCCAGTTCAATGTCCATGTCAGATCGACAATGAATAGTTCTGTAGTAGTAGAAGTTACGTTGCACGCAATCCTTAGGACCCACTTACACTACGAAATTATTTGTTGTTTATCTGCAAATCCCGTGTAACTGGACTCCCTGCATTTTCCCTGGCAAACCTAGCTGGAGCTTGGCCAGCCGCTGGGGATTGGAAGGGACTCAGCCTTGGGGGGGCTGGGGGGGATGGAGTGGGAGGGGACAGCTCCCACCGAAGGCACTTTGAATCGATGTCAGAACAATGGCATGGGTTGTTCTGTTTTTCTTTGCAGAGAAAAAGAGCATTCCATGTCACTCAAAAGAAAACAGAACGGTGAATTTCAGCTCTCTGCCTTGCTCTATTGACGTTGACCGGGAACATGCCTGGACTCTGAAAGGGATATTGACTGGTAGACAAGCGGCCCTTTCATTTGTGTCTGCAACGCTCCTTCCAGGGGCTGGTGCCCACTCCCCTGTGGCCCGTTTGGCACACACTTGGGGTGGGATGCGCAGTGGCCCTTTGCCTCTCCGGAGGTCCCTGTTCTGCTGGGCTCCTCTGATGCTCCGAGTACAAAGGCCGCTGCACCAGGTGAGGCCCGAACTGCAAGAGTAAGCAACGCATATGAAAAAGGAAGGGTTGTCCAGTTTCCAGAACCCCTTGGAAGCCTTGGGCCCTTTGCAGGGCACAACGTTTAATCCTCCCGACTCGGAGAGGACGCCTTAGTCCCACTTTACAGATGGCCAAACTGAGGCCGAGGCAGAGAAAAAGATTTGGTGAGTGGAGAGTGGCGAGACCGTGGTTCGCACTCCGTGCTCTCTGAATCCAGGGCCTCTGCTCGTCCCTCTTGTCCTGCTGTGTGACCCTTGTGGCCACCAGCTTGCTCAATCCCTTGCTCTGGCGGGCCTCGGTTTCCCCAGTCATTCAATCGGGGGAAGGGATAGAAGTCGCTGTGATCCCTGAGATCTCTCCCAGTGATTCTCTTTTTTAAAAAATAGCTTTCCGGTTAAATAAACTCTCCTCTCAACATAGAGCTCAAACTCACAAACCTGAGATCAAGAGCTGCGTGCCGTCGCGACCTACCTGCTGACCGAGCCAGCCAGGTGCCCCCCAGGGATTCTCTTCTGACAGCGATGAACTCACTCACCGGTTTCGTGCATGTGCTTGTTGCAAGCACAGAGACTTTTAAGGATGTTCTTTGCCTCAAAGTGAAAGGCTGGCCGACATCTAAATTGCAAAGCTTGGCCTGCAGCGTGTGGGCTGCCCCTTCCCCCGAGCGTGCGCCCGGTGGCTGTACAGAAGCACTGGAGGTCAGGGGCTTCCAGCACTTTCTGTGCGGGTCAAGAGCTGCTGCGTGCAGCTCTTGGTCCCCAGGCCCAAGCAGGAATGGGGCGTTAGGATCCGCTACGTGCCAGAAATACACGTGATGCGTTGGTAAGTCATGAAACACAGGCCCGGCCTCTGCATCCGGACCTGACACTCCCCCAGACATCAGGAGAGCAGAGGAAGAGGCAGACTGGAAGGCTTGCTCTGCTCTCCCCTCCCAGGCCTGCAGCCACCCAGCAGGCGGCCAAGGGTCCCCATGGATACCACCGAGAACCTGCCCAGCACAACTCAGTGGTGGCATGATGGGAGCTGGCGGGGACCGGGATGGAGGACCTAGTAGAGGTGATGCTCTTTCCGAGCGGGGGTGGCATCCTAGCTTCCGTGTTTTGTAGTTTCCCCCTTCTGGTCCCCTGTCCTCGGCTGCTCCCCCGGAGGCTCAGTGCCCTCCTGTGAGTACCACCACACCGGCACCTGGTACCCTCTCGGCCTCTGTCTCCCCCACTGGGTTGTGAAGATGGAGGCCGGGGCCTTTTCATCTTGTCACCCTGGAGTGGTCTTGTCCCAGCTCTTGCTGGACAGGCTCATTACTTTCGAGTCTCAGCTTAAATGTCACCTCCTCAGAGGCCTTTATCAACCTGCCTGGCTAACTCCCCCCCAATCCCCCCCACCTGCCACCACCGAGTTATTCCCTTTCGGTGTCTACACAGCATTCATCACTGCAGAAATCAAGTTATATATTTGTTTTTTCACTGGACGAAATTCACATAATATGAAATCACTGTTTTAAAGTGTACAATGCAGTGACATTTAGTACATTCATGATGCTGTACAACCGTCATCTCTATCTGGTTTGGAAATATTTTCATCACCCCCAGAGGAAACCCCGTAGCCATTAGCCGTCACCTCCTGGCACCCCACTAATCAGCTTCCTGGATTTGCCTCTTCTGGACATGACACACAAATAGAATCCTACAATCCGGGGCCTTTGTGTCTGGTCTTTCGCTCTGAGTCACGTGGTCGAGGTTCGTTGACGTTGTGGCAGGGTGTCAGTACTTCGTTGTTTCTTGTGGCTGACCGGTATTCCACTGTGTGGATAGACCACATTTTATTTGTTCATTTGTCAGGTGACGGACATTTGGGTTGTTTTCACTTTTTGGCCGTTGCGAATCATGCTGCTGAAAACACACATGTTCGAGTTTTTGTGTGAGCATATGTTGTCTTCATTTCTCTCGGTTATATACCTAGGAGGGCACTTGCTAGATCAAACGATGACTTTATGTCTACCTTTTTGAAAAATGGCCAGAAACTTCTCTTTGGCAGCCGCACCCTCTCATGTTCCCACCAGCAATGAGCAACGGTTCCAGTTTTCCACGTCCTTCCCAACAATTGTTCTTATTCGTCGTCCTGATTACAGCCATCCTAGTGGGTGTGAGTGGTATCTCATTGTGGTATTTGTTCTTATTTCTTCTTGTCCTTCCTCCCTGAATGTGGGTCCCAGGAGGCCGAGGGATCATGTCTGGCCTGTTCTCTGCTGTGTCGAGCGCCTACCTTTGGCATGGGGTAGGTTCTCAACACGTGGAGGTCGAGTCAATGCATGAATGAATTTGTGTTCCTGAATCCTTGGCCCCTAGCCCAGGGCCTGGCCTGGCAAAGACCTGGAGGGGCCATGTGTCACATGTCATGACCCAATGGCCCAAGGATGTGGCCTGGCCTGCAGGGGAAGAGGCTCTCAGGACCATGCAGACCGAAGGAACCCAGCTACGTGGGTTGGGGCTCAGAGCAGCAGTCCTCCCCTCACAGGATCTGCAGTAACAGAACAGGGGCACCTGCTTCTGGTGGGAATGTAGACGGAGGTGAGCAAGCAAGGCCAAGGTGCACCCCAGGAGCACCGCCAGGAGCACCGACCCGCAAACCAACAGCTCCTCTGCAGTCCCCCTTTGCAACCCCTCCAGCCGCAGCCCCCTGGGAGCTTCCTTTCAGCTCGCCTTCCCCATTTCATGCCGCCCCTCTGGGGTAACGGCCTGAGGGCTAAACATCTTCAGATGCAGTTCCTAGTAATGGTCCCTTAGTGGCCACCACAGGGGTGAGGGTATGGGGGTCCTCACACAACCTGGTGGGGAAGGAGATGCTTAGAAGGAGCTGGCATTGCTGGGGCACCTTCCATCCTGCCTGGCCTGACTCTCACATGCTCTAGGATGCCGATCCTGGGCCACTTGCCCCCTCACCGCCCACAGACTCTGCAGAGGCTCTGCTCCCTGGACACAGCCACGGGCACAGGCACCCAGTGGGCTCTTCCCAAGGCAGTCCTCGCGAAACACTCTGGTGGTTTCTCCAAAAGTTAAGCGCACAGCGTCACCACATGACCCGGCAATTCCACTCCTGGGTCTGAACCCCCAGAGAATTAAAAACAGATGCTCGAATGCTCCTAGCACCATTCTTCACAGTAGCCAAAAGGTGAAAACACTTTGGATGTCCATCAATGGGCGGATGCAGAGAATGTGACATTGTCATACAGTGGGATATTATTCAATTATAAAAAGGAACGAAGTGTTGAATCATTGTACTGTCCACCGGAACTAATGTGCTGCTATATAGGTCAGTCGTGTCTAAAAAAAAAAAAAAAGAATCAAGTACTGATACGTACTGCGGTGCTGATGAACCTTGAAAGTGTTCTGCTAAATGAAAGAAATGAGATACAAAAGCCACGTATTGTACGATTCCATTTATATGAAATATTAAGAATAGGGAAACCCATTGAGATAAGAAGCAGATTACCAGCTGCCAGGGGTTGGGGCGTTAATGGCTTGACGGGCACAAGGTTTCCTTTTGGGTTGATGGAAGCGATTTGGGAATAGGTCAAGATGTTAGTTGTACAGCACTGTGAATATGCTCGGTGCCCCTGAATCGTTCACTTTCAACGGTTAATTTTATGTCATGCAAACTTCGCCTCTTTTAAAACCAAAAAGCCGCCATCTCTGCCTGATGTCCCTTTAGGCCTCAGGACTGCGAGTTCCCCTCAGGGTTCAGTTTCAGGCAAAAGCAAGAAGAAGGTAGATGGCTTGCTGCCAGGAATCACTGGGCCATTGGTGTCACTTGGTTCATGGGAGAGCCCTCTGTTCTGCCCTGGTGACTTCCCCTTGATAGCCCCCTTCTGGGAGAGAGGTGATCAAATCAGTACAAATCGTTTGTACCCCTCATGGGCCAGGGTCCGGAAAATATGAGATTAGGGACTCCTGTGGCTTGTCCCATCTGGGTAACCCCCCAGGGATCTCTGGCACTGGCACACAAAGTATAGAAAGGCTCACGCTCAATTTGGCAAAGGAGAATAGCCAAAGGCAACTTCTGCTGGGGTGGGGTGGGGTGGTGAATATAGTCACTTTGAGAACAAACTCGGCTCCAGGCCTGCGGCATGTGGAATTGTCCAGAAGCATGGTCTTGACTAGTGGGCAAGTGTTCAGAGGCGCAGTGCCTCTGTGCTGGGCCTTGCCTCTCCCTAATGCTTCCCGAAGTGCAGGGAGCCTGGAGAAAGCCTCAGAAAGAACAGTTAGGTTTTTGGGGGGCCACCTGCCCTCCCCAGGGAAGGCCCCAGGGTATATAGGCTGCTGCAGACCTCAAGGCCAACCCACAAGGCCCAGCCGAATCCTCAGGTCGGCCCTGAGCTGGGATGTCTCAAGGCCGGGCCGCTGCTGCCCACCTGCCCGGCCCCTCTCAGCCCAGGTCTACTGTGAATCTGGAACGCTGCTAGGAATCCCCTTTGGAAGCGCATAGGGATGAGTTTACACACTGATTAACAAAGCCTTCAATCATTACCTCCTGCTGCCAGAGAGAGCCTCGGAAAGTACAGGTCTGAACAGCCTAGCTCTTGCCTAAAATTCTCTTAGGCCGCCCCCGACGCCTCTGGATCAAAGGCAGGCTCCGTAGCCGGCGCTGCAGAACATCTGTAGATGCCAGGCTCGTGTGGGCTCCAGCCTCCTCCCCTACCGCCGGCCAGACACCCTTGCCTCGCTCCTTTTTTCCACCGCCTCCCCGGCCTCAAGCTTGACAGTGGTCTAGCCAGATGTGCACATCTGGAGTGGAGGGGAGCCTGGAGGGGGCTTCAGTGAGCCCGGTGCTGGAGTCCAGCGGGGCAGGAAGGCACGAGGCTTCTGGCAGAGGCTGCCGGTCACACGGAAACATCGCCTGGAGCCCAGGACAACGCCCTGGGTCCCCGAAGCTGCAGCCGGGGGCTCCAGTTCTGCCTCGAGCTGCCCTTGGTGGACTGGGAAGAGGCCTCCTGGCTTTTGCTTTGTAGCATCTCCAACTTGCCACCCAGGCCCTGTCACACGGCTAACAACTCCACCCCGTGGAACCTTCCGGACCACGGCTTCCTGGCCGGCATCCATCGCCTCGGCTTGCAATGTCCTTACACCCACTTTTAAATTTTTAAACAATAAGAGAAATGATTAACTCATAACAGGAAGTCCAAAGGTGGAACAGGCCCCATGATGGTCAAGCGCTCAGATGTTGTCTGCCTCTCTCCGCTGCCACCCACAGCACTCATCCAAAGGCCAGTTCCCTGGGTCCCTCGTACGGCTGCCAATAGCAGTTCTGGCCTGTGGGATTCCTTGTGTGCGGCCGCTGGGCGAGAGCCAGGAAGGTCTCGACGGGCTCACTTTGTTCACAGGCCCACCCCTGGATCAGTGGCTGTCCCGGGAGGAAATGCCCTGTGCTTTTTGGCTGAAACCTAGGTTCTCGCCTGTCACCCGGAGCTGGGGGACTGCATGTGTCACCAGGCCCCACCCGGTCCCCGCCCCGTCCTCCCAGGCAGAGCCAGGCAGTCCCTTGTCAGGGCCACCCCAGCCCCCGGACCTCCTTTGTCACGGCACTGCTGCCACTGTGTGGTCAATGAGGTGTTTTGACCGTTAGCTCTGAGAGGATGGGGTGCAGAGGGCTGGCTCGGGGCGCTCTGGGGCCCCGGGGCCTGTCCGAGGAGAGCCACTTTGCCTCATTTGCTGAGTGAAGGAGAGAAGAGTGGGTGGATGGGGACGGTGCCCGAGCAGGGCGTGTGTGGGATGGGGAAGCTTGGCGCTCCTGGGCGCTGTCCTCCCACCTGGAAGCCAGGAGCTGTGGCCCCGGGAGGCCTAGCTGACCAGGGCCGGGCCTGCTGTGGCTCCTTTAAGTAGCTGGGCCAACACCAGGCCCGGCGCCTCCTTCCTCCCCCACCCGGGCCTTTCCTGGCCACTGACTTCACCCCTCTTTCTCCTCCTGCCTGTCCTTGTCTCACCCTCTGGATCTGATACACACACACACACACACACACCGGTGCCCTCCGTCTGCTTGTGAGTGACACCCAAGGGCCATGGTAACTGTGCCCGCTCCCGGAGTTTCTCAGCGCCAGGCCCTGCGCAAGGGGCCGCATAGGGCATTGGTCTCCAACCAACCACGCGGGGACGTAGGCCTCACCCCCCTGATCCCCACAGGGTCCGGGGCTCGGGGTGCTGCCTGAAGGCTTGCGGGGAGACAAAGAACCTTCGCTGAGGCCAGCGTCAGGGTACAGTGTGGGGTGAAAGGGGTAGTGGCCTCTTTCAAGGGAAGCCCCAGGGGGTGCCCTGTAAAAGATGGATTGGAATGGAACCCCTGGGGCTGGGCGGTGGGGACAGGAGCCCCCCTGGCGCAGCTCCCCATCTCGCGCTCTGCGGACTCCGAGACTCAGCCGGGGCTCAGATCCGAGCTCTGGCGCTCAGAAGCTTGGTGCCGTGAGTGAGTGGCCTCTCGGAGTCTCAAGTGTCTTGTCTGCAGCAAGGAGGGGGAGGGCGGGGAGAGTCCTGGCCTCGAGGACGAGTTGCTGAGAGGTGAAGGAGCATGAGCACGGGTCGGGCTTGGCACCCGTCAGGCAGCGGGGACTGCCCCGTGCTCCACACAGGTGCTCTTCCCTCCACTGGAGCCCACTCTTCCTGGAGCTTCTCCTATCGCTCCCCAACCTGGCTTTGTCACCCTGAGTGCACCCCCATCCTGGCATCCAGCAAGCCATTCATTTGCGTGACAAATGTCTGGTGGTCCCCTACTCCGTAGCAGCCCTGAGCCGGGCCCCCGAGGGCAGTGGCGATCATTGGGAGTCAGGAGAGGAGGATGAAAAAAAAAAAAATCATTAAATGACTTTTTTGAGCTCAAAACAAAACAAAACAAAACATAACAAAAAGGAGAGCTGGATGAGGCAACTGTCCCTCCCCTGGTGCCATGGGACGGATGCAGGGGTGCCTCCGGGTGCTTCTGGGAGGGGGCAAATTGTGCCGGTCTCTGCCCCTCACTTGCCAAGCTGGTGCCCTCAGCAGTTTGGTCACAGAGAGGACACATGTGCTGGACAGTCCCAAGCCCGGGAGGCCCTCTTGGGGCCACTCTGGGTAAACCCTTTGGGGCTCAATTCAGGCAGCCACAGAAGCCCTCCCTCTGCTATGAGCCTAGAATCCCTTGGAATCACAGTGGCAGCGGCTGAGGGGAAGAGAGCGCGTGATCTCCCTAAATCTCACATATAAACAGAGCCTTCCTGGGCCCTTGGTGCTGTGCCACTGTTCCAGTCCCTTCCGGGCTGCTGTGACAAAGCACCACAGCATGGGGCTTTTAAACTACCCGAAACTTCTTTCTTGTAGTTCTAGAAGCTCTCTTCTGACTCCGAGAAGGGCACTCATCCCCTTGTGAGGCTCCACCCTCAAGACCTCACCAAACCAGAACCACTTCCCAAAGGCCTTGCTTCCTCATACCAGTCAAGAGGACATGAGCATTCGGTCCGTAACAGCCACCTGCCTCTGCCACGGTCATGGGAGTGGGGAGTATGGGAGTGCCCCCCAGTGAGACAGCCATAGCCTCTCCTCTTCTCACGGACCCCTCCAGTTGGGCCAGTGGGGCCCTGCTGCGAAGAACTGGGCAGCCGGGTGGGGGCATGTGCTGCCAAGTGCTAATCCCAGCAAGCCGGGCCTGGCTGCCCCGGGACCATCAGAACACGCTGGAGGCACTTAGAGACCGTTAGCTATGCTGAAAGGGCCAGTGGGTTCTCTGACGGTCAGAGGGTCTGCCCTGGCAGGAGCACATGCTGTTGGCGTCACCTGGAATGCTCTTCCTTCCCCAGACGCCCAGGAGCGTCTTTCATGTCCCATCATGGGCTTCATTTCCTCCAGGAGTGACACCTCCTGCCCTCAAGCCTGGCCAGCTTTGGCCTCTTCCTTTGTGGTTTCACTGGCCCCTGAGCTTACCTTGCCCAAGAGACCTACCATCCTAGACTATCATGTCCTTTTCCCCCATGGCTCTGTGACCATCTCCTGTTGTCACTTACACCCCAGCTCTTGGCCAGGTAGCTGCCATACAGAGAATATTCTAGAAGATGAATGAGTTAGCGATCTTCCATCAAGAATATCTTCGAGGGCAGGAGAGGCGAGCCATATACATCCCACCAAATGCCTCTGATCCTTTAGTCATCCCCAGCATCTAAGTTGTGGTAGGCTGAGCTTGTTGCCAGGAATCGGGAGCGGGTAGGAGGCTGGGCTGTTGCCAGGTGAGGTGTGCAAGGCCTACACCCCTCCCGGGGGCAGAGAGCATACACAAGGCCTGCCGGGGTGGGGGGGGCGCACAGGGCTGGCTGGAGGAATAGGCACCAGCTCCGGGAGGGGGAGTGACCCAGGCCAGGAGGGCTGGGGGGCCTGTGACCCTCTTGACCTGTGTCCCGAGGGCAGGGTGCAAGGAGGCACCTCCTGCTCCCTGGGGAAAGGGAGAACATGGACATCTGTGAGCAGCCAATGGCAACCTGGAAGGGCACCAGGCCTTTCCAGCTGGCATCTCAGCTCCCCACTGCACATGACCTCTTCCCAGAGGGTCCATTTTACTCTCAAACTGGGGACAAGTAATCAGTTTAACTGGTAAGTCATGTAGGTTATCATTTAATCATGTGTAAACAAACATGGACATAGTATGCCCTTTTTTTTTTTACAATTTTATTTATTAATTTGAGAGAGAGAGAGACAGAGACAGAGACAGCAGAGCGAGAAGGAGAGCAAGAGCTGGAGGGAGCGGTAGGGGGAGAGGAAGAGTCAGGCTTTCCACTGAGCAGGGACCCCAACCTGAGGCTTGATCCCAGCACCCTGGGATCATGACCTGAGCCTAGAGCAGATGCTTAACACACTGAGCCACCCAGTGCCCCTGTAGGACGCCGTGGAATGCAACTTCGCGCTGTGCCTCCAGACCACCCTCGGGGGCTGCACCTCATTCCCTTCGGTTGTTCCGAAGACCCAGTGGAAAAACTCAAGAGACCCAGCATGTCGGGAGGCCAAAAGTGGTGGCCTTTGGCATTAGATGGACTTGAATCCCATCCCACTTCCTTCCATAGGCTGCCCTCCCTGTTGATAAGGTTGATGGCACCTGAGCTAGCAATTCTGATAGCTGGGGATGATGACACCTGCTGCAGGGACTGGCGTGAGGCCCAGAGCCCAAGATGGGGAGGCGGGCCTGCTCAGACCCCTGCCTGGGGCTGCGAACCCGACGCCTGCAGAGACAGAGGTGGATTGGAAGCCCCCGCTGCTCTCGTTGACGGGTGTGTAGGGTCCGCTCTGGCAGGCACTGGACTGGGTGACAGCCTCACAATTCCTGCCACCTTCCTGCCAGCCACACGAGAAGACAGGGGCCTCTGGGGCTCTGGGGAGGAGAAGAGACAGCGCAGCCCAAGAAGGTCCTAGCTCACACACCAAGGGCCGATTCACTGCCCCCACCCTTGGAGGGGCACTCTCCTCCTCTCCATGGCCATCTCAGCTTCTGCGGCTGCCTTCCCTGGTCTGGCCTCTCCTTGGCCCCAAGAGGTAGATGGACTCAGCCGGTCAGCTCACTCTGCCCACTTGGCTGTGGCCACTGTGGGGGCCCCGCGGGGGGAGATCACCCATGGCTGGGTCACTCGGGGGTCTGAGCAGGGCCCGCTTTCCTAGCGCCCAGGTATTTGCATCACCTGCTCAAGGTGTCAGCAATCTCATGGAGGGTGGGGTGGAGTCAGGCTAGGCAGGGAGGTAAAGCAAAATAGCACAAACTGTAAATGATGGGCATGTCCCGTCTCCCGGTTCTGGAGACCAGATGTGGGAAATGGGGGGTGGTGAGTAAGGCTGGTTCCCCCTGAGGGCTGTGCGGGGGCTGGGGGGAATCTGTTTAGTGGCTCTGCCCTGACATCTGCTGTTTTGCTGGCCCTCTTTGGTGTACCTTGGCTCTGAGAAGCATCCCTCCATCTCTCCTTCACCTTCACATGGTCATTTTCTCCCTGTGAGCATTTCTGAGTCCAAATGTCCCCTTCTTATGAGGACCCAGTCATATTGGGTTAGGAACCCACCCCGCTCCAGGGTGACCTCTGCCTAGCTTAGCTGATTCCATTTACGATGGCCTCATTTCCAAGTCAGATCACATTCTGAGGACCTGGACAGCGGCAGTGGCGGGGTGGGGGTGGTGTGGGGCTTCCATAGACAAACCTGAAGGGAGGGACGGAAGTCAACCCACAGCAAAAGCGAAATGGAAACTTGAGTTCGTCTGATGCCCAAGGCCACCTTTTATCTCTACACGCTGGTGCTTCTGGATTATGGCCACCAAGTCCCCCTAACAGCTGAGGAGGATGAGAAGCAGTGTGTCACTTAGCATCTTCTGGAGGAAATGGGGAGAGGGATTTTGAGTGATCACCCCCGGCACTGCACTCCCAGGATATCTTTGCTCAGGGCCACCTACTAATATTTCACCCACCTTGGTCTCCCGGTGCCTGTCCAGGGTTGATTTAAACTCCCCCATTTGTTCTGGGCTCCTAATCTTCATATTCCAGTCTTTCCTCCAGAGGGGAGACCTGGGGCTTCCAGGCAGGGTGGATTT
This sequence comes from Canis aureus, assembly GCF_053574225.1. NCBI lineage: Eukaryota > Metazoa > Chordata > Mammalia > Carnivora > Canidae > Canis > Canis aureus. The sequence continues at coordinate 5,108,966 of NC_135649.1, forward strand.
CCGTTGTTCTACCACCCAGAGGACGTGCCTAGTGGCTCCCAGGTGAGGCCTCCAGGGCGCACTCCCTGCATTTCATCGTCCCTACCTTTTCCAGCAATCTTTAGACTGGGAGGGATGGTGTTAGGGCCCAGGCTCCCAGGGTTGTCGGAGGCCTCTAGGTTGCATCTTGAAGAGCACTTGCTTGGGGGACCAAGTGGGGCCTTCCCTGGAAGTGGGGTCCCTCACTTGCTGCGGGCTTGGCAAACACGGGGCTTCCCCGATGGCCACTTCGGCATGCTGGCCGCACATTTATTTCCGACTCATCTCAGGAAAGCACGCTCCCGTTTAATCCCCTTCAGCCCCAGTTTCACGCTGCTCAAACCTGTTTCCATCGCACAGTGTGAACACCAAAGGGCATTGATTAGAATAATCAAGTCTGTGTCAAGGCACAGCCTCCCCGGGAATGCTGGATCCAGCCAGGTGCCCAGATGCTGAGAAAAAAAACCCAAAACAAAAACAAACCAAGAGTCCTGCCTCTGCAGCCACGTTCCCCTGGACCGCAGGAGAGCTGTGTGTGGTGGGCTCGCCAGTCCCTGGGGCCTGCCGCGGCAAGAAAGGAATCAATTCTGGTCATGTCCTCCTCAAAGGATGGACTGAAGGAGGCCGCCCCTCCTGCACCGCAGCTCTGGGTTTTACATTGGCAGCAGGTGCATTCAAGGACAGCCAAGTGTTCGTGGTAATAAGATGCTAACAGCTAGTGCTCGCGGAGCAGTGACCATGTGTCTGGCGCCAGGCCACCTGCTTCTCACCGCCACCCTCTGGGGCAGGTCTTCTTATGACACCCATTTGCTTGATTGAGTTTATCAGGGCTCAGGAGAGGGGAGCAGCTTTGGGAGAATGTAGTTAGTAAGTGGTGGTGGCTGGGTTAGGACCCACGGTGTCTGACCCCAGGGCCGTAGATAGACTCACTCTGCTGAGCAGAGTGTTGTTGGCTTAGGAAGAATTTGAGGATTTGATTCAACCACTTCATCTGTAGGAGGAGAGATGGATACCCTGGGAGGGAGAGGCACCTGCCCAAGTTCATAGAACCAGCTGGAGACACGGACCAGTGTGATTTCAGTAGTCATCATAGTGGGGGTGTGGGGGAGGCATGGGGCGAGCTCCGCAGAGATGGGAAGGAGAGCCCATTGGCCTCAGAACTGTCTGCCCTCGAAGCCGTCCCGAATCTTGTGAATCACCCCTCAAAGGTCGGTCCTTGGTTTCTTCGAAAGTGAGACAACCTCAGAAAAATCAATCCCGGGCCTACTCAGGAATGACTACACAGCAATCTTTATGGCTGTGCATTTCCGCACCCCTTCAAGTATTTAGTACATGCCTAGTAAAGTGCCAGCCACGGCTTTATGTGAGCGAGACAGGCACAAACTTCCGCCCTCGTAGGGTTTACACGCTGGTAGGGAGACAACAGCAAGCTGGGAAAACATAGGAGGCCCGGATGGAGAACCAACCTGCCGTGATAGGGAAGAAGAGCAACAGGTGGGGTGAGCAAGACTGGCCTCACCCAGGGGCCATGTGGACTGAGATCTGAGTGCTGAGCACAAGGTAGCTATGGGAGGCTACAGAGGAACATTCCAGTCAGAGTGACCAGCGGCTGCAAGGTCCCGAGTGGAGATGAGCTCGGTGTGTTGAGGGATGCAAAGAAGGCCACGTGGCTACCCCATGATGAACACAGCGAGGTGTGGGGGCTTTGTGACTCGAGGGAGGGTCACGCAGATCGCCCGGGGACAAGGGGCTAGAAGCGGGCAGCAGTAGAAGCAGGGAGACCAGTTTGGAGGCTGTAGTGGGTTAAGTGGTGCTCCCTTCCCTCCTCCTCCCTGCCATGTCTGCCTAGTTCACATGAATGTGATCTAATTTGGATAAAGGATCTTTTGGGGGCCCCTGGGTGGCTCAGCGGTTGAGCGTCTGCCTTTGGCTCAGGGCGTGGGGTCCTGGGATCAAGTCCTGCATCAGGCTCCCCTCCCTGCTTCTCCTTCTGCCTGTGTCTCTACTTCTCTCTGTGTCTCTCACAGAAAAAAGAAAAAGGAATGATCCAGAGAACTGGGCGCCTGGGTGGTGCAGTCACTTAAGTGTCTGACTCTTGGTGTTGGCTAAGTCATGATCTCATGGTAGGTGAGATCAAGCCCCATGTCAGGCTCCTTATTCAGTGGGGCATCTGCTTGAGATTCTCTCTCTGTCCCTCCTCCAACTCATGGTCTCTCTTTCAAATAAATAAAATCTTTTTTTTTTAAAGGATGATCCAATCAGAAAGGATAAATATGCAGCATTTGCTTCGACGTGGATGGAACTGGAGGGTATTATGATGAGTGAAGTAAGCCAATCAGAGGACAATCATCATATGGTTTTACTCATATGGGGAATATAAGAAATAGTGAAAGGGATTAAAGGGGAAAGGAGAGAAACTGAATGGGGAAACATTAGAGAGGGTGACAAACCATGAGAGACTCCTAACTCTGGGAAACAAACAAAGGGTTGCGGAAGGGGAGGTGGGTGAGGGGATGGGGTGCCTGGGTGATGAGCACTGAGGAGGGCACTTGATGGGATAAGCACTGGGGGTTAGACTATATGTTGACAAATACAAATTTAAATAAAAATTTTAAAAACGGATGATCCAGAGAAGGGCGATGAGGATGCAAGGGTGGTGAAAAGGGACAACTGTAGGAGTGAAAGCTTTGCTAAGGTAAGGTATGTGAGCCCCACATAAAATCCTGGGGCCCACGTACAAGGGCACAGGGACGTACCCTCTGTGGTGACAGATGTGAGTCCTTGGTAGGTATGGTATTGTTTCTGTTTTTGGATGGGAAGGAGGAAAAAATGTGAAATAGCTGTTTAGGGATGTAGAAAAACACCTGTAGTCGGGGAACGTAGTAGGATACTACATTGAGCCCCCACGTGATAGGTATTGTTAATATTATAATTCGGCAGACTGAGATAATAGCACATCTAGGCATCACTGCTTGACAAGTGGTATCGTGGGTAAGAGCACCGACTTTGAACGTTTGCTCCTTGGATTGGCCCTTCCTAGCTGGGGAAATTTTACTGAGTCACTAAAGTCGCCCAGGATGGCACGGCCGAAGGCTGATAAAGCTATGGTTCTGACCCAGAGCTGCCAGCCTTCCTCCTGTGTGATATGGCTTCTGTTCACCAGAGAAAAATAGCCCAAACCCTTTTGCCGATCAGGTATTGTTTGGGAAGGTGTGATTTGGGGGGCCCTGAAGTTTGCTGCATGCTCATTTCCGGTCATTCCAGCTGGGGTTTGAGAGCCCATGGAATGTTCCATGGGCTGCCCCCGCCTGCCAGGTTCCCAGGCTCTGCCTCTCTCCTCTCCCCAACCCGTGGGCAGCTGGTCCCTGGCACCTACGAGCCCCTCTCTCGGGGCCTGGAGCCTCGCCCAGTCCAGCTCAGCTCTGTGCATCAAGAGTTTTGAAGAGAGGCAGGCTTTGTCAGGCTCTGTGGGATCGTTCTCTCACTTTCCCAGAACTAAGAGGACCTGGGGCTGGAACCCTCTGATGATTAAACAGCAGCAGCAACAGCAGCAGCAGCACAACAAATGCTCTGAGGATCTCGAAGAGACTGGCAGAGGGGCAAGGCTCCCTAGTTCCACCCCACCAGGCACCCTTTATAAATGCTCGGCCTGGGTCCAGCAGTTCACAGGGAAAACATAGCAGGCACTATGGCTGGTGTTAAAAGGAACTTTAGAGGCAAAGATATTTGGGGCCTAAGATGAAATCTTTCAGAATTTTAGGGTAAAATTCCATTTTAAAAAATGTTGGCCATCAAATCAAGCCAGGAACACATCATCAAGTGTCCCAGGACATTGTCCTTGTCACAGCTTCTTCCTAGCACAACATGAGTCTTGTTGGTCGATGGGAGAATATGGCCACCACATCTTTAAGGCATTCATGGAACCCAAAGTCATCACAGAGGGGTCCAGTTGGCTTCACTGGTGAATTGAAGATTTGCTTCATTGAGGAGCATTTGGGGAGACTGTCTTGAGTCTTTTTGGGGTTCTAGTTGCTGCCCACCTTTTGGGTCTGTAGCAGCCCATTTTGATGATGATGATTCTGTTCAGCTGACATTTACGAGCACACTCTGCACACTGTATGGTGGGCACAATCGGACATGCCTGCTAGGGTTAGAACAGGACTCAAATCTCCATCAACACTGGCCATGCAGATAGGTTTCATTTCTGTCCAACAATGTCCTTGAGCAGAGACATTTAACAGAACGGATTGAGCTGGACTGCTGGAACTTGGCAACCCTATCTCCCTGACCTCACACCATGCTTTGTGTTCTACGTGGGCGGCCTCTAACAGGAATGCTGACAAGCTGCGACCATCCCAATGGTAGGTGGATATTACAGAAGGGCTGCTATGAACAGAATTCTTGTGTTCCCCCAAATTCACGTGTTGAAGCCCTAACCCCCAATATGACTGTATATGGAGATAAAGATAGAGGTTAAATGAGGTCTTAAGGGTGGGACCCTAATGTGATAGGGCTGGTGCCCTGATAAGGAGAGGAAGAGATGCCAGGGCTCTCTCTCCATCATATTAAGACGCAACAAGATGACGGCCGTCTGCAGGTCAGGAAGGGGGCTCTTACCAGGAACTGCATCCTGTACTCCTTCCTAGGGCTGCTTTCCAAGATGGCGTCTCAGGCAGGCCCAGGTATCACCCCCTCCACCCTCACTACCCTTTACTACCATGGGCTCCTCCCAGGCTCTCAGAGAGCATGAATGGGACTGGGCTCTTAGCTTTCAGCTTCCCAGAACCACCTTCCAATGGGCTCCTGGTTCACATACATCCCTCTCGGGACACTAGTCCCAAGGAGAGAGATGAGACCCATGTGCCTATGTCTCCCTTTGCTTTTCTTTCCTCGCCATCTCTTTGGCCTGCAGTGTGTATGTGTTTGTGTGTGTGTGTGTGTGTGTGTGTGTGTGTACTTTCCACCTTTCTTTTTTTATATATAAGATTTATTTATTTATTTTAAAGAGACAGTGGGGGTGAGGGTAGGGATGGAGGGAGAGAGGAGAGAAAGAATCCCAAGCTGACTCCTCGCTGAGTGCAGAGCCTGACATGGGGCTGGATCCCACGATCAGAGAGCATGACCAGAGCTGAAACCAAGAGTTGGGAGCCCAACTGACTGAGCCCTCCGGGCGCCCCTTCCCACCACTTTTTCATCTCAGCTTGAGTTTCTGTTCCCTCTAGCATATAATAATATGGGCTTGGTTCTTGATAGGATGATAGTGGGAACTTGTTAGTCAGGGTTCCAACCAGAGAAACAGAATCAGTAAGATATAGGATGTGTGGGAGTGTGTGTGCGCACGCATAAGTGCATGCATGTGTGTGTGTGTGTGTGTGTGTGTGTTAAAAAGAATGGGTTTATGTGATGGGGGGTTGTGGCTAGGCAGCTCCAAACATTGCAGGGTGAGCTGCAGGCTAAAAAGTCATCTCATGGACCTTGAGTCAACTCATTACAGATATTAACTACAGCAGCAAATACTTTCACAGCAACACCCAAAATAGTGTTCGATGAAAGAAATGGGGACTATAGGGTAGCCAAGGTGACCCAGAAAACCTACCCCCAGAGAAACAAAGGAATGTAGAAGATACATCTTTCCTCCATAGATAAAGCCTGGCTTTCAAGACCATTGTCTAGTCGTGAACACAAAAATCCTATTTTGGGTATCCAAAGCTGACTTTATCTTTCTTGTTATATTTCTTGTTACGTTCTTCCTGTGTTCGGAATATTGTGGGTAGGATATCGCCCACAGGAAATGTGAATGAGAAAAACACATTAATAAATTTTTAGCGTCTTGCCCAAGGAAGGACATTTTGTCTTTACAGCCACAAATCATCTCATCGGAGAACAAGTAGCGACTAATGAAACCAGGAAGCTCCCATTTGAAAAGGGCACGGACAGAGCGGGTGGTGGGGCTTGTCCCTGGACGTGGTGGGCACCAGGCGGATGCCTGGGTGGCTCAGTGGTTGAGCATCTGCCTTTGGCTCAGGGCATGATCCTAGGATCCTGGGATCGAGTCCCACATTGGGCTCCCTGCAGGGAGCCTGCTTCTCCCTCTGCCTGTGTCTCTGCCTCTCTCTCTCTGCATCTCTCAGGAATAAATAAGTAATTTTTTAAAGAAAAAGGCACCAGGAAGGCCAAAGCTGAGGATGCAAAAGGCAGGGGAGGTGCCAAGGACACAGCCAGGGGGTGCCTGGTACATGGTGAGCCCAGAAGGGATGGGCCTCTTGCCTTAGGAGGCAGGGTTAATAGCATCAGTGGCTAGAAGCAGTGAGAACAACTCAGTTACTAATTTACTTCTCATCCAAGACATGATCTCACACCACAAGGGGCCCAGTTGACACTGTTGCCAGCCTTGTGTGGGCCACCTGAGAAAGAGGGATGAGTGGCAGCCCCTCCCCATCTCGCAGGGACTTCTGATTCCAGACTCAGCCCAGTCCTGGCTCCTGCCCCTGTGCTCCCGGAAGACTTGAGGAGGAAGCAAGAGGGGAGAAGGCCAATCTGGGCACAGCAAACTTGTGTTTGATTCCAGAAAACGTCACAGAGGTTTTCCCAACCCTGGACCTACACAACCTTCTCTTCTCTTGACTCTCAAAGCCCAGCTAATGCCAGGCCGTGCCCAGGGGTGAGGTACGGGGGTGGTAGGTACTTGGGCTGCATTCAAAGCCCCTCCTGGGAGGCAGTGAGGATACTAGGTGAGCTGTGTGGCCGGAGTCCTGAGCACTGCACTCAGGCCCCACAGACGCTGTTGCTTCATCTTTCAATAGAATCCAATGGGAAAGGACAGCTTATTTTACTCTGATGAATAGTTAAGTAACATTTTTGGTGTTTTAAAAACCAGTTTTTTTGAGGGATGCCTGGGTGGCTCAGTTGGTTGAGTGTCTGCTTTCCGCTCAGGTCATGATCCCGGAGTCCTGGGATCGAGCTCTGCGTCGGGCTCCCCGCTCAGCGTGGAGTCTGCTTCTCCCTCTCCATCTCCCTCTGCCTGTCTTCTTGCTCGTGCTATCTTTCACGCATGCGCTTATGCTCGCTCTCGCAAATAAATACATAAAAGCTTAAAAAACCCACCAGTTTTGTTGAGATATAATTCATATGACACACATTTTACCCACGTACAGTGTGTGATGGCTTGTAGCCTAGTCACAGATCCATACGTCATCTCTACGGGCAGTTCCAGGGAATTCTCATCACCAGGAAGAGAAATCCCATGCCTTGAGCTATCGTCCCCCATGGCCCTAGTCCCTAACAAACACTCATCTACCTTCTGTCTCTATGGATTTGCCTATTCTGAACTTCCAAATGACTTAAATCCTATAAAAATAGGACCTTTGCTGTTTAACCTCTTTCACGTGACAATGTTTTCAAGGTCCATCCAAGTTGTGGCACTGATCCAAATTGGATTCTTTTTTATGGTTGACTAATATTCCATAGTACAGAGAGACCATGTCTCATTTATCCATTCGTCTGTCAATGGACATCTGGGTTGTTTCCACTTTTTGGCCCTGGTGAATAATGCTGCTATGGACAAGTTTTCATGTGGACATTTGTTTTCATTTCTCTTGGCTGTTGCCCAGGAGTGTCATGGGGTAACTCTACGTTTAATCTTTGAGAGGCGTATTGCTTCTTTTACTCTCCATGACAGCCCTATGGGAGTGTGGGTATTATTACTATCTTCATGTGGCAGATGGAGAAACTGAGGTACCGAGTGGCTAAGTGGTTTGCTGAACTGCCCGGGGCCCCATAACTAGCAAGTGGTAGAGCCGTGATTTGAGCCCAGGGGCTCTGGCGCCAGAGTTGCGGGGCTGATGGCTGCCCTTTGCTGCCCCTTGGCTCACAGACTATGTCCAAGTCCCATGAGGCTCTCGGGCAGCCAGTCTTTGACTTTGGCCGGCATCCGTTCTTGCCAAGTCCTCCCACTGCTGCTTGCAGGCCAGGGTGGTCAGTGTGCCAAGCCTGTTCCCTTTGTTCCCAGAGGAGCTTTGCAGCCACGGCCACTCAGAAGGAGGCCGGCTTCTGGGCAGTGCTGTGAAAAGCCCACACATTTCCTCATTTTTGCTGACTGTGGGCCATGTTATTAAGCCCAAGGAGATTAATTTATCAAATCCGAAGGCAAAGCAATCCAGAGAATAGGAATGAGGATGCTGTGCTTCCATGAAGGCTCCATGCCCCATACCTTGCATCTTTAATGACCAGAAGAATTCTGTTTATGGACAACCAACAGATGCTTCAGTGGCCATGATGAGGCTCCAGATCTTGTAAAGGAGAAGCCTCCACCTATGGCTACCCTGGAGGAGGGCGTTGCAAAGAGAAGGAAAATCCAAGTTTAGAAGAAAATAAATGGAGCTTGCCCATGCCCACAGAGGTGGCCTGGGGGCTGGAGCCCAAGCAGGGCAGATGGGGCCGGAGAAAGAGCCTTCTGTGATCTGAGATTGGGAAAGACTTGTGCCTGAATCAACAGCCCAGTGCTGTCTCAGGCTGAACCCTTTCAAGTGTGGGCTCAGTGACTCAGGGACAAATTCAACCTGCTGGGGGCAGAGCTCCCCCACATCAGAAACCACAGCAGCAAAAAGCAGGATGCCCCCTTTGTCCCTGTCCCTGGGATGGCCTCTGGCAACATCTTTGAGTGCCTTCCTCCAATGGGCAGACGGGGCTACTGCAGGTGGCAAGAACTCTCATGAAAATATCACTGTGCGTGTGTGTGTGTGTGTGTGTGTGTGTGTGTGTGTATGTGTTCTTACAATGCTCCTATCCCCAGCAGGACCCTGGCCTGGCTTCATCAGGCACCCCACCTTGGGGAGGCTAGAGGACAGGCAGTAGTCCTGTGAAGCCCACTTTCCTTCCTATCATTTGAAAAGCAACGGGACCCCTGGCTGGCTCAGTGGGTGGAGCGTGTGACTGACTCTTGGTCTCAGGGTCATGAGACTGAGCCCCATGTGAGGCGTTGAGCTTACTTAAAGAAAAGAAAGAAAGAAGGAAAGAAAGAAAGAAAGAAAGAAGAAAGAAAGAAAGAGAAAGAAAGAAAGAAAGAAAGAAAGAAAGAAAGAAAGAAAGAAAGAAAAGAAAAAAAAGAAAAAAGAACCAAAGTGAGGAGCTGGTGCAAGATATGGGGGCAGATAGAGTGGGGAGAGGAGTCGGGGAGACAGCTTTACTGCCCTGAGTGTCAGGCATGCGAAGGGGGGTGGGTCTGGCCTGCTGCACACTTTTTAAAAGCAAAACTGAATTTTGACAGTAGTCTCTTTTAAACACATTGATTTGGCACTGAAAATTGAGATAATTGGTGTGGAGCAGAAAAATATTTACCCTATTGCAATTGTGTTTTGCCAAAACAACACAATGTAAAACCACCAGTGTCTACTTCCACGTCCTTTGCCCCAACAGCCTTTGGCTTCCTTCAAACCTTTAATACTGGGTTGCATCTTGTTATCGACTTTAGAAGCTGAAGACACACATGCACATGCGATGCGCCAAAGGAAGGTCCAATTATGCTGATAATCATGATTCCTTAGCATAATTCTGCATCTTGTTGCTACCCTTCCATTTCCCTCTGTTTTCAACTCCCAGAAAGGCTCTCTGCAAGGCAACATGGACATTCACACCTGTACCCAACTGGATTCCATCCCATGTAAGAAAAGCCTTTATTATTTATTATTATTTATTATTATTATTATTATTATTATTATTATTTTAGAGAGAGAGCGAGAGTGTGTGAGTAGAGTGGGGAGGGACAGAGGGAGAGGGAGAGAGAATCTTAAGCAGGCTCCACACTCATCATGGAGCCTGATGCTGGGCTTGATCTTATGACCCTGAGATCCTGACCTGAAATCAAAAGTCAGACACTTAACCGACCAAGCCACCCAGGTGCCCCAAGATAAGCTTTTAAATGTGAATAAACTTAACCAAAGTAGTAAAAGATCTGTCCTCTGAAAACTATAGAATGCTTGTGAAAGAAATTGAGGAAGAGACAAAGAAATGGAAAAACATTCCATGCTCGTGGATTGGAAGAACAAATTTTGTTAAAATGTCTATGCTCCCCACAGCAATCTACACTTCAATGCCATCCCTATCAAAATACCATCAGCATTTTTAGCAGAGCTGGAACAAACAATCCTAAAATTTGTGTGGAACCAGAAAAGATCCCAAATAGCCAGGGGAATGTTGAAAAAGGAAACCAAAGCTGGAAGCATCACAATGCCTGTCTTCAAGCTTTATTACAAAGCTGTGATCATCAAGACAGTATGGTCTTGGCACAAAACCAGACACATAGATCCATGGAGCAGAATAGAGAACCCAGAAATGTTCCCTAGACTCTATGGTCAACTGATCTTTGACAGAGTAGGAAAGACTATCCACTGGAAAAGAGACAGTCTCTTCAACCAATGGTGTTGGGGAAACCAGACAGCAACATGCTAAGGAATAAAACTACCACTTTCTCACACCAGACACAAAAATAAGCTCAAAATGGATGAAAGACCTAAATGTGAGACAAGAATCTATCAAAATCCTAGAGGAGAACACAGGCAGCAACCTCTGTGACCTCAGCCACAGCAACTTCTTGCTAGACACGTCTCCCAAGGCAAGGGAAACAAAGGCAAGAATGAACTGTTGGGACTCCATCAAGATAAAAAGCTTTTGCACAGCAAACAGTCAACAAAGCCAAAAGGCAACCTACAGAATGGGAGAAGATTATTTACAAATGTCTTATCAGATAAAGGGCTAGTATCCAAAACCTATAAAGAACTTATCAAACTCAACACCCAAAAAACAAAAAACCTAGTCAAGAAATGAGCAGAAGACATGAGCAGACATTTCTTCAAAGATGACGTACACATGGCCAACAGACCCATGAAGAAATGTTTCATGTCCCTTGGCATCAGGGAAATATGACTCAAAACCACAGTGAGATGCTACCTCACACTGGTCAGAATGGCTAAAATGAACAACTGAGGAAACAAGAGATGTTGGTGAGGATGCGGAGAAAGGGGAACCCCCTTGCACTGTTGGTGGGAATGCCAGCTGGTGCAGCCACTCTGGAAAGCAGTATGGAGGTTCCTCCAGAAGCTACCCTATGGTCCAGCAATTGCACTACCGGGTATTTATCCTAAGGATTCAAACACAGTGATTCAAAGGGGCACATGCACCCCAATGTTTATGGCAGCAGTGTCCGCAATAGCAGAGGAATGGGTAAAGAAGCGGTGGTGTGTGTATATATATGATGGAATATTACTCGACCATCAAAAAGAATGAAATCTTGCCATTTGCAATGATGTGGAGGGAACTAGAGGGTGTAATGCTAAGTGAAGTAAGTCAGGCAGAGAAAGATAAATACCATATGTCTTGACTCACATGTGGAATTTAAGCAACTAAACAGATGAACACAGTGGAAGGGAAGGAAAAATAAAATAAGATCAAAATAGAGGGGGAGAAAAACCATAAGAGACTGAACTATAAGGAACAAGCTGAGGGTCGCTGGAGGGGAGGCGGGTGGGGGGCTGGGGTAACCGGGTGGTGAGCATCGAGGAGGGCACCGGATGTGCCGAGCGCTGGGTGTTATCTGCAACTGATGAAGCACCGAAAACGCCGAGGGAGGGCCAAGGCTGAGCAAGGGCTGTCTCATTAGTTTTTCAACATCCAAAGCAACCGTGTTGGCTTTCACGGCCCTTCTCGTTGGGTCTCTTCTTTACCATCCTGTGCTTGGTGGGGGAGCAGTCTGGTGGTGGTGGGGGCACTGGGTAGTTGGTACCAGGACCGAGGGGCAACTTATTGGAGCCGTCTATCTGCATTTCTGGGGAGGAATGATGAGAGGCCGCTGTGTCTTCCTGGCATTTTCTTTGGAAGGCATCTGGGAAGACTGAGGACCCGAGCTTGGGTTGCACGTCTGTGGTGGCCCCCTGGAGGTCTGGTCACAGCCTGAAGCTCGTCTTGGATCACTGGGGCTGGCCAGGAGAGTGACGCTCGAGGCTCTCAAGTTGGTATAAGTTGGCCCGGAAAGGAGTCCAGGCTCGTTTGGGCAGAGGAGTCCACACTCGCGATGCATAGGAAGCCTGTGTGCCTTTCCACGGCAACATCACTGACTGGCTTTCGCCAGCCTCTATTTTGGACACTTGGGTCGTTTCTAATTTCAGTTCGGTCAAACAATGCTGCAATCAGCCATTCTGCGCACACATCTTTGACGCTCTTGCAAGTTTTCTCGGTAACAGAGTCCCCTCCTGTTGAGGGCCCAGCTGGTTAACCTCCACCCTGGAGCGTCAAATGCAGATTCCCGGGCTCTCGCCCCTCTCGATGCTGTTCTCGAGGTCAGGGCCCATGTCGATGTATTTCTTCAAGACCTCCAGGTGGTTGACTCGTGGCCCAAGTGGAAACTCTGCCCGAGAATCGCCAAGTGTCCCCACAGCCATGGTGTGCACATGCCCCCCACCCCGTGAAGGAGAGAGAGGGCCTGCGTGCCCCTGCTCCATCTCTACCGGCTGCCACCACCTGGCACATCTGGGGTCAATCTGATAGAAACGACAGAGCGTCATCGGTGATCACTGGCAACTTGGATGCCTTATGCTAATTTCCTCCTCATCGGGGACTTAATTATTTTCTGCCTGATTTGAAAGAGCTCTATTTTCATTTTATTTTATTTTTTTCTGGAGCACCTACAGAAGGCAAAGAACTAAGAGGGATGCAAGTGGAAAATTTTACAAAGAACAGTTTCAAAATACTGAGAAAACAGACGATGGAGGTGAGTAAAACAGGCGAACCACGGTTTGAGCAAGCAGTCTCTGCAAAATGTTGTCAGAATAGGGTGAGATAAGACCAAGCTGTCTGGTCGTTGCACGTAGCGAGTGGCTATGAGCTCCCTGTGGTTTTGTATTAAGCTACACTGGCTTCTGGAAAAGAGACTGTGGGAAAATCAGGCTACATTCCCCTTCCTCCTCCCAAGCGTACACTTGGTCTCTGTGGCCTTCTCCTTCCACCTAAAATTGCTGTGCTTGTACTTGAAAAACAACTCTGCACTTAAAAAATATTTTCCCCCCAATTTTTTAGTGTGGAGATTTTCAAGCAATCAGGAAAGTCTGAAGAAATGTACATTGAATCTTCACAGACCGCCTCCCAGATTCTATTATTAACACGCTCCTCTATTTGCTTTACCACATCTCTCTACCCTTCCCTCTATCCATCCATCAATCATCGCTTTGTGTGTGTTTCCAAGTAAGTTCCAGACATGAGTACACTTCACGCCTAAGCACTCCCGCAGATCATTAATTTGAGTCCAATATCTGTTTAAGATTTTTCTACTTTAGGTAAAATTCACTTACAGTGAGATGTCCAGATCTCAGACGCACCATTTTCTGAGTTTTGGCAATGCATACAGCCATGCCACCCACACCCCCGTCAAGAGAGACAATTTACTAGGGCGCCTGGGGGGAGGGGGCTCAGCCAGTTAAGCATCTGACTCCTGATTTCCACTCAGGTCGGAATCTCACGGTCATGGTATGGACACCCGCGCGCCCCCTTCATCTGCCCTGGCTCCATGCTGAGTGTGGAGCCTGCTTAAGATTCTCTCTCTCTCTTTCTCTGCCCCCTCTCTCTGTCTCAAACGGAAAAAAAAGAATTTAGGAAAAAAAATTTTACCATCACCCCAGAAAGTTCCCTTGTGCCCCTCTTCTGCCAAGCCCCATACATGCCCTGGAGGATCCCCGGTTCTTTTTTTTTTTTTAAGATTTTATTTATTTATTCATGAGAGACACAGAGAGAAAGAGAGAGAGAAACAGAGACACAGGCAGAGGGAGAAGCAGGCCCCATGCATGGAGCCTGATGTGGGATTTGATCCCGGGTCTCCAGGATCACACCCTGGGTGCTAAACCACTGGGCCACCCAGGGATCCCCGGATCCTCTGGTTCTGATTTTTTTTCACCATAGATCACTTTTGTCTATTTTAGCACTTTTATTTTTTTTATTTTATTGACTTCTATATTTTTCAGCAGGGGTGGGGGAGAGGCAGCGGGAGAGGGAGAGAGCGGGAATGTCAAGCAGGACCCACACCCAGCACAGAGTCTGACATGGGGCTCCCTCTCAAGCCTCTGAGATCAGGAGTTGGACGCTTAACCCACTGAGCTACCCGGGCACCCCTAATTTAGCACTTCATCCAGATGGAATCATGCAGTGCATATGCTCTGCGTCTGGCTTCTTTCTCTCTCTCAGCATAATGCATTTGAAATTTATCCACATCGTAGCTTGTTATCAGTTACTGTTATTGCTTCTTATTGCTGAGGACTATTATTTGTGCAGATGAGTAGTTTGGAATTGTACTGACAGACCAGTTTGTTTACCCATCCTCCTATTGGTAGGTGCCCAGGTTGCTGGCAGGTTTGGGTTACTGTGAATAAAATTGTTACGAGATTCTGGCACTTTTCTTTTTGTAGACAATCTACTGCCTTTATTTATTATATAAGTCGTAGGTATATCAGCCTTTGGCTGTCATGTCTTCCCCCCCCAAAAAAAATTTTTTTTTTAAATACGTCCTTTATCTTTTGACTTTCGTGGTGTGTTTTTCTGTATGCAAGTTTCTATATTTTCTGTGGGCGATTTCATCAGCCTTTTCCTTTGTGGATTCTGGGTTTTGTGTCATGATTGGAGAAGCAGCTTGATCTACCCCATGTTGTAAAAATATCCACCCTTGTTTTCTTATAGTGCTTTTATGGATTCTTTTTTCTATGATAATCCTTGAGTCATCTGAATTTATCTTGATGTCAGGAGTGAGGTAGAGGATCCTGATTTATCATTGTTCAAATGGCTAGTCGATTTTTCCAACACCACGTGTCGAGTATCTCTCACTGATTTGAAATGTCACCTTGTTCCTTGACTTAATTCCCATGTATTCTTCTATTTCCTTTCTGCTGGCTCATCTGTCTTGTCCTGTATCAAGGGCCACATTGAGAGAGACAAAGAGACAGAAATAGTAGATGCGATACGGTTGACCCATGAACAACACAGGGGTTGGGGGGGGAAACCCCTTGTGCAGTTGAAAAATCCATGTATGGAGGGCACCTAGGTGGCCCAGTGGTTGAGCATCTGCCTTTGGGACAGGGTCCTGGGATCGAGTCCCGCATCGGGCTCCCGGCGGGGGACCACTTCTCCCTCTGCCTGTATCTCTGCCTGTCTCTGTGTGTCTCTCATGAATAAATAAATAAAATCTTTAAAAAAAATTCATGTATAGCTTTTGACTCCCCCCAGATCTGAGTACTGATAGCCTACTAGCAACTGGAAGCCTTCCTGATAACAGCAAGTGGGTTAACATGTGTTTTGTATGTTGTATGTATTCTACGCTGCATTCTTAACATGAAGTAGGCTAGAGAGAAGGAAATGTTATTAAGAAGATCATAAGCAAGAGAAAATATATTTACAGGACCATACTGTATTTATTGGGGGAAAATCTACATATAAGAGGACCCACAGAATTCAAGCCAGTGTTGTTCAAGGGCCACAGGTGTAGATGCTGTTTAATTCTACGTGTCACCTTGACTGGGCCATGGGGTGCCCGGATTAAGCCTTGTTCCTGAGCGTGTCTGTGAGGGTGTTTCTGGATGACATCAACATTTGAATCAGTGGACTCAGTCAGCAGATGGCCCTCCCCGACGTGGGTGGGCATCTTCCAATCTGGTGAGGACCCGAATAGAACAAAAGCCACAGAAAGGTGGATTTAGCCCCCTTTTTTTTCCCTGCCCCACTGTTTGAGCTGGGATGTCTCGTCTCCTCTTCTCCTGACTTTAGACTCAGAGCGAACCGCAGTACTGGCTGTCCTGGGTCTCTAGCTTGCAGATGGCAGATTGTGGGACTGCTCAGCCTCCAGAATCGTGTGACCTGATTCCTTGTAATAACTCTCTTTCTCTCTCTCTCTCTCTGTGTGTGTGTGTATATATATATATCCCTATCTATCTATATCCATGTATCTCTATATATAGATATATAGAGATATTATCTCCATCCTATTGGTTCTGTTTCTTTGGAGAACCCTGACTAACACGCACACAGGCACACGGACACACACACACACCACACGTATAGCTCCCACTGGTCCTGTGCTGTAACCCTGATGGATCTACCCCTTGACACACCCTGTATTTATTGGGGGAAAAATAAATCACTCCATGAGGCTGGGGACCATGTCAGTCTACCTCCCTGTGCCCAGCACAAGCCTGCTTCGTGAGTTGCTGAATGGCCACAGGCTGGAGAAGCCATGAATACCTTCAGAACTCCATGTCCACTGGCAGATTCCTCTGACATCCGAGGCTGAGTGGCAAATGAGAGATAGTACCTTATTGATGGACCTTGGTCTTGAGACCTTCAGGGGCCTCACCCTGTTCTAGGGAAGGAGGGAGGCCCTGGGGTCTCACGAAGCTACCAGGGGACTTTTAGGACTTTTACTGGGGTTGGCCTCAGGGTTGGGAGGGGGTGATGGGATAGGGCACGGAGGGAGCGATAGTGGTCCCTTCTGTGCTGCTGTGGGAAGGATGTGCACAAGCCAGTGGTCTGTGAGGGACTCCGACCAAGATTGTTGTTGTCCGAAGCAGGATGAGGGAGAGAAATGTCTTATTGGGAGGCATCCAGAGGGCTCTAAACTATTTTCCTCTTTTTTCAAGGGGCCTGGGGGGTTTCAGCCCAATGGGGGACCCAGTCCAATAGCATTCTCTCAGGGATTGAAACTTAGGGCCTGTAAATAATAAAAGCTTATATGATTTTTATAATAATAAAAAAAAGAAACTTAGGGCCTCAACTCCACCAGGCCATCAAGATGCTGGGATGCTGGGATGCTGGGATGCTGGGATGCTGGGATGCAGGCTCAAAACTCATGTGTCTGCCCAGGAGAAGGGCAGGAAAGGGGGAAGAAGTCTTACTCGAGTGAGAGGAAGTCATGAAGGAGCAGTGTGTCCTCACAGAGGGGCAGGACAGAACAGACGTCAGAGCAGGAGAGGCCTAGGCTGCAGGCCAGGGGGAGGAAGAATCCAGGGGCCTGGGGCTCCCACGATCCAAGGGGCAATGCTTTTCTGGAAGGAGAGGCCAGTGCTGTTGAGGGGCAAATCCATGAGGACTGAAAGAACAAAAGCCACAGGAAAAAAAAAGAACAAAAGCCATCATTGAACTCATGGCCAGGAGGACGTGGTGAGCCGAGGGGAAGGAGCGGGCGCTGGGGTTGGGTGGCTCTGGGCTGAGGAGTGGGAGGCAGCTCACTGGCTGTGATATTTGGGCTGGGGACATGGCTGGACATGGCAGCCCTCGGGAAGAATCCAGCAGAGTAGAGGCTGAAGGCACACAAAAGAGGGCAGCTGAGCCGTGACGGATGGTGGGAACTGTCACAGGGAGAAGCCTGGGACAGCCATGCTGGGGGAACAGGGGAAGGACCTCTGGGTGCCCTGAGACCTTGCTGGGGTCAGGTGGCAGGAGGTGTTCAGGAGCCGTCCATACTGCCGCCCCTGCTGGTTCAGCCTCCACCTGGCGGCTGGCTGGGATGGGCAGTGAGCCCTCCAGGGGCAAGGTGGAGCCAGTCGGGGGTGAGTTCAGCTTTGCTTTGGGGGCTCAGGTGGCCAGCAGAGTGGCGACAGCTGTGGCCCCCAGGGCCCTCTGGAAGGCTGAGGAGGCCTGACTGGGAGGGCTGGGTTGGGGGATCTACAGGGGCTCAGTCCCCTAACTGGCTGGCTGTGAGCAAGTCACCGGGCAGGTGGGTCCAAAAGAATCGGGAAGGGCACCGGGCCCAACCCCTGAAGCCCCTGCACCCATTGGAGGAGGGGACAGGAGAGAAGGGTCACTGGGCCCCCGCATGGCCCTCAGGTGAAGCCGGGGCCTGCCTGAGCCTGGCACCCGAGGTAACACCGGGAACCCCAGTGAGGCTTCCCAACCCTGGGGAGGTGCCGCCTCGTGGAGCAGGGGAAACAGGGGCAAAGGCCGTGGCAGGAGCTGAGGGCCGCGTGTGGGCCGCGCCCGTTCCAGGTCCCAGGGCAACGCTCCGTGAGAAGCAGGACGGCGCTGTGGGAGCCAAG
Organism: Canis aureus; assembly: GCF_053574225.1. Taxonomy (NCBI): domain Eukaryota; kingdom Metazoa; phylum Chordata; class Mammalia; order Carnivora; family Canidae; genus Canis; species Canis aureus. The sequence goes on from NC_135649.1 coordinate 5,127,040, forward strand.
GGCAGGGCTTCCGAGCTACCGCGGTGCGCACCGCCCTCCAGCCCACTCGCTGCCCAGGCCGCTGCCACCCCGCCAGCCTCGCCCCCCGTCACAGCCCTTGGGAACGGTGGCAGGCGGCACCGTCCTGGGGCAGGGTCGCCCCGCTGGGCAGGACGGGATGCCTAGTGTGGCGCCTCCGTCGGGCCCCAAAGGATGGCATTGCGGCGGAACGTCCAGTGCCTCCAGGATGAGGGCGCGGGCTCTCCCAGCCAGTTCGGGGATCAGTGTGCACCACAGAGGATACCAAGCAGCGCTTCTGGCGCGCACGGCAGGGCCCTCCCCCGTAGCGCCCTTGCTGCCTTTGAGGACGTGCCACCCGCACCCTGGCTACCGCAAGGGAGGGGCACGGGTGCCGGCCGGCCTCTTCGGGACCCCTTCTGAATGAGCTTCCCCATGAAGCTCCGTGGAAGCCACGCTGTTGCTGTGAGGGGGCGGCCCGAGGGTGCAGTCACACGAGCCCCCGTTGGTTGAAAGCGCAATCACCTGGCGGGGACGGGAGGGCCCCGGGCTGGGGCCGCGCCGAGACTCCAGGAGGCGGGGCTCCGGAAGGGGCGGGGTCGTAGGGGGCGGGGAAACCGCGGCGGCCACGCCCCTCGCACTGCGGTCCTGGACCTGAAGCGGAGCTCCGCGCCCCTGGCGCCCCTGGCACCCCAGGCCCACGGCGCCCCTCCCGCTCCGCCCTCAGGACGAATCGAGTTGGGTAAAGCCTGGGCTTTGGCACAGGAGGTGGAGGGGAGGCGGCTAGTCCCTCCTCTCCCGGGCCGCCGTGGCGAATCGACAGGACTTGAGTCTCCCCTGCAGCTGACGTGCCGCCTGCCCCAGCGCCCCCCACCCCGCCCCCCGCCCCGTATGGGTGTCCCTTACATGGGAGTGATAGGGATCTTTCATTGGGTCTGTCACTCTGTCAGTGGAAAGAGGATGGGATGCCTAGAGTCTGCATTGGTGGTGCAACTCGCCCCCTGCCCCCTGCCCCCTGCCACCAGTGCAGTGACTTCAGCAGCCTCTGGTTCCTTCTCTGTAAAATGAAGGGACAGGGTTAAAAAAAAATGACGTGCTTCCCTGCTGTGCTGCGAGCCCAGGGCAGTTCACACCTCACACACTTCTTACCCCTTGGCCCTCCGTGAGTCATCTTCCCGATGCACAGGACACCGGGTGGCCTCTTGAAAGAACCAGAGACACCAACCAGTAGACTTAGCTGACACGGGTTCGTAAGCAACGAATGCCCCCCTGATAAATGAAAACATACAGGCACTTTTCTCCTGGCCGTTTATTACAGTACAAAGAAAAAACGCGCTGGCTTGAAACAGACGCCAGATTTCAAATATAGAGGCGAAATACGAGGTGGCAATTAAAACGTGATTACACAAGTCTGGGCACTGAGGAAAAGTTTACAGGACAGTGGGTGTGGGTTTTCTATAACAGACACTTAAATATACATGACAATAATTGCAGATAAAAACCATCAAAGACAAAGCCCAAGTCAACTATTAATGTTTACAGACTCCCCCCCACCCACCCCCCAACCACAGACCTTACATGAAAACAAATACTGAGAGGCTTTAAACCAGGAGCATCTCACCTCCGCCCTGCAAAGTGCCACTGCAGAAGTGCGAGCCTGGGGGGTTCTCTGTCTGAATGATAAAGGGAGGACGCCCTGGATCCTCAAGGTGGACAGCGGCCCGTGTTCAGCTCACAGGCCCCCTCTACACGCCTCCCAAATCTGCAGAACTCTTAGGCTCGGGACAAATTTCCTCCGAGGGGCACTTGTAAAGCTTGCCCTAATATACGCATCAGTTAAGAGCCAGCGGAGACTTGACAGGCTTGCTAAAGAGTTTAAGAATCACACAAGACGATAGAATTTTTAGAGAAAATAGCAATAATTGGCCAAGGGTTTTCTATTTGGCGTTTGTCACTTTGGACACCGCCTCTTGATCACATCCACTTCTCACTGCATCAAAACCACAAGCGGACTCAACCACCTGGCTTCGAAGGTAGCGCTGAGCTTAACAAGGGAGCTGGACCAGAGAACACAGCCTGCATTATTTGCAACAATGTATAATAAACACAAACAATGCATAATAAACACAACTCTACTGAAACAAAAGCCGTCACTTTATTTACAAAGTCACAAAATGAAGTATAAATACTTCTGTCATTAACGTTTAGGAAAACCATTTACAAAATTTTCAAATATGTACAGGTAGCTTGAAAAATCACCAGCTTTCCATTTTGTCACAGGTAGAGAGAGGGATGAGCACAGGCGGATGCCACGCGGGCTGCGATGAGGAAAGGGCGTGTGGCGGGTTGTGAATTTGCAGAGGCTCCGCGCCCGGCCTAAGGCGGCGTGGACGCGGGGGTTTCTGCGGGCACTTCAAGTCCCCCCGGGGCTCCGGGCGGCGGCCTCGGCGGCGCCGGCCTCAGTGGCAGTGGCGTGCTCTTCCAGAATGTCATCGATCAGCCTCAGGTTGCACACCCAGCCTCCCTCTAGGCTCACGCTGGGGCCTTTCAAGAGATCTTCGATGAAATCCGCTTCACTGCAGTCCGGGGGTGAGATCAGGCCATCGAGGGGGGGCTGGGGCGGGGGCAAAAAGCCGTAGGGTGGCAGCTCGGGAGGGGCACCCATTCTGCCAAGGGGACCTGGGGACTGGCTGGCGGCAATGGCAAAGGCGGCGGCAGCGGCAGCGGCGGCAGCGGCGGCCACATAGCTGGGCGGCTCGATGCCCTGTATGGGACTCAGGGGAGCAAAGCTGGCCAGGCCCTGCTGGGAGGACTTGGTGGCACTGAGCACAGGCACGGGACCCCGCACAGGGCTCTGGCAGGGGCTCTGGTTGCCCAGCAGGCCGAAGCAGGGGTTGAGCAGAGCAGCATTCACCTTCTGGCCGGGCCTGCCTCCTGGGTCCACCTGATTGGGGGGCCCACCTGCCTGCGATGGAAATGTGGGGGCTACCAGGGGGAGTCTAGTGGGTGCCTGGGCCAAGACAGAGTTGCTCTCAAAGTGCTGCGGGTCGCTATCATCTACATGGCCCAGGGGAGGCCCCCTGTTAAGCGCTGCGGGCATTCTTGGCACACGGGGCTGTCTGAGCTGGTGGGGACTCGGGGACTGGCTGCCCGGGGGCCTGGGGCAGAACCCAGGCAGGGGTGCTTCTGAGGGGGAGGCCTTGGGAATCTGCAGCCGGCGGCAGCCGGGGCCGAGGCCGCCCAGGGGGTTCTGGCCTGCGTGTGAGGGTATGGGAAACGGGGGGCTGCAGTGGAAAATTTCTTGCTGCTTGCCCGGAGTCGGTGAGGCCAGGCCCCTGCCCTCACGGCTCTGGTGCCTAGTGGGTGGGATCATTGTTGGACTCAGGTTTTTCGGAAGGAGCCCACCTCTGGGTGGCATCATGGGCTGACTGGATGGGGGGCTTGCCTTGGTCTGGCTACACTTGGAGGTGACTTGTTCTTGGACGGCTACAGAAAGAAAGAATTGGGGGGGTCAGTGCCACAGTCACCCTCAACGTGGGCCACAGCTGCTGGCAGGGAGCTCCTGGCTCCGCTCCAGCCTCCTGCCTTCTGCCCTTGGCTCCTCGACTCTTCGAAACTGCCCTTCTTCCCCCCCTTCCGCCACTGGGACTGTGGTTCTTCTGGGCAGCCCTCCCAGACTCCCCGGGTCTGTGCCCCAGCTCGCCCCCAAAACACACGCACCAAGAGAAGATCACACTATCCTGAAACTGCCAGCTTATTGGTCTGAGTTTTCAGGTAGATGGTAAGCTCTGTAAGGCCAGGGTCTGGGTCCGTTTTTATATTTGGTACTCTGTCCGCAGGCCTGGCACTGCACACGCCTTGACGGATGTCCACTCCCTGCCGCTGGCCTTCCTGGAACTTGTCTATCCTGTTACTGCAGCCAAAGCAGGCCCTATGTGCCACTCCAGCTCGGGCAGGTGGGACATTCAGCTGGCGTCAGGCCCAAAGGAGCAGGGGTTTTTGCAGGAGAATGGAGGTGGCACTGGGCTAAAATGAAGATGCTGAGAGCTCGCTGGAGGGCAAGCAGCCTCCCCAGAGCCCTGCGCTAGAGCACTCTTGGCCTGGCCCAGTGTCACTCCACTGGCTGGGAGGGACTGCTTAACACAACTGTCCCTGGCTAGTCTGGAAGCTCCATGAAGTGGGGGCTGGGCCTGACATTTTTGTTAACTGCTCTATCCCCGGCCCATCTGTGTTTACTACATTCAGAGCTGCCTCGGTGGAGGGTGGCATAGGGACCCCTGCTACCTGGGGAGGCTCTGGGGGCCCCTGCTGCAGACTCTTGGAGGAAGAGGGTCCCCAACCCCTGTTCCACTACCCACACCTGAGAGACGGCTCGGGCACTTTTCGAATGGAAGGTCAGTCAGCGGCGGCTGGGGAGGTGGGGCGGACCCGCTGAGAACCATGAAGGTGTGTGCCTTTCTCCTTTTGAGGGTAACTGCTTTGAGGGGCTGGACTCAGTTCAATCTCTCGAATCAAGCAGTGACTTTAGAGTCATTAAAAGCCGGCTTTCAGTTGGGATCCGACCGAAGCTTTCAGTGTGCTGTTGAACTGAGCCGACTGCCCCCCGACAGCCCCTGGCCTGCCCCTTTAAAAGCAATGACCTTAATAGCTTACCTTGAAATTGACTCATCTGTTGGGCAATATACGCACTCCGCTGTTCAGGGGTCATTGCCATAAGACCTGATCTCTGCTTCTCTTGCTAAACGGAAGATGAGAAAGACGTGTTAGATAGTGGCTACCAAGAAAGTCGGCCTTGGGATTGCTGCGTGGGGGCCCAGGACTTGGCTTTGGTGTAGCAGAAAGCATGAGTGAACACATCAACACACACTTGCATGCATGCCCCGCCCTCCCGAGCAAAATTCCACAGGTATAAACAAAAGTAAGATTCTGCACCTGGGTTAAAAAATCAACTGCGACAGCATAGGATGGGGCAGGAGAGACAGAGCTTAACAGCAAGAGCACACAGAGAAAAGGTTCAGGCATTTTGGATGTCCTTCTGCTCAGGATGGGTCAGCAGTGAGATGTGTCACCAAAAGAGCAAATGTAACATTAGGCTGCATTAATAGAAGCAGAGTATGTAGAAGGAGGGAGGTGACAGTCCTGCACTCCTCTGCCTTGGCCAGACCATGTCTACAGTGCTGGCCAGAGTCCGGGCACGCCAGTCTCAGGGAGACCCAGAGGAACTGGCTGCATTCCGAGGACACTAAGTGAGAGGGATAGGGCTCGGCCCCGGAACGACCCAGACCACGAATGGCTGAGCAAACCAGGGATGCCGTGGCTGGGGCAGTGCAGACCCTGGGCTACGTGGTGGTGGGAGCCCAGCCTCTGTGGGGCTGTCACAGGGAAAGGGCCCAGGCTTGTTCTGGGTGGTCCTGGCATTAACGGCAGGACGATCACACGGTCAGATAAACGCATTGTCTGCCCCCCAGAGTAGCCACCCACTGCCAACTTCCCTCCATTCTCCTGCCTGCCTGTCGCAGGGGCAATCGGGACGAGCTTCCTGTCTCCATCGTGGGGGCAGCCAGTGGGCTGGGGGAGGAGCCAGCACGGAGTCCGGGAGTGGCTGGAGGACACAGCCGGCAGAGGCCCAGGGGAGGGCCCGGAGGCTCCGCTGGCCCCGAGACCCTCAGCCAGGAGGGGACAGCCTCAGGCTGTGACCAGGACCCCGGTCTCACTCCCGCTGCGGTGCTCACCCACTGCCATCTCTGTCCCCTTCTCGGGAAGCCCACTGCATAGTGTGCTGACAACCAAGGCAGCTCCCTATGGGAGGACCCCCCCATCCCTTAGGCCCCTTGTTGAGCTGCATTCCCCCCACCGCCCCATGGGCCCAAGATGCTGGAGGACCTGATCTATAACATGGGCTGCCAGGCAGGGCCTGCTTTTCTGCCCCCAGTGGGGCTGGGGTGGGCCAGGCAAGTGGAGGACTGGCACCTGGGACAGTGCTGGGCTCCCAGGCCTGGTGGCAGTTCCCGGCCTCTATTCCTGCCAAAGGCAGAGGACAGACTACACCAGAAGCCGTTGCACCGTCCCATCCTTAACCTGCTTCCTGTCTGGGCCCTTGCTCCCCTGTGCTGGGACCGGCCATACCTGGGGTGGTGGGGAGCTGCCCTCCCTCTTCCTGCTGGAGCTTGGGGGCCCAGGGCCAGCCCAGGCATGCTCACTGTACTGAACTGCCCGCACCCTGTCCTTTCCCATCATCTTCGCAGTCGGCACAGCTATGTCATGCCAGTTAGGGATCTGGCCACTGAGGACTGTGGCGGGGGGCAGTCACACGACCACTTGAGGCAGGAAATGGGACACAGAAGCTAGGCTCTGCCTGTGACAGTGGGGACAGGCGGGCTTTCACTCTGGGGCAGCCCTTTGACTTCTCTTCTGCCCTTCGGCCCTTATACCAGCCCCTGGGGATCGGGGCAGAAGCTCAAGGGCCCTGGCTTACTGCTGTGACAGCTGAGGCTCAGAGAGGTTGAATGACATGCTGGAAGGGACCCAGCTAGGAAGTACAACGTCTCCCAACTGCAGACTCAGGGCCCCGGCCTCTCTAGCCTCTTCAGCCCCCTGCTCCTGGGGACCAGCTGCTTCTGGGGACGGGCTCCTGTGGCTGGCTGGGCCAACAGCAACAATGCAGTCGTGCAAGGGCCGGGAGTCGGGGGCAGGGGTCAAGTGGAGGCTACAGGGCACAACCGGAGAAAAAGCAGGGCAGGGCGGAGGAGTCCAAAGGGGAGGCGGTAGGGAGGAGAGACCCCGCAAGGGCACGGGGAAATCAAAGGGAAGGCTGGGCTGGGGCAGGGGTCAAAGGGTGGAGGAACTGGGTGGTGCTGGCCAGATGAAAGAGAGCGCTTCTCAAACAGTGCAGAGTTATGGGGACCAGGGGCTGTTGGCCGGTGTTCATCCAAGGAAGCACAGAATCCGGAGCTTCCCGAGTTGATGGGAAACGCTGGTCAGTGGGACGGCCGCAGCCACTCCCAAGTTCAGACAGCACGTTGCCCCCCGGGGCCGCGCTGGGCCTCCGGCATCCTGGGCCACGGCCACCAGGCAGGAGCCCCTTCACTGGGCCGGGGCGCCCAGAGGCTCTGCAGCCCTCTCTGCTCCGCTGTCCTCAGCCCTGGCAGAGGAGGCCTCCCCAGGAGGCTGCTTCCTTTGTTTTGCAGACTGAGGCCCCCATCCTTTGTTCTGAATCAATGTGCTCCAAAGATAAGCCCCAAGAAAACAGTTGTTGCCTTTTGACACTGACAATTAGAATCGCTGGAAAATGGAGCAAACAGGAAATGACAAATGTTTTCGGTGACCAGGAGGAAGTGATGGCCGAAGTCGCTGCTTCGTGATGGGCGCTTGTAAAGGATGGCCCAGGCAACCTGTGGCTTTTCAGAAGCATGGTCAGGGAGCAGGGCATCAAATGACTCATTTCTCTAGGGCTGCGGTTGTCATGGCGCTCGGTCCCATTGTGCTGGGTGACATCGACAGCAACAGCGCAGCGTCACCTGAGTGCTGTGTGAGCCTGGGGGGGCTGCTCCCATGGTGGTCACTGCTGCAGGGCTGGGGCCCCGCTTCTTCCCTGTCACCCCCTCCTCCCAGTCCTTGCAGGGCCAAGCTGCCACATTCACAGACAGGCCTCAGGCAGGACAGCGACCCTGGATGTTCTGGGGCTGCCTTTCTAGAAGCTTCATGCTGATGCCCGGGCAGCTGCAAAGCCCTCGCCCAACTCTGGGAGCTCGTGGAAGGGCTAGCGCTTCATCTGGGTGTGCTAGGCCTGCCCACCGCCCCCCACTGCCCCCTGACACATCTGAGCCTCACATGGTAACCTCCCACCCCCCCACCAGCAGGCCAGGGCGGATGCTGTGCTGGCTGCACCCTCAGCCACCACAGGCCAGTGCCCCCTGTAAGCCCCCGTGGATCCCCTGGATGCTTCCTCTCCACTGCAGGGGGAGAAGGGTCTCCTTACAGATTCAACCACTTAATCAAGCAGAGGGGCTCTAATTGGATGGGAGGTGGGAGATGAGCGCAGGGGCAGATGACCGGCAGGACTCACGCACAGAAGCCTACAAAGGGTTCCTGGATTTCTGCCAGATTCAGACTGAAGTTATTTCCCCCATGACCCTCAGGAGGAGAGCATTCTGACTCAGAAGGGGATTCCAAAGGAACAGCTCCTGGGGATGGCAGGGAATGGATCCAAAGCCTTGTTTCATACAGCACAAGGAGGGTGGGAAGGAGTGCGGGGGAGGGGAGGAGGAGAGGGAGCTTGTTTTCTACCCTTATGTAACTAGGGTAACCCGGCCTCCTTTCCAAGCCCACCCGCCCCCCACTCGAGTGTCCCCACTTGAGTGGGGACAGCCTGCCATCCAGAAGAAGGCACTCAGCCACCTTAAAGGTTCAAAGGTTAATGAGCTCTACTGTGTATGCTCCTTCCCCTATCACTCTACTCCAAGAAGCACCTTCTTCTGTAGTTTCTGGAAGTTCGATTTACCCACCTTTCTGACTTTAGCCTTTGAAATGACAGCGTTCTCACCAGAGACCGTGAAATCAAAATGAGAATTCTGGGGGCTCTCACATCCATATGGATGGGGACACCTGAGGCCCAGGGGCTCTGGCTGGTGGTAGCCTAAGGATGAAGGCAGTACAGACACTTCCCCTGGGAGCCCTGTTTGGGGGGGAGGTGCTGATGCTCTGGGGCTACAATTCTCCACAAGTGTCCTTTGGAAGCCATGGGTGCTTCCTACAGTGAATGACAGGTGAGCTTCCTTGTTTCCTGGTCCCTCCCAACTCTCAGAGCCTGTGACTCAGTTTCTCCAGAAGGCCTCCAGAATGATGGGATTGAGGAGTGTTCCATCAAACCACCTCTCCTCTCTGTAGACCGCTGAAGCCAAGATATGGCCTTTTTAGGTTGCCTCTGCTCAATGGCCTTCCTGGGCCGGGAGTGCACCTACTGAGATGGGGTTGCAGTGGCTCTGGAGCCCCTAGAATGAACCTGCTCAAATACCGGATGGGCAGATTAGGTTTCCTTAGCAGCCCCGTAAGTCCCTCTGTCAGCCAGTGGACACAAGTTTCTCATGGGATAGCACTGGGCTTCTCACTCTTGTGGAGCTTACAGTGGAGGGGAAATTATCCAAGAAGACCACTTGAGATGGTGACACATTTTCTAAAGAAAATCACAACAGGGTGAAGGGATCAAGAGGTCTTTCTGGGCCCCTTCGGTCCCTGGGCCCAGGGACCTCCCCCACAGAGGTGGTGCTGCCCTCGGCTCTGGGCCAGTCTGCGGCTGTAGCTGGGGCTTCACAAAGTCGATGCCATCAACAGCAAACAGCAGAGAGCTGGAGGTCAGCTGTTTTACTCTCCATTTTCTTTCTACTTGATCTCCAACTGCGTGAACTCTATCCTCACTCCTCCCGTGTCTTGGTGCTTTCAGGGCAGCCCGATCCCGGAAGGGCTTGGTCTAAATGCTGGGAACGATCCCAGGGGCCGAGGAAACAAATGTCTTTGCAGCTCGCCTTTCTTCTTTCCCACGTGGTGCCTGCGTCCCCCGTCTCACACTGAGTCTGGGCTTCCTGAGTCACCATGGCCCCCAGAGCCCCCAAGGAGGGCCCAGCTTCCAAAGCCTCTTTGGCAAGATTTGAGGGCCAAGCATCTGCCTGGCCCCCGTCCAGGGCCGGGCTGAAGGTGTGGCCTGGGGAAGAGATGCAATAAGGTAGGGGATGCTAATGGGAAGTGAGCTAGTCAACGTGTGACTTGTGAGGAGAGGGCCAGGCAGGGAAGACGAGGGGGGGACACGACAACACCCCGAGCGGACCACATGTCCCCATCCGTTTTTTGCTAATTCCGGTTCCCTGGGAGCTTTGTGCCGGACCCGATTTCTCAGGTTTCAGCCGAAGAGTGAACAGCTGAAGAGCATCGTGACTCTGAGAGCACAGCAAGGAAAGGGGAAAGGAGAGAGGAATCAATAGACCTTGAGCAGAAGGCACTGCTCGTTCTTCCCGGCTGTGCCTGGCCGCCTAAGGCAAACAAGGCTGTCCATACCGGAGCAGAATTTCCATTAAAGGCCAGAATCCCACAGGCCCTTTCAGCTTGATGACCATCTTCTGATCACTATCACTTAGCAAATGCTCATTTCTCCAGTTTTTTTTTTTTTGTTTGTTTTGGTTTTCCTGCAGACAGGGCAGGCATCCTGTGCACACTCATATTTCTTGCAGCAGAGCAACAACTCCACGATCCAAACGGTGCTCACCACGAAGGCCCACTCTGGCTGGCGTCCACCCTCTTGTTCCCATGCCCACTAACGTGACTCTCCGGGGCAAGTCAAGCCGTTCCTTCTAGACTGGGGGATGAGCCAAAGTCATGGCTATCATGGACAGGCTTGACGGGGCTTCCTTCTGCCCTCTCTCCTCCCGCTGCCAGTCCTCCAGTGGGGTGATCCAGCTTCCCACCTCTAGGGCGAACACTTCTTGGGTGGGGTCAGAGAACACACTGGGGGTGCAGAGTCCGCAGTGGAGCTGGCCGGAGAGGTGGTTCCCGAGCACCCGCCGGGTACAGAGAAGGCAGCTACTGGGGGAGGGGGGATCCGGAGGTGCAGAAGCACAGCCCCTGCCCCCCTTGGGCTCACAGTCTGGCTGCAGGGACACACAGGCAGGGAAGGAACCAGGGTGCTGGAAGGCTTACCTCAGGGAGGGAGCAATCGCACCTGGCCCAACCCCCCACTCATTTCCCTGGAGGTGAGGCTCGGGGCGCCTGCAGCACTCAGCTTGCTTGGGTGGTCTCTTTGCCAAAGACTGGCCGGGACACAGTAGAGAAAGCACTAGAGAGCCCTCCTAGGTGTACAGAGCTTTATGGGCTGTCACCTCCTGTGTTCCTCCCAACAACCCTGTGAGGCAGGCGGGCAGGCTGAGCAGGGGACTGCGTCCCGGTTGACAGATGAGAAAGCGAGGCTCAGGGGAAGTGACTTACCTACAGCGTCGCAGCTAGGCAGTAGTGGAGCAGGCACCTGCCTCCAGGCCTTCGGATCCCAGCCGCCCCAGGGCGCTGCCTCTGAGGTGCTGTGCGAGGAGGTGACTCGGGCCAGCTCATGAGCAAAGGAGCTGCTGGGCAGGAAGGACTCACTCCCCAGGGCCTGGCAGGATGGGGGCTGTCGCCCGAGGCTGACCTGGGGGTGCCTGGCTTCCCCAAGCTTGCAGGCTTTGTCTACATGAGTCTACAACAACCGATTGAACAATCCATCAGCTGCTTGGCCACACAATGCTTCTGACTGATCTTGTCACTGCCATGACCGCCTGCCTAGCGGGGTCGTTTGGGTGTTGTGGTTATACACACCAAGTGGTCTGGGACAACGAAACCAAACAGCTTTGTGGTCTTAATTGTCTTGGGTCACGGACTTCTTTGAGAATAAAAGCTACGGTCTCTCTCCACAGAAAAAAGCACTCCCCGGGGTGGTTCCCCTTTCCCAGCCCACCAACATTTTACATATAATTTCAGGGATTTTCCTGGACACTTAATACCCATCCATGAGATCCATGGATCTCAGTTAGGGATCCTGTGCCCTGATCAGTCATTGTCTCGTTGGAAACGGGAAGGAAGCTAGGTCAGATAGCTGGTTCATCGGCAATGACCTCGACCAATCCCGATCCCTCCCCTTCCCCTCCCCGCCCCCCTCTCAGAGCCCAACAGAGCACACAGTTCTAAACCGGTTTGGAGGTTTGTGTGTGTAGAAATGCTGAGGAATCTGCAAAACCAAATGGTGAGTGCACAACCAAACAGTCAAGTGTAAATCCCATGACAGACGAGTCCTGAACCGCAGCCCTCACTGCACTTTACCTTACCAGGGCCCCAAGGCTTTCGGACTCACGGTGGGGGTTGGGTGGGGGGGGATTTCCTTGCCATCATGTTTTAGATGACAGGGATTCTTCCAAAATTGAACATAGGACCCAATTCTTTCAGCCAAAGGCAATTTAGAGACCTCACACTTGATAACCATGTCAGAGAAAATTTTAAGACTCAAATGAGCTGCTGACCTAGCTCTCACATCCTGACAGACACACCAAGCGCTTGGCAATAGTGGTGTCCGAAAGGACCAGGGGGCAGCCTGCCTCCGTGGGCTCTTCCTCCTACAGGCCATGGCCTCCTCCCTCTCATGCTGTAACACCAGGGTTGCGAGTCATCATCCACGTCTCCTATCATCCCAGTAGAAAGGGAAATCTTTCTCCCCCAAACTAAGCTAAACGGCTGGAATCAATTCAGTTCATTGCAATAAACACTTACTAAGCACCTCCTGCGCACACGTCCCTGCAATGGATGACAGGCCAGCAGATATTTGGATGTCCCATCCGAAATAGCAGTAAAAATCGCCACCACTGAATTTATGGAGCATTTGCTCTGCGCCAGGCGCTGACCCAAGTGCTTTCAACATTTGGTCTCCGTCAGTTCTTTATGCAGCTGACTATGAGGCAGAAGCTATTATTGTCCATATTTTACAAATGAAGACACTGAGGCCCGGAGAGGTTAGCTAAGTTGCCCAAAGTCACACAGCTAGTTAGTAACAGAGCAGGATGCAAACTTGAGGTTTGCCCAGTTCCCCCGCCCCACACATGGTTTGCCACGGTGTATGTGTGTGTTGAGTCAGGAACTTACCAGATCACAAAACGAGTCCTGAAACGTAGAAACCATTGAGACACACCATTTAGAAAAGTTTAGGCAAAGTGTTCCAAGGGGGGTTCCAGACAAATTCTTAAGAACAAATTACAAATTCTTAAAGAGGGGATTGGGAAGACAATCTATCTACCCGGGGAGCTTCAGAGAGTACACCCAGCCTCCACACAGATACAAAAGCAGAAAAAAAACACAAAATATCCCTAGCAAGTCAACTCAACGCACTCAGGAAAAGATACTGTCGGACGGTATAGTGACTGCACGGGGGCCCAGTGCCCTTCCTCTTGGGGTGGTTCATTCCTACAGAGCTGAACCCACTGGCCACCTACAGCTTCCTCGTCTGTCCTTGGAGAAAGCTCATCCAGGACGTGAGCAGAAACGTTGCTTTCTACAATTGACAATTCTTCGTGCCTGCATTCCCGGCTCCTTGATCATTTTAGATGCTATCTGATAGCCACACTAGAGTTTTTAGAGTTTTTACGATCCCCAAATGCAAATACTACTAGAGTTCTGCTTGCCAGCCCACTCCGTGATGACACAACCTCAAAGCCATGAATAGGGCTTATTTGTAGGGAGCTGAAGCATTTTAAGCTTTTGCTCAGGAATCCCTGGTAGCTTCATGTGACTTGTAGGGTATTAGTGATGGGTCAAGAAACAGGATCCCCCCCCCCCATCAGCATTAACAGTATGATTGCAGTGCCTCAGTGGTTCATCAGGCAGAAAAATCTGCAGATGGCACATGGACATTACCAGGGGCAGAAGATGCCCCAACAGTGTGGGCACTTCTATTTGAGCAGCGATTGGGAGTGGGCCCAGAGCCACTCATTCAAGCTATTAAGGGGAGTAGACTGGGAACAGCACTTGGCGAGCCAATGCAATCCCCAGCTGAAAAACAAAATAAATAAAATAGATGAGATTTAATCTTGACTCTGACTGACTAGGAGCTTTATAACTGATGCTCATGCATCTTCTCGGTTTTATTTAAGGTGAGGGAAATAAAAAAGCCCTTGTTTATCACACACCCAATAAATATGAGGCCCTACTTTCAAAGAAGAGACTGCCAGGGACATTTCAACTCCTTGAGGTTTTCAAATGTAAAGTCAACCCATCTCTTTCTTTGAAATCACTGAAAATCTCAGAAAAGCAAGTCAATGAACAATTATTGGTGGGCATGGTCATTAGCTCTTAGACTGCCTGGTTCCATGTGACTACAAATTTTGTAGAAGTAGGCCATGGCATGGATGGTGTCTGGTAGTATTCATGCCTAATTTCACAGAACTCCCATCCACCCAGTTCTCTGGATCCTGGGCTTTCCATGATTGCCAGAGAGCTTGCTGGACTGAGGTTGGCCAAGGGTCCTTCCTCCTGGAGAATCCTCCAATGGTTTGTAGCTGCCTAGGAATGCAAGCACATCCTGCTAAATTCTGCTCTTAGGGCTGTCCATGACCTTGGCCTCCTGTCCTCTCGGCAGCCCTAAGAACCAGGTTTCATGTTCCATTGTGTCATGTGCTCTGTCCTCCAGTCATGCCAGTCTCCTTTGAGCCCAACAGAGCTCTCCAGACAGGCTGCCATGTGTGTCCAGCCCTCTGAGCTGGTGCCCCTTGATTCACTTAGCCTAGAATACCCTTTATCCAAGTTTTCCCTCTGGGACTTCTGCATATCCTTCTGCATATCCAGTATAGATCCAGCTCCTCTACTCTGGAAACTCTGCGTCTCCTTTGGCCCTGCATCTGTGGCTGACTGAACACCCATGCTGGGCCAGGTCTTAATCATCTCTGAATCCCTCTAGTGCCCAGACAGTGCCTGGCACAGGCAAGGGGCTCAGAAGATACTCAGAGAATTCAACTGACCTTACTCTGTTAGGAGCTTGGTGTGATGTCCCAGGCTCTTGGGAGATGGTAATCTGGTGAGGACCGTGCTGGCCTCTTTCTGGGATGAACGTTAATGATAAATGGAGCCTTACCTCTCATTTAATAAGCACATCTATTCAGCCTTTTTCAACACTGTTGTGTTAATAAAACCCATCGATAGAACACAGTGGGATCATAACCACACCGTAAAAATAACATCAGCTAACAAGGAAGTAGAGAGGTTTACCCAGGACACACAGTGGTGAGTGGTACAGACCTGCATCTGATTTATAGAGTGGCCAAGACCCAAGCAACTCCTGGGCTTGGAAGTACAGAGGATCCTTTTCCGCATGTAAAGAGGAGAGTCCAAGGTGTCCTCTTTCATTGACACTGGAGTAACTCCACCTTATTGGCTATTCTGTGACATCACTATAGTTCAAATGGGCTCTGGGGCACGAAGCGAAGGTTATGACTAACTCCCATAGACACTCGGCTGCTTTGCAAGATATGGATGGTTGTTCTAACTCTATAAATGATGGACTAGATTAGATATTGGTCCAGTCTTCCACACCAGAAGATTCAGATGGAGCTCTATGTGTATTCACAAGGTTCTAGTTGTGTTCTATAATTCTACCAACTTCTGGAGCCTTGCAGAGTTCTAGACCGAATCATCCAGGAGTTAAGGCAATGAGTCTTGAACTCCTTTCTTTCCTTTTTCTGGCCTTTGCTAACCATGTAACAGAGGTGAGCAGAGAAAGCTCAAGAGAAGGAGCTGGAGTCTTGGCACATATGCCAGAGACTCTCTAAGCCTCGGGTCCTTCAGGGCTGAGCCGACTTCAGAAGCCAGCTCCAGTTGTTCAAGTCACTGGTGAGATGAATGTACTAGGGTGCTAAATGTTATCCAGATAAGCCCAAAGAGGTCAAGGCAGAGCTGTGGAAGAAGCTGAATCTTTGGGCAAATCAGTGAATGCCCCTGCATGTCAAACAAGTGACAGGAGACAATTTTATAAATTTGAAGTAATGCTTTGGGAAAAAAGGAAAAATGTGATGTGAGTTAGACTTCTTGGCTTTTTGCTTGCCGTTTTCCTACTTGGCCAAGTGCAAAAGGGATTTCAATATATCACAACCATGTGTCTATTAATAGAAATACAAGAAAGCTATACAACTCAAGTCTAGGATGTTGTAAGGAATAAAATCACAGAAGCTCTATAAACAGCATGGTCCAACAGAACTTTCTGAGATAGTGTTGAATCATCCTCCCAGCAAGAAAAGAATGCTCTATACCTACGCTGTCCAGTATAGTAGCCACTGGCCACACGTGGCAGACGAGCACTTGAAATGTGGCTAGTGCAAATGGAAAACCGAATTCTTAATTTTATTTATGTTTAATCAATTTAAATTGATTTAAATAGCCACGTGGGGTTGCTGGCTACAGTACTGGAGAGCAGAGCTCTTTGGCATAGTGGCTAAGAGTGCATGCAGGCTGTGGAGGGAGAAGGTCTGGGCTGGAATCACGGACTTGCCACTTCTCAGCCATGTCATTGTGAGGAAGTTACTAACTTTTCTGTGCCTCAACTTGCTCATCTGTAAAAGAGGGGTCATGGTTGTACTTTATTCGTAGCATGGCAGGGGTTATGAAGATTACTTGGATGAACACTAATGCAAGTGCCTTCCTGTTGCATGTACTCTCTGAAGATTAAGCTAGTGGGGGTCTTCATTACCCATAACACCTCTGCCACGTATGCAGCACTTCGCCCAATGTCACTCCTTAGTAGATGCCCAGATATTGTCTAACCTCAAAGCCCACACCCTGGTTTTTCCTGATCAAATTGCCCAACTGAAACCTTCACTATTATAATAAGCAGACCAGCAGTGAGAGGAATCTGGAAGGCCGCTAGGGTTCCACGGCGGTGGAATGGCTGCTGGGTTGGCTGTTGTGTGATCCATGTGTTCTTTTCACAACAACTGTATCCTAAAATTAGGAGAACTCCAAGTTGGGGCATTTCTGTTATGATCCATATGGTAGAGAGGGTGGGAGGGAGCTAGGGTTCACTGAAGAGATTCTTCCAAGAACTCTAGGGTAGTGCCAATCCCACCCACTGGGTGGAGCTTTCCTGGAAATTTGCATTTTGTTAAAGTGTCCTTGGACTCTGGATGCAGGAGCTGGGAGAGTTTGAGCTTTTCTGGATTTTCTCCCTTTATAAATGTATATAATCTAACTTTAATTTTTCAAAGTTTGAAAGTCTAGAGCTGACTAAAATTGATGGGGCCTCGAATCAAATTCACTTAGTCAAATCAAGTTCCCAGACTTGGGATTTAATCACAGAATGAAGTTCAACTGGTAAACTGCTACCTTGGTGAGAGAACACAAGAAGGCAAAATCAATAATGTATACATCAATTAAGGAATGAAGGAATAAATATCCTTTCTGCAGCATGAATTCTAATGAGTAGGCAGGTGGCCCGGTAACCGCTGAGGCTAGAGAGGCATACTCCTCGGTATCTCCCACAGTGCTGGGTTCAGAGGATGTCTGCAATACTCTTCTGATATTGGGGCTGGCCATTTCCTATGGGGTGCTCTTGTAGCGGGGCCAGTGCAGTGCCTGCTGTCAGTCACGCTGGGTGATGAGCTAGGAAAGCTGTGGCTGGTCTGGCTGGGTGGGCCCCGGGGAATCATCCCAGGAGCAAGATGAGGTCAATGGCACTGCTTGATCATGAGACCGTAGAAACCTTCCAGAAGCTGTCAGAGCAACTAGTGCCCCAGGCCTCTCTTGGCTGCCGAGGCTCTGGATTCCAGATGGCTTTGAGGCCCTCCCCTTTACCCAGCCCTTGATGTCCTCCATGTCTCATGATCAAGACAGTGATGGTAACGCCTACTGTGTGCTGAATGTGTACAAATGTGCCAGGCACTGAATTACATGCTGCAGTTTCACTTAATCCCATTTCATTCCCAAGGCAACTCTGAAATACGGGTACCATTACTATTCCTTACTTTATAGGGAGGAAAATAAGGTTCAGAGAAACAAAGCCAGTTGCTCCAAGTCACACAGTAGGTAAGGGGTAGAGCTGGAAGCCAAACGTGGGTCCGACCAGCTCCCAAATCCAGGCTCATAATTACAAATACCAACAACGCAATGTTTGAAGCCTAACCCTTATGCTTACGCATATCCACATTCTTCCCCCTATAGTGCCTCTCTGCTGGCTACAGTGAGCACTGCTGACAGGCCCCAGGGTGCCAGAGGAGCCATCTAACTCACCATCACATTCGGGCAACCGAGGAAGGGAGCGGCAGGATTTCCTTTGGAGACTTCCGGATTTAGACAACCGATTTAACACGAGCATCTAACTCCGCTCCCTCCCAGAGCCCCACTCAAAGTGTAGTATGGGCTTGGTTTTGTTTTTAAAGACACAATCCCTCAAAGATAAGGAGGACGGGGTGGGGGGGAGGACAACAGCACAATAGTTTCCCAAGTTAAAGAAGAGCTAGAACCAAGGTGAATGGTCTATACAGCCTGAGGAAACTGAATCACAAGGTGTCAGAGGGGAAGGTGGAAAAGTAGCTTGGTCTGGATGGCCAAAGCTTCATTGGGCTCAGGAATAAGAGGCTCAGGTTACCTCTGGAAGAGGGTGGGAGAGGACGGAGGTGGCCAACCTAGTGGGGTAGATCCTGAATCTCCTCCCCCACTCTTTATCCATGAGTATCTGCCTCTCCCCATCCCTGCCAGAGATCTGGCTTGATCATCTGCTGCTGAATTCCTGCTCTACCTTCTAGGTTGTGCTGCCTGGGTCAGCTCAGGGCACTAAGTTCACCCCACAAAGGTGTCCTGTGTTGACCTACACCTGGAGGCTGGAGGAATTGGAGGCAGGCTGTGGCAAGCTTGAAAGCAGAACACAGACCAGCCCAATCCCTCCTGCCATATTACTTCTGGGTATCCAGTACCATGCCCATGACTCTGCCAGGCGTCCTGATGGTGATGGGCTTTATAGGTGCCCAGGTCCACCATACACTGGGCCACTGACTTCCCTAAAAGGGGAGCTGGGGGCAGACAATGACCAGGACCACCCAGCTTCTCTTCTGGAAGCCTTCAGCCAATAGTGGCACCAAGGCTCTTTGCTGCTTATGCATCGAGCTTGTGCTCACTGTTCAGTTCTTCAAAATGAAGCTACTGCCTTTTTAGAGTATATTCCCAAGCAATGGAACTATATAGCAACGCAAGAGAATGATTCCGTTGGGATCAAGAGAGTGGTTGTCTCTGCAGGGAGGAGAGGCTGGGATCACAAGAGGCACATGGCAGCTGACTCGGGGAGTGGGGCAAGACTCTATTTCTCAGCCTAATCGGTGGTGACACAGGGTTTCACTTTACACTTCTACTTTAAGCTGGACATATAGGCCTTGCCTGCCTTTCTGCATCTATGCTGTATTTCACAATAAAAAAAAAAACCTACATACACAGATGGATGCCAATAACATGATATACAAATACTTAAGTTTCTGCATAGAAAAACCAGAGGGGCACCTGGATGGCTCAGTTGATTAAGCATCTGACTCTTGATTTGGGCTCAGGTCAGGATCTCCGTGCTGGGTGTGGAGCCTGCTTGGGATTCTTTCTCTCCCTCTCCCTCTGCCCCTCCCCCTGCTCGCACATGCACTCTCTCTGTCTCAAAGAAATAAAATCTTCTTTAAAAAGCAAAAAATAATGAAGTGCTGTATGCAACATGTTAACAGTAGTTGCTCCTGGCTTATTTATATATTATACATTCATATATTTTAGCATCTCATGGAGTTGGTGTTTTCTCTATACTTGCCTGCTCTTTCTAAGTTTCCTACAAAGATTGCTCTTGTAATCAAGAGATGGTAAAATGTATCAGAAAATGACAAAGTCCCCATCTAAAATTGAAACTAATGAGGAGCAATACAAAACAGATAGGAGAACTCATCTGTGGAAATCTGTGCAGACAGTAACTACCTGAAGAGATTGGTGACTGCCTGATTGACTAGAAAGGGCTCATGAAGCTCACCAAGAGGCCTGGGGTGCAATCCGAGAGTTGGCTCTTGGAAGTCAGGAGAGTCGTTATCTCTTGGGAAGTGGGAAGAGTACATAGAAGGCTTCTAAGATATTTTGAATGTTTCATTTCTTAACCTGGCTGGTGGGTACATGGTGTTGGGTCTTCTTGTCATATGCTTTATATGCTCCTCTGTACATGTCACATGGATTCAAGACCATGATTAGAAAAAAACCAGGAATCATGTAAATAGAAAATATGGTGCTATGTCAATGGAACAACTCAAATTCATAAAAAAGTCATCAGTTACAGGTTAAGAAAAAAGTCACTTTGGAATTTTCATCTTATTTTCTTTTCTGTTACCAATCCCAGCTCTCTGGGATGCTCCAGTCAGACAGGTTTAGGGTGGGGTCAAGCCTAGAAGGACCTAGTACAGCACACTCTAGAAGACATTTAGGGTTGGCCTGATGGCAGGTCTCTGAGCTCTGGCAAGAATGCCAGTACTTCCAGGGCTCAGGATTCCTTTCCCAGATTTTGTCCACATGGATGTATAAGTAGGTATTCTAACTACAAATGAAATCATGTTTTCCTACGACGCCAACTTCTCATATGACTCCCTAGCTGGTCTCTTTCCTTCTCAAATCTTTGTGGTGGCGGGCATCATTCTCTACTTTCCCTTTACTGAAAGCCTCATCTTCTGTCTTTTTCTGACCCATTCTGTCTCCCTGGGGCTGACTCTTCATCCTATTACCCCAGAACTTGAAAGGAAATGAGAGGTCCCCTATGTGAGTCACCCTTCTCTGGAGATGGAGAGGTCTGTGGTTTGCTCAAGATTGCCAAGCAATGGATAAGTCTTGCTCTGAGAAAACCACCTTGGTGATCATGGTATCTCTCCTGCCAGGTAAATATAGTGGTTGCCAAGGACTGTGGGGAGTGTGTCATGAAGAGTTATTGTTTAATGGGGACAGAGTTTCAGTCTTGCAAAATAAAAAGAGTTCTGGAGGTGGGTGGTGGAGATGGTTGCACAACAGTGTGAATGCACTTAATCCCACTGAGCTGTACACTAAAAATTACCACTTTTATGTCATGTGTATTTTAGCACAATAAAAAAATCAGAGGAAAAAAAAGACAGCCAAACAAGTTAAAGACAGACAGTCAGAGAGTCTGAGAGACACATAGAAAGCACCTATCTCCACTGTTTTGCAGGGACTCAGTCTCTAGGAGTGGCACCCTGCAGTGCCACCTTCTGAGAAACACTTGTTGCTACTAACTCCCTACTTGGGCTTTGCCCCAAGTCAGAGGAGACTGGAACTCAGCCCTCCTGGTTCCCAGTCTGGGGCACCTTCTTGCAAGCCCTTTATCTCAAATGAAGCCACTTTCCCTGGGCTAAATGCCAGGACAGGAGAAGAGAAGAGTGGCGGGTAGAGTATGCAGCATTGGTGCGTGGCCGGGTGGAAACATATCTATATGCAAGGCAGATGGCACAGGGAGGAAGAGAAGTGAGTAGACCATCCGAAGGCAACCTCTTTCAACCCCTGTGTGATTCTCAGTGAGAGGAAGAGCAAAGGGCACCCCGTGTTTCTGAGTTAAAAAGGCAGAGCAGTGCTGGGAAAGCCCTTCTCTGTACACTGCTGACAGCCAGCACACCCTCGTCCCCGTAGCCTGCAGGCCTGAGCCCTGGAAATGGCCTAAAGCCTCAGTGCCTGGCTCTGGGGTGGTGGGTAGGGGCTCTCCAAATGCATTTTGAAGACAAGCAGCTTTTGAGGCCATGGTGAATGTATCCAGAGGAAGCTTGGCCAACTAGGCCTTTTAGTACATCTCCATCTGAGATGGCCAGATGTGAGGCCAAAAAGAAGACACACTTCACTACATTCTGGCCCTGCTGTGTCTCTCTCCCTGACTCTCTGAAATGTCTGCCTTCTTTTTCTTGTCCTACCAGGAAGAGCCAGGACTCAGTGGCAAGAGCTCTCACTGGGCTGGGTTCTGCCAAAAGCCAGGCCAGCCTGGCCCTTAGATTCTCCAGGAACAAAGGAACAGTCTCATTCCTCTCTTTTCCCCACTCGTCTCCACCTCCCAGCCTTCTGGCCTTTGGCTTCCCTGGTCCTTGCCCATATGTTCTAGTCATTCGCATATAGAGATGGCCATTTGGTCCAGATTACACCAGCGTAAGTCAACAGCCTGAGCTCTGAGAGTTGTCACACACTGGCACAGGGGAGGGAATCTTCCCCCAGAGAATTTGGAGGACACTCCTGCCCACTCACAGCAAAAAGCCCATCTACTTGGCTTGGTAGTAGACGATCGGAGAACTAATGGAACCAGGTTGGTCCAATGGCACCAATCAGTGAAGGGCAAGGGAAAGTGCCAGGCAGGGGAGACAGGAGACCTGGGCTCTAGCCCTAGCTCCTGCTTGTGCTTGGCAGCTGGGTAGACTCAGGGAAGTTCCGTTGCCTCTCTAAGCCTGCTTTCTCATGCAGAAAGTAGGGGTCACAACAGTGCCCACTGCCAGGGGCTGTTGTGAGAATAGGAGGGAAGGACAAGGGGGAGATTCCTCGATATGGGCTGAGTGCAGAACATGCACATGGAAGGGGCTAGTTCCACCTGCCATCCCTGCTCCCGCTACTGTGAAGAGCTCTGGCTTGGAAGTCAGGTGACTTGGGTTTAGCCCAGGTTTGCTATTAACTTTCTAAGCTCAAAAAAGTCCCTTTCCTTTTCGGAAAAGTCCCTTTTCCTTTGAGATGATGTCCTTGTTGTTGTCATTCTTTCTTCTGTTAATATGGTTCATTACATTGAATGATTTTCAGAGGTTGAATCAGCCTTGCATTCTGGGGATCGAGCCACTTGGTCATGGTATATAATCCTTTTTAAAAAAATTTATTTATTTATTCATGAGAGACATGGAGAGAGAGGCAGAGACACAGGCAGAGGGAGAAGCAGGCTCCCTGTGTGCAGCCCGATGTGGGACTCAATCCCAGGACCCTGGGATCATGCCCTGAGCTGAAGGCAGACACTCAAATACTGAGCCACTCAGGCATCCCAATAATCCTGTTTTATATGTTACTGGGTTTGGCTTGCTAGGGTTTTGTTGAGGATCTTTGCATCTCTGTTCCTAAAGGGTATTGGTCTGCTTTGTCCCGTTAGGGCTTCCTTGTGTCCTCATCTGTAAAATGATGTCATTGGACTAGACAACCTCCATGGTTTCCTTCAATATTCGTGTACTCTGACATTGTGGTACAAAGGAAAACTAAAAAACAGTGATTCTTAGGCATTAGACAAACAATACTTAGACTCATCCCTGTGTAATCAAGAGGCCAATTTCTCAACTTTAGTTTCCGTCTGCCTCACATCCAAGTCCTAGGAGTCTTTAGATGTTTAGGATGGAAACTAAAACCAGCCAGTTAGCTCATTTTAACTTCTTTCAAATGTGTGTGGTTATATTTTCCTAGACCTGGGGTCAAAGGACAAATTGAACAAACAAGAGGAAAGGGGAGAAACCCAAGAATCCAAACGCAGAATAGGAAGGCAACGAAGAAGCACAGTCTCTCTACCAACCAAGCAAACCAGCCTTGACCTTGTTCTCCAAAGTAGTCAGTCCAATGCTACCCCTGCATCTGTTTCTGCAGCTGTATTGTCTGCCAGGGTGTCAGTGAAGGGCCTGCCCAGTCCTAGCTACCAAAAGAAGGATGTGGTGGCTATGCTAACGCTGCTTGGATCTCCTTCCTTGGGGGCCATAATTGCCTGGTGGCCTCCGTAAGCCGTCCTTTTGGCTCTGTCACCATATGTGGCCCTGGCCCCACTCCCAATCACTGACAGAACATGGCAGGTGCACTAATGCAGGACCACTCCTGTGAGGTACGAGACTCTTCCAATGGAGACTCTGGCTTGAGAACTTTCCATTGGCCTTGCTGTAACTTTCCTGGAGCTGCACTGTGGTCCAAGATGGTTCTTACCCAATCTTCCTCTGTCCCCCAGTCATCACAGATCACCTGCACTGTGGGTTGAGGCTCCCCGTACCTTCTCTGGCTCCCTTTCCCTGTAGCTTTTGCAGGCTTCCCTCACCCCGATACATACCTTAGACTTCTAACCCCATATTGGTGTCTGCCTTACAGCAGACCTGAACAGACACAAAGGAGCACTGGGCTAGTTAGAAATTCTTTCTGCCCAGAATACAGAGGAAACCCTTCTTTCCTCCTCCCCTGCCACTCCTCACACTGCCCGTGGAGTACCACGGTGAGCAGTGAGCAACGCAAGGAGCACTTCTCTGTCTCTTCCCTTAAGCACTTGGTTTGCAGCTCAGAGATTTAATTTCTGTATGAATTTTACTGGAGTTTCTGTGATTTTCTGGGCCAGATATCTTTTTCTGTTATTCTCCTTCTATAGCTGTCATGAAATGGGCAATACAGGTCATAGGGAAACCCCAGACACGTCTAGCAGCCCTCAGCAAACACAGTACACGGCCTTGCAGAGAAAGTTCTGGTATCTACCGTACTGCTCTCTCTCCCTCACCGAAGCTTTGCCACCCAGTAAATAGGTGGATTATGGGGCTGTTTTGAAACAATAAGGTCTAGCTCTGGGAACCAGAAAGGCAAACACGCATAACCTGCCACTACGGCTGGGCGAACAGATATCTTATTTGACGTGTGAACATCCAATGAAAACGGATCCATCAGTTACACTAAACTTAAGCACAATCTTCAAAGTCAATATGTGCAGGATATACTTCTAGTTAGCTTGTGGACTTTAATAAAATTGGTCTTCTCCTAATAAATTAGTTTAAGGGTTCAGTTTGATTTGATTATAAAATTATATTTAATTGCAGGGGATTACAGCAATGGTGATAAACTGTCAAGAGTGTACGAAGTTCATATCCTGTTCCCAGATTTGAAGCTACGTGCCTGCTTCAAGATGCAGAATTTATGAGCTCAGGGTCTGCGCCAGAAGTCAGGGGACTCTAGCTATTACT